>NC_087445.1:2727272-3030303 GCF_036321535.1 Camelus dromedarius | reverse complement strand
AGATAGATGATTTGAAAATATTTTCTCACAGTCTATGACCTGTCTTTTCATTTTTTTTTAATAGTGATAAAAGATGAATTTTTATTTGTTTATGCATTCACTTGTAGATGGTTCTTTGGATTGTTTCTGGTTTTGAACACTCAAGCAGCTATGAATATTTATATAGAAATAATTATGAATATCTATTTTTTCATTTGTCATGAGTTAATATTCAACAGTGGAACTGGTGGGTTGAATGGTAAGTGTATGTTTAACTTTATAATAAACCAAACTGTTTACCAGAGTGGTCATACCACTCATACTCTTAAAAACAGTGTCTGAAAAATCAGGTAGTTCCATATCCTCTCCAACACATGCTAATGTGAGTGTTTTCAATTTTAGTCATTTAAGGGGGGTGTACAGTGGTATCACATTTTTTTCTTCTTCTTTTTTTTTCACTGTGGTAAAACATACATAATAGTTATCATTTAAACCATTTATAAGTGGTAACCACTCCATGGCTATACATTCACCCACAGTGTAACCATCACCATAGTCTATACCCAAAGCTTTTTTTAATTACTCCTAACATAAACTATGTACCCATTAAATAATAACTCCATTCCCTCAGGCCCCCGATAACCTCTATTCTGTTTTCTGTCTCTATGAATTTGCCTATTCTAGGTACCTCATATAAGTGAAATCATACAGTATTTGTCCTTCTCTGTCTGGTCTATTTCACTGAGCATGTTTTCAAGGTTCATCCATGTTCTTGCATATACAAAAATTTTATTCCTTTTTATGGCTAAATTGTATTCTTTTGTCTTTATAAACCACATTTTGTTTATCCAATTCTGCTGATGGACACTGGGTTCTTTCCACCTTTTAGCTATTGTGAATAATATTGCTATGAACATTGGTTTACAGATATCTTTTCTAATCCTTGCTTTCAGTTTTTTTGTTTGCTTGTTTGTTTTTTTAAATATATACCAAGGAGTGGAATTGCTATGCCTTACGGTAATTCTATGTTTAACTTTTTGAGGAACTGCCAAACTGTTTTCCAAGGGGCTGCACCATTTTACATTCTCATTAGCAACGTAAAATGGTTCATTTTCCACTTTTGCGTGTTCATTTTTAAAATGATAGCCATCCTGCTAAGGGTGATGCAGCACCTCACCGTGATTTTAATTTGCATTCCCATAATAATTAGTAATTGTAAGCATCTTTTTATGTGCTTACTCACCAGTTGTATATCTTTCGGAGTAATGTCTAATCAAGTCTCTTGCTCATTTTTGAACTGAGTTTTTTGTTGTTGTTGAGTTTTAGGAGTTCTTCATATATTCTGGATGTTAATCCCTTATCAGATATATCATTTCCAAATGTGTCCATTCAAATAGCAGGCACTGTATTTTGCTTTCTTAATAATAGTCAATGATTCATAAACTTCTTAATTTTAATGAAATCCAGTTTATCTACTTTTTCTATGCTGCTTGTGCTCTTGGTGTCACATTCAGAATATCCCTGCCAAATCGAATGTCATGAAGATTCTCTCCAGTGTTGTCATCTAAGAGTTTCATAGTTTACTTTAAGGAATGAAATGCAAAGTACGCCTAAAGGCTGAGGGCAAAGACCATTTCTGACAGAGCTTTTACTGGCAATCGCTTTATCAAAAAAAAAAAAAAAAATCACAAATTCCCTCAGTCTCCAGCTTCTCTTAACGATTTGTTAAAAATGAAATGCTCACCAACAGAAACAAGTTTGAATTCCTTCATGCAGTTAAGAAACATTCTGTAACGTGATGAACTGCCTTTTAATTAGTCAGAATCTATTTGATTTGTTTAGTCTAGATTTTGGAATATTATGGTTCTTAAAACAGGTCATTTGTGCACATCAAATATCTGTTGCCTTCTAAATATTTTGATATTGTGTGATATACCCTCACATGAGCTGTGCACCTCTTTCTTTTGTGTTCCATACTGAATATGTGGGGCTTTTTACTCAATGGGTGCACAAGAGACACTGCATGAGCTACTGACCTATCGGAGTTCAGACAAGAGTAATTTTTTAAAGTTTGATAAAACTCACCAACTTGCCATGTATCCCATGAAAACAATCCCTCCACACAGAACGTAACCATAACTATGAACATGCATTTCCTAAGAATTATAAAATTTTTCTCTCATAACCAAACCGATACATTGTGAAACCTGAGAAGGGGGATGTTTAGTTTAACACCTACCGACTTTGAGTGTTAAATCCATTAAGATGATTCTCTCTGAGTTCAGACACTAATGATAAAACCATCTGTAAAACAAAATCAGTTGCAGGTTAGCTCACACTGCAAACAGGATTACATCAGTTCTGTTTTTCTTGGTGTGAGTGATATTTCCGCTGAGATTCCCTACTCTCCTCCCCCACCAATCGTCTCCTTGTTTTACTTTGTCAAAGTAAAAAGAGAGCAGTGCCAAGTCACATTTACTAATAATCTGGATTTTATGTTTAATGTCTGTTACTCTCTATTCCTATCTAAGCAAATAAGTAATAGACAAGTCATTAATTTCCCCCAAATTAAAACCAAATCTGTTCAAAATAAAACCACGTTAAAGTTGGTTTACTTTTTTCTTTCTTAACTTAGTTCCTTATTTTAAAAACGCTATTTATGTATAAAGCTTCCAAAAGACAAGAATAGTTACCAAATATTAAAAATCTCATGACATTTTTAGAATAGCTACGTTAAGATCATAAATTAAAATTTCTTGAATTTGGCTAAATTTAAGGCAAAAGAAAACACAGCTTTAACACAAGGATGTAAATATAAATACTATTTACAAGGTTGTTACTTATTGAATATTTTGCTTTAACATAAAATTCCTTTCAGGTTATTTTTAAATACAAAATTTGTCCAACAGTAAAAGGCTGTGTTTATATTGGTTAAGGAAATCTCTTCTCCCCAAAATCCCTGAGAGAATAAATGAGATATGTTAGGAGGCAGAAGTTGGTTGATTTAGAATAACATCTCCTGGTTTCCTTCTTCTTTCTCATAATCTCCCATCTCACATTTTTTCCTTACATGGCCATAAGTCCATCCAAGGTAAGAAGAGATAAACACAGAAAAGTTAAACATCTCTCCTGGAGGAGTGAAATATTTCCATTTACCTTTTTGGCTGATGGTACATTAAGCAATGAAAATTTCAATACTAATAAATTTAAAATACTCACATTTTTAAGTAAACCAGGATAGTAATCTGCGGGTGCATACCCAAGACCTTGAGTAAAAAGATCAACTTCTTTTATATCAGATCTGAATGCCGCAAGTATACAAGATAATAGCCCCTAAAAAACATAACAGAGAAAAAGGTCTCAAGAACGAATGTTAGTGCCCATTATGTACAATGCCTAGAATCTGAGTAATATGTAAATGGGGTAGTCTCTATGAAACGAATAATCTTAACTTGTCCAAATACCCAGTTCACTTTGATTCAGTTACATAGAAGAAATAAGTCAGTGATAAACTTAATAAAAATAAGTAAATTTAAACAAACATTAAAGGTAAAAAAGATATATAACAAATGATTAACCATATTAAGAATGTGATCTTTACTGTTTTTAAACTCAATAAAATATTTTTATCAGAGTAGAAATGATAATTTAATACATAATAAGGAATACACCACAAATCACTAAGGAAAGGAAAGGAAAGCTTATGCAATAAATGGTGTTAGGAAAATTAGTTTAAAAAATTAGATTCTTATCTTATGTTTCTTACCAAAATGTACTTGAATTTACTGTAAATTGAAGAGATCATTGTAAAAATAAAATAATAAGAAAGAAGAAAATACAAATACTTTTCACATGTCTGGATGGGGAAGAACTTTGTAAACTAAAAATCAAGGAAGCAAACAAATCATCGTTTGTTCAAAAACAAATACAATAAAAAAAAACTTGTGTTATTCAGAAAATAATATAAGCAAAAATAGGGAGAATATTTACAACAGATAATACAGACACCTGGAAACAAATTAGTGTGCAAAATATCATATGACAAATACTAAGAGAATAAAAAGGGGTATGAACAGATAATTCATAAAACCAAATACAGATGCCCAAGACATACATGGATAGATGCTCATCCTCATAATCACAAAGGGTAAATTTAAACATCAACATATCATTTTTCACTCAATGAATTAAAGATTTTTACAGACATGATTACTTAATCTGTAATCTGGGTTCTCTGAAACAGGCACTCTGTGTGAGCTACTGGAAAAATACAAATGGGTGTCCATACATTGGTGCTGTTGTGAACTGCACTAAGGCACCCACAGAGAGTGAGTGAGTGTAACACAGCCTGTAACCCACCCCTACCAAGCTTGACCACCAGCGCTATGTCTGTCTGGAGGTTTGTAACCTGAAGACACCATACAGAAAACAACTTGAGAATGTACAGTGAAGGTTTTAAAAAGCATTCAGAACTTTGAACAGATCTGGCATACATTTAAGGAAATAACTCAAATATGAAGTTGGGGATTATGGTCCAAGATGTTCACTACAGTGTTATTATTTCTCATAGTGAAAAATGTGTAATATCAGAGAGTGATTAATTTATAATACCCTCCAAACAGTGGTTCATTATAAGCCATTAAAATGCTTGTAAAGAATTTGATGGCATTTTAAATGGTTATATTATAACATTAAATGAAGATGCAAAATTGTATACAAAGAAATGATCTCATCAATATAAAAGTAATTCAAACACGGGAATGAAAAAATAATGAAAGAAAATATCACCGAATGTTAACAGTCTCTGGGATGGTGCTATTATTGGTACATATACTTTTGTTTCTTTCTACTTCAGTACATTTTCCAGTTTTCTATATGTGTATGCACTACTTTTTAATCAGGAAAAAAAACCTTTACTTTTTGAAAGTGTTATTTGGAAATACTTTACATTTTAATAACAGATTTATTGAGATATAATCATATACCATAAAATTGATCCTTCTAAAGTGTAAAACCCATTGGTTTTTAGTA
This sequence comes from Camelus dromedarius, assembly GCF_036321535.1. Classification (NCBI taxonomy): domain Eukaryota; kingdom Metazoa; phylum Chordata; class Mammalia; order Artiodactyla; family Camelidae; genus Camelus; species Camelus dromedarius. The sequence goes on along the minus strand of NC_087445.1, from coordinate 3,025,293 downwards.
TACTAAAGGCGAGAGTCATTTTACCTTTTTCTTTTTTAAAGTCTTGCACTGTATTTTGTGAGTACACACTACAAGATAAAATGAATTTGTATAAATGTATGTGAGTTCGTATACAAATACCTAGGGCAGTCAGATCTAGGGAGGAGACCGCATCATCTCGGTCAAGGGTTGGCCCCACTAGACTGGGGCAACAAACACACCAGGAATAACGAGGGCGCACAGCACTAATCCATCATGGCTTCGTGGCATTCATTTAAATTTTATCATAAACTATTTCACATATTCAAAAGATATAAAATAATATGACAAGTTTTGCCCACCATGGAATTTAATGAAGCATTAGAAACACGGAGGAAGACTTCTGTGCCGTCCCTCCTCTTCCTTGCTACAGTTCACAGCGGTCCTTCTTCGGGGGTAAACTCTACCTCTGTCTGGCCTACACCCCTCCGTGTAGATCACGCTGCCTTCTCCCTGTGAGCTCAGACTTGCCTCATACCCTCAAAACAGAACTCCAGGCAACAATACTAAGCAATATAGGTTGAAACCAGCTGTCCCAACGTGAGATTCTATCTATTGTTCTCAGAGTAGATTTCATAGCAAGTTAACAAAGTAACTTGGAAACACTACTACTCAGTAGAAGATAGTCATGATTTAAAAAAAAAAAAAAATCCAGCAACAGGCATGATATGATTTACAAAAATGAAACCACTAGAGAGGGAGAAAAACAGGAAGTTTACAGAGTTAAAGAGAACTTTTTTTTAAATAAGGTACAAGATAATGAAAAAGCTCCTTGTAGAGAGAAGAAAAGTCTGGGTGGAAGCCACCTGCATATATTTGCCCTTTTTCCCTTTCAGGTCAAAGCCGTCCTTTATAAATGCAGAAAGCAAACTGGAGCTAACAAGAGCCCCTGGAGAGTTCATGTCCCAGTTATTTTCAAACACCAAGTGCAATCTGGGGGATCAAGCAGTCACGGCAGAGCCAGGGGAGGTAAGTAACAGCCAGTGTGCGTCCTTTGAGGGGTGGGGTTTACTGGTGGATTCTGCTTAGTTCACCACAGCAAGCAGCACACGCGGTGCCCTCAGCAAGCGGAGAGTGGGACCCGACTGCCTGTGTAGGTGCAATGCAGGTGATCTGGTGAAGGAAGGCCCGGCCACATCCATGCCAGACCAGGCAGGGGAGGGAAGAGGCCCAGGTTCCTTATTTGGAAACTAGGCGACCAACGGCTCAGCCAGGAGCAGTCTGGGTTTTTCACAGAGGTCAGTCTGATGCTAGATGGAGGGAGGGCAGCACTGCAAGTGCTTGACTTTGTCACCAGACTTCTGGTATTCCACCTGACAAACACTTAGAGCTCGGACATGCACATGCCTGGAGCTGTTCTAATGATTTACAAGTAGCAACTCATTTAATCCCCACGGCCTGTGGGGTAAGTTTTATTACTGAATCTGTGTCATAGGTCAGGAAACTGAGATGCACCAAGTAAGTAATATTCCGAAGGCTGGTTACCTGCTCTATGGCCAACCCTTCTAAGGAATCTCCCTGTTATGTGCTCTCCACTGAAGCAGCTGGAATAGTTTAGCAATGCAAATCTGACTGGTATTCAGCTTAAGACCTTCTATGGCTCCCAATAACTCTTAACACGGTGAAGCCCAAACTTCCCCCCAAAGCAATGAAGCTTGGCCCCACCGGCTTTGCAGCCGTGCCTAGGGCTGACTTCCTCTCACTAGCCTGTCTGGGGCTCCCAAGGCTCTCTGACCCCTTTAGTGTGTTCTAGCCCCTCTGCCAAGAAGGCTCTTCTAGCCCATTTACCTGGTTAAGTGTTCGCTTCCTGAGGGAATTCTAACAAGCATGACTGCTAGAGTTTTCTGAGTGCTTAGCATGTGTGAAGCACTGGGCTAAGTTCTGTAAGCATGGCATCTGACTTAAAATCCCATAAATTCAGTTACTGATAAAATTCAATTAAGCAAAGTTTCAATGAAGCCACCTATAAAACTGCTATCATAATTCACATAATTGACTCTTCAAAAATTACAGCCTGAAGTACTGCAGACCCAGTTGGGATGGAAAATATCGCAGTGTATGGACGATAGAAGAGAATCAGCTTTAAGGCAGTCAGTTAAGGGTCAGTTAAAACTGCAGGCCTTAAGAAAAACCATGTAAAGGCTTTCCCCTGCAATCCAGTGCCACCCAGAAGCACTCACATCCTGGGTCTTGGACCAGTGCATGGAGGCTAGCTTCCCAAAACTGCATGAGTCTCCCTGGTAGTTTGAGTCAATGGAAGTGTAAAAAAAAAAAAAAAAATCTAGGATATTCAATAGATTCAGAGTGTGTGATTGAGGACTGTTAAAAAAAAAAAAACAAACTCGAGTAACTGTTAAAATAACCATAAACAGGTCCCTAGAGAGTATTTATGACGCCTGTCTTACACAAGCTGACTCTTAACACTTAAGGTCTTGAAAACATGAAAATAACTTACCTGGCAGACCTGTCCTGGCCTAGATTTCTATATGATATGCTTAAAACTGGTTTTTTAAAACTTAGATGCTATAAAGATTAGTTCACCACCCCACCTCCCACTCTGTTTAAAGAAAGGAAAAAGAAAACCCGCCCTATACCTTAATACTCAGCACTGGCAAGGATGTGGTCAGAGGGGCGCCCATTGCTGCTGGGAGCACAGATTTGTAAAGCCTTTCTGGGAAGTCACTTGATGGTATATAACCAAAGCATTAAAGTTCATATCCTTTTACCCAGTAATTTAATTTCCAAGAATATATCCTAAGGAAAGATTTAGGTTCATAGCAGGATTTCTTATAACAGTGAAAAACTAGAAGCAACCAAAGTACCCAGCAGCACTGAACTGGCTGCACTCATCATGGCTTATCCAACAGCATGAATCATATTTAAAAAGATACTTAATGACAGAGGAAAAGACAATGTAACATTAACTAGAAGGTTCATGTGTAAAAATTGAATGTTCAATGAAATATTAACTTTATAAGCAAAAAAATACTGGGAAGAAACATGACAAACAGTTAACATATATTATTTCTAGGAAAATTTCTTCTTTATATTACCTGTATTTCCAAAGTTTCCACAATTACCACATTACCACATCTTACTTTTTAATCATAAAAAATATTTTGTAAAATGAAATTACATGCCTTAACTTATGTCTGTTTTTTTCCCCATAGTTCCCTAATACAAGTTGCTATGGAGGGGCGCAAGAGTTCCATCCCTGGATGAAAATAAGTGTTAAGTCCTACAAACAACATACTAAGGCCTGGCTTTGGTTGTATAACCTCGAAACAGACACCTCAAACTTTAGACCTTCAAGTCTCTCATAAAGTAAACCTAAAAATTGATAAGCACTTCTCATTGCTAAGGACAATTTTTCTTACTGCCACCTAGTGGCGAACAGTCTAAAGACAAAACTGTTAATAAAAGATTTTGTAGGCACTGGCCCTTGGACAAAAATTAATTCCTATTAATAAAATAGAATAATTGATTGTTTCAAAATGCTGACAAAGCAGTCTTAGAGATCTACTCCAACCTCATCATTTTACTGATGGGGAACTTGGCTTCTCAATACAAATCATTATCTACAAAAAGATGTGCATGAAAATGAACAGACTGATTTGAAGGGGATGAAGAAAATGTGCAAATGCATCACCCTGACTTGTGATCTAAAATACTTCCAGGGTAGAAAGTGCAGGAACCAACACAGCTGTGCATAGAACATTTTAAGCCCAATGTTGATTCACGTAGAAGTTTGAAGAACTCTGCTAATGTTTGAAAAGCCATTTAAAAATGCTTATACCATGAAAGTGAACTTTCAAGGAGAAAAGTTTTAAATAAATCAGGGGAAAATCCATTTCCCTTGTTTTCAGGTGTTCTTTTTCATCCTAGCTTCACTGTATCTGCTCCATCTCGTAACAGGCAGCACATTCACAGGCGGGTTAGGAAAGTTGGAGCAGTGAGGCTGTGGTTTGGCGCCTGGTGTGGGTATGGAAGAAGGCCTGTGGTTTTTGCTCAGGCAAAGGGTTAGGAGAGCCAAATTGTGGTCAATATTCTTGAACTGAGACAGAGTACATATTTTGTACTTCTCCAAACAATTTCTTCATCCGATCATTAAAGTCTTTTAGAATTTCCACCACCTTGGTCTCTATCTCTTTCTACATAATATAAATAAAGAAAAGGACCCCTTATTCATATATAAACATATATTGAGTATGATCCATATTCAAGCCACTCTACTGGGGCTATGGGGATGAGGAGCCCCTACAGTCTGACGAAGGGAGACAGGGATGGAAAGAAACATCCATAATATAAGACAGAATGCTATAGTGTAAGTGCTATAGTGGGGGGTGGTTAGACCATCACTGTGGGGACAGAGGAGGTAACGATTAATTCCAACTGCGGGGCTTCACAGTGCTCCCAAGGATGATGACTTCTTTTTTTTTTTCTTGGAAAATGAAAATACTACTACTACTATATAAAACTGTGGACAGAGTAAGCAAATACATTTGAAATAGGCTTCAGGAAGCAGACAGTTCTCAACAGATATTAGTTATCTTCATGTTAGAGATGATGCCTTCTGAGATGATTCTGACAGCCAAGGAAGGAGAGGAAGAGGGAGGGGAAAGAGGCAAAGGAAGGAGAGAGAGGAGAAGGTGTGTAATGTTGGCTGGGATGGACAGAGAAAAACGACTAGAGGGATGAGAGAAGGGCAGTGGAAAGGGGGCCACAGTGGTTGGGCAAAGACATGGCAAATGCTCCGGTCACCCCTACTGCTCCAAGCCTTCCCTGGACTCCTAAGTGCAGCCTTCCTCCACAGGGCCTCAGCCCACCTGCTCAAACTTATTTCTCCCAATCTTTCTCTTTGATCCCTGTGATTCGGTAACATCAGACTCTCTGCTGGTCACCAAATCCATCCAGCCCTTTCCCATCGCCATACCATTTCTTTCTCCTGAGAAACCTAACAATCCTCACCCATTGCCAGCTGCCAAAGTTACACCTATCTTTGAAAATCCATCTTTCTCCAAGATTCCTGCTCCAGGAATAGGCTAGATCATATTCTTCTGAAATCTCCATGGTGTCCTGTTTGTATTTCTCTCACAATGCCTCCCAAGTTCTCCCTTGCACTGTAGTTATGAATTTCCTCAGCCTACTCAGTAGCGCACAGGCTCTCTAAGGAAGGAATTGTCTTACTGATCCTTATGTTCCTTACAGCAACTGTTAACTAGCCCTCTGCATTTCACACACTAGGTGTTCGATAAACACTAGCTGAATCAAACTCAGTAGAATGGACTGCTCATTTATAGTCACTGAACAGTAAAATTACTGCAGGCTTCCTTTGTGGCCTCATTACAGCACAAAATGACAGTTTCCTTTTCACAACTTACTTTCCTGAGTTTCAGTCCACAGAATACTAGAAAAAACATGACATTGCTAAGTACTTCTACTTCAAAAAGGTTTACTTAATTTGGTGACACTGACTGGAATCCAGCACACTGGTGTGGATGTAATTTCTTCGAATAATACTCTGCTTTGGTGCTCCTCAGCCTGTGGCAAACTATGAGCACGTCACAGCATGAGAGCACCCAGAGGGACAAGGGAAGCGGTAGCAAGGACCATCTTTGCTGAAAGGTGCCCTGGAAAATGACAAAATAGTCTCCGCTATTCTTAAACAAAAATTATAACGCATATTTACACACTGAAAAACATTTTTTCCTGCAAACCTAAGTAAGAAAACAAAGCTTTTGCTAGTTCAATCGAATTTATTCAATTATTTTTGGCCCCAAAATTTGATCCCCAAGGTACAGCACAACACGGTTGTTCTTCCCTTTTCTCAAGCCCGCACAGAAGCACCTGGTATATTCAGCCCTCGGCCAGCAGAAGCGCTGCCATTCTGAAGGCCTGGCAAGCTCTCTTACTGTATAAAATACCTGCACGCAAACACCGAATTAGTCACTTCCTTTTTTATGTTCCCATGATATTTTATGTAAACATCTAGTAAAACATTTATATTATTACCCTGAATTGTCTGTTTACTTGAGCAATATTAAAATTCCCAAATTAATTAAATCACTGGCAAGTGATTCGTATTTTCCTAAATTAGATACCATAGAGAAAATTGTCTAACTTTCTTAATAACACAATTTTAAATTATGATTTCCCACTGGCAACAAAGACAATCTAGAAACCAGACCACGTATAAGCATCAACTAAATACATTACTTCACTGAAAAAAACGACAAGTTGCCCTCTACAGAGTGCTAGGATTGGACCAGAAATGCTCTGTGCATAGCACTATACGACAAAGCGACAAAGAAGATAAGCGTTACAAAACTTAAAAAAACCCACATATTAAAGACCTGCATAAATGGAAAAATACACTATGGACGTAGCAACAAAAATTCAATGTCATAAAGATGTCAATTTTCTGTCACAGAGACTCAAGGCAGTACCACCACCAACACTAAATATGTTTTTTTGGTGGAACCTCAGAAGCTTTTCTAAAACTTACACAGGAAAGCAAGGGGCCGAGCACAACACACGCTAAGAGAAAGAAGGAAATTATGGGAGTAAACATACAGCGTGAATCCCTGTCTGTGAAGCTCAAAACCAGTCACACCAAACAAGACGTTGATCAGGGATACATACACAAGGGGCAGAATTACATAGTCCTCAAATGCCTTCTGGATAAAGGTTCCAGGAGACAAAGTGGAATAAATCAAATTAAAGATTTCACACCATCACAGTAGTTACTCTGTTCCTGTCAGTCTGAAGCACTCGTAATTCTGAGATTTCTCAGGAAGGAAATATCATTACTGTGATGTAGTTTTACTTCTAATTCTTCTAAAACATGAAATCTTTAATACCTGAAATTATAAGGAAGACTGCTTTCATATTATGAAACAGAATACATACCCATTGCTGGTGACAAACCTATAAAATAAACAAGACAAAAATTGCTTGAAAAGTTATTTCAAACTCTGTGAGTTAAAATTTTTTTCAGCTTCCATATACTTGTTATTTCTATAAATTCAGAATTAAAAGATAGTTCAACATGTAACTGACACAACTGATACTAGAATAATCTACGATTCAAATCGAGAACAAATGAGTCCTAAATTAAAGGTATGGCTTTATTTCTAATGCACTTTTTCTAAAAATCAGACATGTCTAAAGTAGTTTAAAATCATTTTGAGTTAAAAAAAAAAACCCTCATTATTTTCATTACAAACATTGGTGATAATGTGTCTTTTAACAAAGTAATTATGAATGGTTAGAATTTTTAAGGAATAAAAACAGGCTAAGCTTAGGATTTGTACATTATTTCCTTCAAACACAAAATGGCACTCTGAATAAATTAATGTAAACAATGCCACAGAAAACAAACAGCGCCCAGTTCCTAACTTGGAATCCAACAACCTGTTTCCAACAGTTAACGGTCTTGCTTATTAGTCGCATTAGGGCATTATAGGTTCAAACTAATAAATCTGCAATTACAAGAGTTCCTTTTATTTCGATCCAATATTTACACCGTTAAACGACTTCCAATTTTACAGAGTCTATATATATATATATATATATATAGTCTATATATATATATCTTCTTAACCATAAGTGGACAAGGTTTAATTCAGCGAAAATTTACTACCAAAGGAAAACTAACCATATAAAATATGCGTTGAGAAACACTTTTCCCCATTACATGGCTGGGAAGCAAAATTCAGTAAGTAGTCAGTCATTGATTATTTTGCCTCTTTCATAAACCGCACTCTGAGATGGGTAAATTTCAAATATGATTTCAAATCAGGGACAAGGGTAGAGTATATAAAAGGTTTTCTCCCCTCTCAGAAAACCTGAAAGCCCACCATTTAAAACAAATGGATTTATTACTCTGCACTCTTTTAAGTAAAGGTTAATCCTGAAAAACTATGTGTTGATCAATATCCTTCATGGGGCTGCTGAAAGACCCTTAAGATGAGCAGGTTTTCTCAATTTTGGCATTATTGACATTTTTAGGCCTGATAATCTTTGCTGTGGGGGGAGGAGAGCGTGGGGTGGGGGGTGGGTCTGTCCTGGGCATTTCTGGCCTCTATCTAATAGACGCCAAGAGCAACTTCCTTTCCAGCTGTGATAACCAAAACTGTCTCCAGACTTTGCCAAATCCCCTCATGGGCAAAACAGTCCTGGCTAAGAAACTCTGGTTACACACAAACAGCTGGCCCTCCATATCCATGGGCGCTGCGTCTGCAGATTCAACCAAGTGTGGACCAAAAACAGTCACGAAAAAAAGTTCCAGAAAGTTTCAAAAAGCAGAAGTTGAATCTGTGGTGTACAGGCAGCTAATTACATAGCATTTACATTGTATTAGGTATTATAAGCAATCTAGACGTGATTTAAAGCATACAGGAGGATATGTGTATATTATATGCAAATAATACACCCTTTTCACATAAAGAACTTGCATATTTGAGGGTTTTGGGTATCCTGGGAGTGAGAGGGTGGGGGTGGGGTGTGTGGTGTTGGGGGTCCTGGAAGCAAATCCCCCAGGATAGTGAGGGATGACTGCCTGCTTTTTAAAATCGGTTTGAATTATAGTTTTTGAATATTCCTTTGTCTCTGGTATAAAGATGAATACTGGCAATATAAAGGAGACTTTGTGACTGATTCAGAAATAACTCCAGGAGTTAGTATTGTGTGAAGAAAGTAAGCTGCAGAAAAATACATCCAGTATATTCCATTTATGTGAAAAGAAACAGAAAACAAATCAATGCATTTTCATCTATAAATGTAAAGATGACTAGAATGATCTACAGTCAACTGACATGAGAGATTACTTCTGTGGAGGGATATAAGGTTGGGGAAGGCTACTATGTTTGATGTTTGGATTATATGATTTTCTTATGAGACTATATTAACGAATTATTTGTGTAATTTAAGAAATAAGGGAAAGGAAAAAAAAAAAAAGGCCATGGGACGGTAAAGTGAAACAGATGGTGATTTATTTGAGTCCTAGCTACATGATCTTGGGGTAATTAGGTTAGGTCTCCTCGGTTCCTTCTTCTATAAAACGTAGGTTATAAACTGACTTCATAGATTTGTTATAAAATTAAGTGAGGTAACTTCTTGAGCAGTAGCTAGTGTGGTGTGTCAGCTCGCAGTGCATCCTTGATCATCAGTAGCTGCTCTATCTTAAGTCTCCGTCTGGGTGAGAATGGAACATAATCTGACAGCCAAACAAGCCCTGTTCCTGGGTTCCAAGTACCTTTAATCTTCTCTCTTCATTTTCATGGTCAAGGTCTGCCTCCCCTCTGGCTCATCATAAATGCATGGTCTCACACGTATTTACCTAGCAGCATGGGCATCATCTCCAGGTGTGCCACACCCAAGTCAGAAATGTATGAAGAGACCCAGGGTGAGCTATACGTGAACACTGGGCTGCCCACCTCAGTGTCTCTCTTGGTGTCATGTACAGATACTTCAATCTGAATCATCTTGGTTCTTACTACCATGCAGACAGTCCACTGAATCAAAACCTCAGGCGGTGGGCCTAGAATCTGCTTTTCCAGCAGGACCACCACCCTCCTCACTGCACTGTGACCCTGACCCCTAACCACAGCCTGAACACTATGTCCCTAAACACTCCAAATATTTATCTCCTATGCACTGGGGAGAAAATCTACAGAACAGAGAGAATCCCAGGGCACCCTACCACCTCCCTACCTTTGCTGGAGCTATTGTTTCAAAATCTACAACAGCAGTAGTCCAGACAAGCCTTGACCGTCCTGTGTAACAAGATCACTTGAGAAGCTGAATTAGAATACTTTCAGAGTGGAAACAGCCCAGGACTGGGAGTCAGACACACTTAGGTTCAACCAGCAGTTCTGCTGCTCAGTGGAAGAAATCACTTATTGTCACAAAACTTCAGTTTCCAAATTATCTTTGAAATGGAGAAAATAATACCACTCAAGGTTAGAAGGACTGAAAGAAACCACGTATGTAAATTACCTGGCTAGAGATTTGGCTCATAGTAAACAAATATTAATTCTCATGGTTCAGTGCCAGTCTGACCCAATTCCTCTGAGACAGGCCAATTGTCTAGAAGTTACTCTTGTTAAGAGAGGGAGAGGTCTTTGATGCATTCTGTTTGCCTACAAATCACCCACTAACAAGTGTTTGTACCAAACTTAAACATTTTCAATTCCCCCAAATTAGAGACATGGTCTCCACCTTCTCTCCCTAAGGTCCCTCTTCCAGGGCTCCTAGGAAGGCAGGTGTTGCGTCATTGTGGTCACAGCTTCCGGATGCATGCAAGGTGCTATTTTTCATGCAGTCCTCTCCATAAGAAACTCCCCTTGGCTCTTGCCCCTGCCTCTTACCATGAGACCATACTCAAGCCTACCCACCCCTTCCTCATGCTATCTTTGCTTCTGGGCAGAGGACATCATCAGGAGGAACCCCAGGTCCCAGACCCTCACAGCTCAGTACCATGTGGGTCAGGGGTTCCTGCGAAGGCAGAAATTCCTACCCGCTGAAAAGCAAAACATGATTTTTCTTTGTACTTACTATTCCTGTCCATATTTTTGAATCTTCATTGTCAATAAACCTTATATCCCTAAAATTATTGTTACCTGGCAGTTGAAACAATTAAGTATTTGGGTCTGCTTTCTCTATAGACGGTCTTGTTTGTTTCCTACCAATTTCTACTCCCTGCAGTTGCCCATGCTCTCATTTTTTTAAAGTCCACCTCACATTCCCAAACTAATACTCCTTCCCTGCATGACCTGTGGGCATGATCTTGACTTTTGTTTTAAAGCCTAATCTACCTTAATTCCTTTCTCATTTCACTCTGGATACTCAAAATCATGGTATAATATAATTTTTAAAAATAATATGACACATAAAAAGGTTATGAATGTTTAAAATCAGATTCAAAAAGAGAATTTCTTTTAATTTAAAACTCAGTGTATGTAATATTTTCATGAAGGTATACTGTGCTTTCTGCTAGGCTATTATTTAAATCCTTTGAACATCAATTAAATGTACCAATTGCTCTCACTTAAAATATAGTAAAAGGTATTCTTACTCCTTTTGCACTTTTATATCCATAGCCAAAACAAATTACTGTAGACAGATTTCTGTACCTTTTCCTTCAAAATCCTGCTTTCAATGTTTTTTTTTTCTTTTTAAATTTTGTATGTCCCATTGCAGTTTAAATGAAATGGTCTACAATAAAAACTTAACTGGCCTGGTATTTTTAGAGCCTTTTTTTTTTTTTTTTTTTTACTATGAAATAAACACTCAGAAGTCTGGAGAAATGCAGTGGTTAAGTCTGTAAGCGAGAAGGAAGGCTGCTCATTCACAAAACCACCCAGCACCCATTGTTTACATAGCCTACGCCAGGAGCAGGATGCTGACATGACACAATTCACAGGATTTCCAAATACAGCTCCAATCATAACAAAGTCTGCAATTTTTACTTCTGCTTACAGAGCCCCTTGCTTGCTCACACATTAGTTCCGGGGTGGGGGCTGGTGGTGGATAGTTGGTTTGCTAAAAACCAAAATCAAAAGGCTTTAGAAAATAAGCTTGAACTAAGTAACAGCATGAATCATTCAAACAACGGCATGGAAATGTAACTGTAATCAGGTAATAGAGAAAGACTGTAAGTGTACCTGAAACGCACACTACATACACTTACTGCAAGCAGGTCACGTGTTTGACAGACACTTCGCCAAGCTTAAATATCACACCCTCAACCTCCTGCTTGCCCGTCTGCCCCACCCCAACTTTTCCACAGTACTGAGGCCCTTGCCTTGTAACACCCTGACCCTGTGGATCCAACTCTGTACTTTCCCTTCACCAGTGCGCTCACAGCTGAACTGCTAACATCAGACACCTGAGCCAATGGCTTTGGCTCTGACTTCGCGACCACAATCCTTGACGGGCTCAGCGCTGCCTCCCAACCCTCCTATGCTTCCCCAGTCAATCTGCCTGGCAACTTCCTGAGCAAGTATTTCATGCCTTCTCTCTCATCACACCACTGCCCCTTCCCCACTGAGGACCTTGCCCCATATACAGTTGAAAAAACAGCAACTAGCAAGAACCTCTCATCTCGTCACCAACCAGTTTACCCTCTCACCTACACACACACCCCTGTTTTCTGTCTCCCCTCCTATTCTGAAGGAAGAACGGTCTGCATTCCTGCAAAGTGGAGGTGGCCACCTGGTCTCTGACCCCCTGATTCCTGTCGTGGCCAGGACTCCACAGCAGGGATGCCTGCTCTCTCTGGGATCATCAGTGGATCGCTCATGTTAGTTTTACAAACATGCTCTGAGATCTCCATAACTTAAAAAATAAAAATAGCTCTCCTTGCTCCTACATCTCCCTCCTCCTCACGGCTGCCCATTTTTTCGCTCTTCATTTAACAAAGTTTCCTGAGAAAGATGTCTAAACTTGCCACCTCTACTTGCCACCTGGCATTCATGCTTCAGTCTTCTCTGATCTAGCATCTCTCCTACCAATTCACTCGTCAGAACTCCATGACGCAAACCAATGGATCCACCTCTTCCCCATCCTTGCTCACATGCTCTGCAGTTTCCCAGTGTAGACTCTTCTCCCAGGGCCGATGCCCTGCACACCTCCAGCTCACACACAGACTGCATGTCACGGTGCTGCGTGGCACACAACCAGGGTGGATACATGCGGCATCCCTAGCGTCTTAGCTGGTGGCATACTCCACCATTCACGTTTCTCTCCCCATCTTGTCTAATTAGCTGGTGCTTTCTCCTCAACCTGACTGTTAAACACTGGAGTGCTCAGAGCTCAGTGGTCCCCCAGGAAATCTTACCTAGCTCCATGATTTTAGATACCATCTATTACTGATATCTTCTCTCATAAATAGTTCAGATCCATTTTGGATGTCTGACTGCTGACAACTTTCAAGTTCCACTGGCCCCCTTTCCCCTTCTGTCCCACACCTGGGTAAGCTGATAAAGAAGCTGATAAGAAGGCCTGGGTGCTCCCTCCTATGGCATCGGGGGAAGCTCAAACCTTGTAAGGCCCAGCTCACACAGGGCAACTCTTGCCCCAAGCCCCATCCTCTAACCACCATAAAACCTAAACCAGTCTCCTTCCCTGCTCTCTCAAGCCACCACTGGAACAGCAGGGAAACCAGCCATCCTCTCCCCAGAAAGCCCCATTATGTGAGTAATAAACCTTTTCATACCCTCTTGACTTGAGTGTAAGACCATCAGTCTCTGTATCAGAACCAAATTGGGAGGTGGGTGGTAGGAGGTCCATCCTCTCCTATAGGGTGATTGCAACACATTCCAAAATTCTAGCTCCAGCCCTGCCCCCCTCTTATGCTCCAAATTCATATTTGTAATTGGCTTACTTGATATCTTTGGATGTGTAATAGAGATCTCAAATCTTACAATCTAAGATTCTAATTTCAACCCCCTCAAACCACTTTTTCATCTTTGTCACCTGAGTAAATGCCATCATCCACAGGGTTCTAAAGTCAACATTTTAGATGTTACCTTTGAGGCACCCCTCATACTCTTTCCCTCAGAGTCCATATTCAGCCCACCAGCAAAGCCTGTTGATTACACCTCAGATGCACTCTGCCCCAGTGTACTTCTCTCCCCTGCCATCACTTCCACTCTGATCCCAGCCACTGTTCCCTCTCACCTAGATGCTGCCACAGATTCCTACCTGCCTGTCCTCTTTTTATTCTTGCCTCCTCTCCACGGGTCCACTTTTCATATGGCAGCAAGAAGGAATATCAGAATGTAGCTGTCTCATGGGCAAAAAAAAAATCTGTATGGTGAGGAATTCTGTGAGTTCTGAATACAATAATACTTCGATGAGACTGGTTTTCTATTCAAGAATGGAGAGCCAGGGGACAGTGGGATGAGTACCCAGGACGTGAAAATCTGAAGCTCAGTTACCACTGGTGGTTCAGCTGAACTGTGCAGGACAAGTGCATTTCCTGGAGCTAATATCAGGAGGGGCAGAGAAGACCAAGGAAATCGCTAGGTAGACAGCGCATAGTACAGGCTACCGACTTGGCAGCTATTACCCAGACTTGAGAACAAGCAAGTCTGTTCACTCCCCAGTTCCTGCCGTAGATATTTTTTTTTGAAACTTGACACCCCTGTAATGGGAAATCCAGTAATGAAACAGAAACGAGACTGGAAATTCAAAGACATATGTCCTGGTTTTCCAACTTAGCTTTCTAAATGTTCCTTGACTTTCAGAGCCTCACCTTTTTCATTTACAAAGTAAAGATACGATATTTTTCACAAGGGGTTGTTAAATGCGATTACGTGTGAACAAACTACAAAACAACATCCAAATATGAATTGTGAATATTATCCCCTTTGACATGCCCTTTGAACAAAAAGCACTTTTAATCTGTTTTTTTAATTACTAAAAATTATAGAAGCAACAGATAAATATTACGTAAATTTAAGAGAAATAAAGCTATACTCATAAGGTAAAGATTCTTGGATCTTGCAGTAATTACAGAATTCTATTTCTAGCTTATTTTCCCCCTAGATATCAGTCCTTTCCTATAGTTTCATTTCTCACCACACTCCTGGTCTCTGTGTACCCAAAGGTTACCTGTGAGTATGGGAGTAGGCAGAATTCCATTAAACAACCATAAATTAATATATTGCTTAGAATCAATGGAAAACCAAGATCTTCTTGTCAAACAGTTGCTTTACTATAAAAACTTTACCATAATGTATCTATATTCAAAATAAATCAGGGGATGTTTATTGAGCACCTACTTTGTACCTCGCTTGGGAGATTCAGTAGAAAATAAGACAGTTTAGGTTGCTGCACTCATGGAGTTTATGCTCCAGGAAGGGAAGGGAATGAACGAATAAAGAAGTAAACAACATAATGACAGTGAGAAGTGCTGTAGAGGAAATAATCAGGATGCTCTGATTAGAAAGAAAAAGGAAGAATAAGGAATGGATTTCCTTTAGATAAGTAAGGGAAGGCAACTCTGAAGACTGAGCATGGGACCAAGAGCTTGTGGAAGGAGCAGCATCCCAGGCCAAGTAATCAGCAGGCTCAGATCAAATGCAAGAAAGAAGAGCTGCTGCTGGAACCCCAGAACCCCAGTGTGGCTGGGCCTGCCGAGCGAAAGGAGGAATGGCATCAGATGAGGATGGAGAGGAAACAGGGTTCCAAACGTACAGCGTCTTCTAGGCTGTGGTAACAGGGACAATGGATGGTATTTCCAGAGCAACAGAATGACACTAGAGGGTACTCAGGAGAAATGTAACTTGTTTTGATATTTTTAAAGGTGCTAAGTTTGAATTTTACCTTGTAGATAGTGAGGAATAACGAAAATGAGGAGGGCAGGGCATGAGCTGTGCTTTACAAAGACTGGGTTGGCAACACTGTACAAGATAGACTGGAAGAAGAGGAAGATACTGGAGGCTGACAGACTAAAAGCCCACTATCGTGTAAAGTCATACTGTAGTAAGTGCTTGAATGGCAGCAAGAGCAAAGAAATGAAAAGGAAGGATGAAAGGGAGATACACTACCCAGGCGGAATGGATGGGGTTTGGTTCAACTGGGGCAAAAGAGGAGTCAGGATCGTGGAGGGAGTTTTCAACCCAGAGGCTAAATAGTGCTGCCGTAAGGAAGACACACCAAGTATAAAGGCACAGGTGTGGCAAAGTGAAGACAACGCATTCAATTTTGGCCAAGACATCACCTTCTCATTCTGCAGTTACCACCTTGCTACCTTACTGCGTTATTCTGGTCCAGCATTCCAGTATTTTTCATCCAATGCTGGGCACCAGTGTCATTAGGGATCCCAAGCCACACGCTAACCCTACAGAAGAACACGGAGGTAATTTTCTTTTTAATTCCATTGGTGATTCTGATGTGCGGCCAGGGCTGAAACTTATGGCTCAGGTGGAGTTCAAAAAAAAAAAATCTTTTATTAGACATAGCCAGGCAGAAGGGACCACTGGAGTTCCCAGAGGGACCCCAGCCTCCAGTAGGATGAAGGGGAGAGGCTAAATGGTTAAAAGTGCAGAGCCTGGTCCCCCGGGCTCAGGTTGGGCCCAGCGAGTCCTCAAACGTGCTGAGGAGGATTGATTTCTTGTATTCTTCAGTGTGGGATTATTTTGGTCATTTTCTTTCTGCTTGAAGAAAGCGTCTAGAATTTCCTCTAGTGTGGTTTGCTGCTGATAAACTCTCTCACTTTTAATCTATCTTAAAATGTCTCACTCTTGAAAGAATGAGTCTTTTTTTCCTCCTAGTGTTTGAAGATACCATTACACTGTCTTCTGATTTTCATTATTCCTGTGAGAAGTCAGCTGCCGTCTAATTATCAATGCTGGTACGTGAGTGACACTTGCCTTGGATGCAAAACTGTATCCACGGTCACGTCCCTACCAGAAATGAGAGTGATCCAGCTCCTCCATGTCCTCACCAGCATTTGGAGCTATATTTTTTATTTGGGCCAAGGATGGGTATGTAGTGATATCTCATTGTCATTTTATCTTTTGTACTCCCTGATGGCTAATGAGATTGAACATCTTTTCTTGTGCTTATTTGCAATCTGTACATATTTTTTGGTGAAATGTTTGCTCGTATCTTTTGTCCATTTTCCAATTGGACTGTTTGTGTTTTACTGTTGAGTTTTGAGATTTTATACAGTCCTGATACTAGTCCTTTGTTAGATAAGTGGTTTGTAAATATTTTCCTCCAGTCTGCAGCAAGTCTTTTCATTTTCATGTGGGCCTTAACAAAACAAAAGCTTATAATTTTGATGAGGTCCAAATGTCCTTTTTTTTTTCTTTATGTACTATGCTTTTGGTATCAAGCCTAAAAACTCTTTGCCTAGCTTTAGGTTCTAAAGATTTCCTATATTTTCCCCCAGTTTATAGCTTTACATTTTATATTTAATTCCCTGATCCATTTCAGTTATATTCTGTATCAGTTATGAGGTTTAGATAGATGTCCAATTGCTTCAGCACCATTTACTGAAATTCCTCCACTGAATTACTTCTGTACCTTTGTCAAAATCAGTTGAGCATATTTATCTGGGTCTACTTCTAGGGTCTCTACTCTGTTCCATTCATCTGTGTGTCCATGCCTCTGCCAATGTCACCCTATCTAATCTCACGGTAAGCCTTAATATTGAATAGAATGAATTCCTCCCGTTTTATTCTTTTTTGGTAAGATCATTACAACTATTCTAGGGCCTGTGCACCACAGGGCAGGGCCTGGGTCAGGGTGGCTGTTTCACTTTCATAGAAGAGCAGCAAGTTCAATGAAGTATCTTCATTTGACAAATGGGTTGGTTCCAGGCAAATTCCTTTCAGGTCTCATCTCATCTACAATACTGATACCTGCCCTGTGGTATCATGAGGTGGTTGTGAGAATTAAGTGAGGTAACATACGGATTTGCCTTGAAAGCTACAAAACAGAATCAAGTCTAAAGTATTAATGTAGTTTTATTTTCCTTAGAAATTCATTATTCCTTGAATAACTGACATGTACATAAGCAGATCACATATAAATGGCAGATCATTTTTTTTCTTGAAAAATATAACCACCTATGGAATAAAAGGCACCTATTTTAACTTCAAGATATTTGTTTGAACTAGGAATAAGCCTTTTTCAAACATGAACATAGTCAAGTGTTCCTTTAGATTCAGACAATCAAAACATACTCTCTAGAACAAGTCAACTAAGATTATGCTGGACGGTAAACTGAAGCACATCTCCCAACAAGAAAGCAAACCCACACAATACAATCTGGCACTAAGCAATATAAAATAAAAATACAGTTAACAAAAGAGAGATCATTTTTGAAAGCTTTCAACAATGTAATATTAAACAGTTTAGAATAATTTGATTTACTTCCTTTTTAAGCAATTGGCAGATGTTAATTCTGCTAAAGCTTTTTTTTTTTTTTAACACAAATACAAAAAGAAAAAGGCTACACACAACACACACACATACTCCCTCACACTGCTAGTCTCTCATCAATTCCAGCTCAGTTAACCTCTGTGAAACTAGCACAGGAAAAATAAACTGTGCTGCTGCTGTGGCTAAGGCCACACAACTTTTTAATGGGCCTGATCCAAGATTTAAAGTTCCATTTGGAAGTCACTAACAAAACCTTTGGAAATGTTAAGAAAAAGAAAAAGAAAAAGAAAAAAAAAAAGCCAAAGAACTGAAGCCCTGGCAAGGCCTGACGCCTCTGCTTATCCACACTCATGAAAATAATCACAGGCCCAGTCCAGTTCTCTCATTCCCTCTGAGTTTTCTTCAAAGAAATCCACAAACAAAATTGCTGCTGTTTTTTTTTTTCAGTGAAAAAATAAAAGGATGAAAAAATGCAGACAGATTCTACATAAATGATATGTGGAAAAAAACCATTTATGCCACCACATAACAAGAACTACAATAGTTCTTAACTAATCCACAATGAAATCTGTTGGTTTAGCACCCAGTGATTTAAATTTGTTCCTTTGTGCGTAAGAAACACCACACTCTCGTACTAGCCAAGACACAGAAGGCCACCTACTTAGACAGTAGGAGAGATTCATTTTTAAGTGATAGGTAATAGCAGATTCAAAAGGTTTCCAAGTTTAAAAAAGACTTCCAGAACCCAAGTCCTTTAATATACTCCAAACCTCATATTAGGATATTGCATTACTTTCTATAATAAGATACACACCTACATTTTGCTTACTTAAAGAAAGCATTTGCAGCTGTACCCACGTAATACAGAAGGCAGATGGTTCTCAACTACTATAATCTTAGAAGAAAACTGAAAAAATCAATTAAGTATGTACTTGGTAAAGCTAAACAAACAGCATAATAAGCTAATTATCATGCAAATCACCTACAATGCCAAATATACAACACTGCTGTGTTAAGCTCAGAAGAGGAAAACTACCTCCCCTCCATGTGACTGGAAACTGTAGGGAAGACTTCGGAGGTGCTGCTGGCCGTGAGGAGGACTGGGGAAACTCCCAGCGGAGGTCAGAGGACCGGGTGTGAAAGAAGAGAAAGAGCCAGCTCTCCCAGCACGAGTCAGAAGGTAGACAACTTCCTACGTAGATCAGTGAATCAATCCAGCCATAAGATGCCAAGGAATACTCTTTTTTCTGGAGATACTTAGAATATACGCTATCACTTGTTCTGAAGATTTAAGATAATTCCAAATAGAGGCAAAGGAACTGGATCAGATCTTACATGACTCCATTTCCAGTACAGGAGTTTGCCCCTTTCAAGTCAGAGGTAAACATATTCTAAAAGGTTAGTTACAAAGCAAGATAAACTAAAAATAGAAGATTTAAGGTAAGAATAAAGGCAAAGGCATGGTTATTTTGCCAGTTTCTTCTTCATCATCCCCAAATTAGAAATCAATTGAAAAATAAAAAATATTAGTAACTGACACAAATGTGGTTAGAAACATCCCAAGTACACATAAGAACAAGGTGTCCTATGTGTAATAAAACTGCTGTGGATTCTATGATTGCCAAGAAGTCATACGTGAAAGACGGCAATCTACAATGCTTATTAAAAGTCAAGTAATAAAATGCAGATTGGTGCAGATTACGTCAAAGTACAAAGAGTATCAGTTAAATAAGTAAAAGGGATCATAACTACATAAACTATGGCTTCTTCTTAAATTTACAAGAGGACACTGGTAGCTTTGCTTTACAGCTACTTCATTTATAAAAATACACATCATGAAAACATACTGAAAATGTAAAGGAGACAGTCAAAACCTCAGACCTGTGGGCTAATTTCATACGTGTTGTAGGCTCACTTGGATCACACTCTCAGAGAAGCCGGTGGAAGACTGATTTGAGAACCACTGAGATAGTCCCAGTATCTATGGTAGTTCTTAAGTTTTCTGGTTTTAGGGCCCCAAAGAGATTTTGTTTATATATGTCTTATATATCAATATTTACTATACTAATAAGTCTCATAAAATTTACAATATTATCTATTAACTTGTTAGAGATAATAATAAACCCTTTACGTGTTAACAGAAATCATTTATGAAAAAAACTGTATGTTCCAAAATAAAAAAATTTTGAGTTAGAGTGGCATGGTTTTTACTTTTTTTTTTTTTTTTTGCAAATCTCTTTAATGCTTTGCTTAATAGAAGGCAACTGTGTTCTCATAACTGTTGCTGTATTCAATTTGCTGTGATAATGTTGCTTTGGTTCAATTTATGAAAAAAATCCAGCATCACAAAGATACATAGTTGGGAAGTGAAGGACTTGGCAGGCCTCTTGAAAGGGTCTTAGAGACCCCAGTG
Organism: Camelus dromedarius; assembly: GCF_036321535.1. NCBI lineage: Eukaryota > Metazoa > Chordata > Mammalia > Artiodactyla > Camelidae > Camelus > Camelus dromedarius. The sequence continues at coordinate 3,004,961 of NC_087445.1, read as the reverse complement.
TCCTTGAACCACACGTGAGAGCTGGTAATTAATAACACAAAACATAAGGATGAATATTTGCACTTAGGCTGGAGTGAGGGGAATACAGGACTGTTACAACTACCAGAAGCACCTAAATACCACATTGGCATATGCTAATGTGCTCTTTAAAAACCAAAGGCCAGGAAAGGAAATTAATTTTAAGAATAGTAATCTAAATTCTTGTTACATACTTGTGCTTTCATTTCATTCAAGAAACCACAAGAAATAATATACAGAATATTCAGTCTTCTAGTCTTCCCATTACTTATCTCTTGTATTGCTAGATAGTTTTTTATGAAGAAGTTCAAGGGGCTACATCTAAATAAACCCATATATCTCCATTATCAGGGCAAAAGCATAATTATGGGTTGGTAGGGAAATGTTCTGAAAGCAGGACTGTGACTAGAAGCCTGCTGAGCCTCCACTGGGTCTCAGGCAGCCCTCTCTGCAGGAACCACAAAAGGAGCCTGAAACGAGGCATTAAAGACTCTAAGCACATTCTGGGCCCTGTCAGGAAGCTCCAGGAAAGGGGGATGGAACACTCAGCCATAAGTCTGTATTAACCAGTATTATTAAATTAAAAATGTCAACATCCTTGCTTTTGATATTGTTACCAACCTCCAAGTGGTAATTTCTAAAACCAAAACCAACCTGCCTCACCCCTACTCCATTTAAACTTAAATGTAATCCTTCAATTTATAGATGAAAGACAATTCCGAAAGAAAGTTAAATTCAGTATCCTTAACTTGTCCCAGTTGCACCCAGACTCTTAAGTTCCAACCCCCTCTGCCAGAGGGTCCCACATCAAACACACAATGGCTCCCCATAAACAGACTGTAATGTACCATAGAACAAAGGGTGCCCAAAATAGCTTCAAAATACCAAAGGGGATTAGCCAGCAATTTTTTTTTCTCTTAAATTAAGCCGTTGTGATCTAAAGCTTGGCAAGTAGCATTAGAACAGAGAATTAGATTAGCTTTATCATAAATGAAAATGACTAAAGTATTTTTTAAATGCTTTCATGAAGAATAATAAAATTCTCTAAAAATCTATGTAGAGCACTGAATTTTTTTTTATAGGTATGACTTTAAAAGGACCTTATTTCTTCTAAAATATATAGTCATCCTACTTCCTCTTTAAGCTGGTTTTGACAATGTCATTATAAATTATTAATTGTAGGCAATTCATTAATAATCAGTTTATGGGAAAAAACTACAGTTTAATGGGACTTTATTAGTGACTATATTTGATGATACACAAGCCTGCAAATTATTTTCTTCCTTTTACACACCTTCTTTATATTATGTTTGCTAATATAAAATATCAACTAAAATGTCATGTTTTATTTTAAAAAGTTGATGACTAGAAACAATCTGATTATAATTTTAAGCAATAAGTCAGTATACCTCTCAGGAAATCAACAGGGGTGAGAGGAGGTCAGGGCACATATTTATAACACTGACTGCTCTGTTATCAACATATCCATATTTTCCAAGTCTTTTAAAAATCATTCTTCCAGAGAGAAAATGTTAAAGCTTCAGATAATACATTACCACTCATACACATTTATCATATAAAATAAATATAAATATAAAATAACTCCTCCATAGAGAAACTGTCCAAGAGATTTCATAAACTCCATAATTCTCATGAATGGACAAAGAGTAGTGACTGCATTTCCATCACTTGCTCCTTTCATCAATATTCATAAACATTAAGGACTAGGACAACAAAAGCTTATAAAAAGGGAAAATAGATTACCAAGGAACAAAATAGGCTAGCAAGGACAGTATTTTTGAATGAGGAAGAAAACTCTTTGCAAATGATTCAAATTTTCTTTCAGTCAAACAACACCAATGGAAACAAAGGACAGAAGTTGGATGTTCGGAAAAATGAAATAAGAAAATAAACTGATTAAATTCAGCTTTCCAGGGCTTACGACAAGAAGTTGCTAACTTGTGATGATTACAACATCACAGTGATCAGTTTCAGCTTGTGTGCTGAAATAGAACTTTGAAGTGTTAGACATGTTTTGTTGCGAAAAAAAAAAAAAAAGGCTGGACAAAGAAAGCAAAAGCATACTCAATAAGGCTTCATCTGATAAAAGCAAACAATCAAAGCAACAAAATTTAGAGGAGGAGGCTGGAGGAGAAAAAGTGGAAAAGCAACCTAAAAGAAATGGAAATCCTGAAAAGCATGTGGAATGCTGTTTACTTGTGCTCTGCTTCCCAACCCCTCTCACAAGGGGATTGGACTGTGCCTGAAACGTCCGCGGACCATGACCACCCACACGATGGGAAGCCCCGTGATTAAAGAGACTGTACTCCAGTATCTGCCAGAGCAGACTGGGCCATGTTGTAATTATTAAATTTGCAGTCTTTTTGTAATCTGTTGCATGTGTTGTAGCAAGTCCCCTACATTGTCTAACAAGAAAACCACGGAACATGCATAGCAAGTTATTTTTAATGTGCACAAATGGCTAGAAAACTGGATACTTTTAATATTACACTTTCAACTTTCATAAAATGGCTTAACTTACCATGCATCTAACGCTACAATGAAAACAGATATGCCACTCCAAATTCCCTTCAGTCTTCTTAAGGAAGATGTATGGCCCAAGTTAAACCGTTTAATAAGTAGCTAGGGTGTAGGTTAAACATATACCAAGGAACAGTTCATCCTTGCGTCTGTCCAGTGATTAAATACACAGGAGAATACCAAGGAATACAGCAGTTGTAAAATCCTGCAGGTCTATTTATTCCCAAACTTCTGTTTTCTATAAAAAAAATTTGCTTCCATTCTAATTTTTCCCCTCACAGTACCATAACTTTAAAGACATACTCTTCAAGGAGCATCATCCCAGGTAGTACAGAAATGTCAGTCAGAACTCCCACAGCAGGCATTCAAAAAAGGATGTGAACTAAACGGGTGGGAGTGCTACCAAATCCTGGCTCGACAACTTCCCCCAACCCTACCCTCCCACCTCACTGCAGAAACTGTCACCCCGACATCGCAGGCTTTCCCTGTAAGAGCCAGGATAATATAACGTTTGGGGGTCTGGAGTTTTTTTAAGTCTTTTTGAAAAAGAACATGGCAGCTCAACCAGAAGTTGGCAGGCAGGCCCGGCCCAAAGGCAGGTGAGGAAGACCTCCAAGCTTCCACCTACACCCATCACTTCAGAGACCCTGCCTTGGGAGAGGTGCATGAGCGAGCTCACACAGACAGTTGGCCATGGCTTTTATCACTAAATAGGAAAGAAACCAAAAGAATAAAAGGAAACAAAATAAGAATTCTTAAAAAGATCCTTTATATAAGCATAAAATCAAAACAACCAAAAAAATTGTGACCCATCTCTGTAATGCTCCTGCCAAGATGAGCCTTTCATCTGGAGGACAGATGACAGACTCGTTTTCCTCTTCCCAACGATCAAAGTCCTTGAAGATTATTTGCATAGGTGAAGCAAGGAATGAGGCTCCTTCTTCCCCAAACGTACCTCACAAAGCCACGAAGTCCCCCAAACCACAAGACCAAGACTGAGAAAACCAATTCTGAACTGTGCTAGCCCCCAGGAGACAACGTCTCCCATCCCTCCCCTGGATGCATGCTCCTGTGAACGGCGGATGGTGCCACTACGCAGTGACAGGGCAGAGGGAAGGACAACCCCAAATCTCTTCTCTCACACCGTCTTCCCAGATCCACTCCAAACTGTCTCATTATGTATATACTCTACCTGTGGCAAAATGCTACCAAAGATTAAAAATGATACAAAGCTGTGTGAGCATGAACTGAACTTACAATCATAAAGCAGTTTATGTTTAGAGGCTTAATTTAACTTAAAATGTACTGTTCCAAGAAAGGGGAAAACAAAAAATAAATACATATATTTAAGTTTTTAAAGTTATTTATTGGGCGGGGGCAGGGTATAGCTCAAGCAGTAGACTGCATGCTTAGCATGCACAAGGTCCTGGGTTCAATCCCCAGTACTTCCTCTAAAAATAAATAAACAAATAAACCTAATTACCTCCCCCTACCAAAAAAAAAAAAAAAAAAGTTCTGTATTTAAATTAAAGGCCTCAGATTGTTTGAGAGCTTCTTTTTGATGTTTATTTAAAAATTTTACTAATACAGATTAGACCATGTTTATGACTATGACACAAATGGCTCTGACAGTATTTTGGTCTGCCTCTTAATCTCCATCTTCTAACAAACTTTTTAGGGAGGAGGCAAGGGATTTAGGGAGGAGGCAAAAGACAGGAAAGTGAGAACTCTTTAAATGACTTCTGCTGATCCACAAGACTTCTAAGAGAAAGGTCACCCACGTCTATCCTTTACTAGCTCACTGCCATCTTACATGGAGGCTGTTTCCTTTTCTTTTTATAAATCGGATACATTTGAAGTTAAGGAGTTTTCAATAGAGCCAGGGGTCTTGGGCCCATAAAGGTACGGTGCCTGACCTAGTTAGCTTAAACAGGAAATGGGGATTACAGCCTGTGTAATGCGTATTTTCAATATCTAATTTATATGCATTATACAGAATACACTAAAATTCATACAAATCTTCTGAATTTTAAAGTGCTTGATATACGGACACACAGATAAAAGGATTAAAATGGATTATGAGTTTTTAGGTGCCCTCTTGTATTACATATTGGCTTCAGTATAAATTGTAACAAAAGTAACACCTGCAACATTTGCAAATTGTTCATTTTTTAAAGTCCTTCCAAAAAACCCTGTCCAAATTTGCAGGTGGGTGATGGCATTGATATTAGTTCCACTGATAAGAAAGCCGCTAAGCTGCCCATGTGACTGGTCTGTGAACACCAAGTTTATGGTTTAGGTGTGCACATGCACACACAAACGTCCTATTCTCTGTAAATTGTAAATATGTTGCTTTACATGACAAAAGAGAATTACAGTTGCAGATAGTATTTAAGTTGCTAATCAGCTGACTTTAAAAAGGGGATATTATCCTAGGCTCAGTTCAATCATAAAGGGCCTTAAACGTAGAAACAGGCAGGAGAGGAAGAACCAGAGAGATGGCAGTCTGAGAAGGACGTGTTGGCTCCTGAAGGTGGAGGAAGGGGCCACAAGCCAAGGAATGTGGAGAGGCCTCTAGAAGCTGGAGAAGGCAAGGAAATGTATCCTCCCCTAGAGTCTCCAAAAGGAATGCAGCTCTGTCAAAATCCATTTTAGCCCAGTGAGACACGTCTGGACTTCTGACTTCCAGAATGGCAAGACAAAAATATATTGCTTAAGCTACTAAATCTGCGGTAATTTGTTAAAGAAGCAATAGTTAACGAATACACAGCTCACCAGTAACAGGGCCAAGGCTCAAACCCAGAGCTTCAGACTTCACCTCATTTGCCAGGTCCCTTACTTTCCACTGTCCTTTAACATGTAAGTCATAATCTTTTACCTCCAAATGTCACTGCATTAGAATTACTTAAACATGAACAAAAGGCTTTAATAGGATCATACCTTACCTATGGGAAAGTTAGCTAACAGCTCAGAACTATGCTTAATCAAGAGACAGCAAGTCCAAATCTCAGAATATTCCTAAGGGAGCCTCTTGTGTCCTTATTCAATGTCATTACACATAATCCCAAACAATTCAGTTCTTATTTATGTTTAGAGCAGATCTTAGAGTAGCATACTGGGAACAAAATAGTACATTCTATAGGCAAACACACTGACATTAGAAATAGTAGCTAATGAGACATTAAAACTTAAAAATAAAGGAATACGCCTATATGAAATGAAAAATAAAATAAATATTCGAGTAGTATGAGCTTGGACTTGGTAACAATACCACGCTAATAAGTGGCAGACCTAGCATTGGAACCCAGGCAGTTATGCTGCAGCGTGCCTGCGCATAACCATTCCAAAACATTCAGTCTTCAATTGGAATATTTCCTACTAGATCTGACATAGATGTACAACCATTTCTTAAAAATTAAAAATCTTAATAATAATTATTAGAGAACAAAGACTCTTAAAACATTTCAAGCATATTCTGTAAACTCTTATTTATATGCTTATAGGACAGGTTATAATAAAGCTTTGTAGTCTTAAAAATGTTAATTATACAGAGGGCAACTAGTATGTTAACGTATGTGCTAATACATAAAAAAATCAAATCAATATGTAAAATGGAAATTAAAACCACAATGAGAAATCACTTTATTCCCATTAGGATGGCTAATATTAATAAACAAACAAATAGACAAGCAAACAAAAGATAATATGCATTGGGAGGATTTTGGAGAAAGTGGAAACCTCACACAATGCTAGTAGGAAAATAAAATGCCCCAGTCACTATGGAAACAGTCTGGTGGTACCTCAAAAAAAATTAAACAGACTATTATCACATGATCCAGCAATTCCACTTTTGGGTATACGCCCAGAACACCTGAAAGCAGAGATTCACACAGGCATTTCTACACCCAAATTCTTATTAAAACCACAAAAAGGAGACCTCTATACAGCCATAAGAATGACTAAAACAACAACAGATGAATATGTGGAGGTACTGGAAATCTCATACACTGCTGGTGTGAATGTAAACCATTTGACAGTTTCTTAACATTAAGCGTATACTTATTACACAACCCAGCAATTTCAATATTAAGCAGTTATCCAAGAGAAATAAAAACATGCCTACACAAAACGTGTACAAGTATGTTCACAGCAACTTATTCATAATAGCCAAAAATTAGAAACAATCTAAACCAATATCAACAGATAAATGGATAAACAAATTGGTCCATCAATACAAGGGAATATATACCTCAATAATAAAAAGGAATCAATTACTCAGATAAACCACAACATGGATAAATCTAAAAAACATTATGCTGAATGAAAGATGCTAGACAAAAGAGCATATACTATATTACTCTGTTTACATGGAATCATAGAAAAGAAAAAGCCAAGCTCTGGTGAGAGAAAACAGATCAGCAGTTGACCAAGACCAGGGCTGAGAGAGTGACGGACTGTAAAAGGGCAATAGAGAACACTGTGACACTAGAAATGTTTTATTTCTTGACTGTAATGGTAGTTATAAGGATGCATACATTAAAAGTATCCAACTGTATGCTTTAAAAGGGTAAATTTTATTCTATGTAACATTTGCTTCAATAAAGTTGATTTTTAAAAGATACTATTATAACCACAATAGTACATTATCATAATTATACATAATAAAGTAACAAATTAAAAGAAACATTAAAAGGAAAAATCCACCCAGATTCCACTATCCTCAGAAAGCTTTTTCATTTCTGTATTCCCTTCTGACCTTAGTGAATGCATATATACTTTGCACAGCTGTTATCATTTTGTATAAACCATTTTGCATTCAACTTTTTAATATATTTACATTATACACATTTTCACATTATTTCATAGGCTATACAAAATGACAACACAATATTTCATCAAGTAGATGAATTTGGTTATTCACTAATGCTTAGACATTTGGGTTGCTTCCCATTCTTTCTAATCACAAAAAATTATTATAATAAACATCATGTATTAAGAGCCTTTCTTAATTTGAATATTGCTTGGGATAAACTCTCAGGAATTATATAGCTAACTTTTTTTCCTTTTGCTTGTTTTGTTTTTTTTTAAATTTTAGAAGAAGAGTGCTAAGGCTGCTATAAAAAAGTACCACAAACTGAGTGACTTAAACTCACATCACAAAAATTTACCGTCTCACAGTTCTAGATGCTAGAGATGAAAGCAAGGTGTCATCAGGGTTTGTTCCTTCTGAGACCATGAGGAGGAATCTGCTCCTTGCCTCTCCCATGGCTTCTGGTGGTTTCTTGGCAATCTTCAGCATTCCTTGGAGCGCAGAGGTATCACCCAAACTCTACTTTTATCTTCACATGTCATTCTCCCTGTGTGCCTGTCTCTGTGTTCACATTTTCCCTTTTCATAAGGACATCACTCTTTCGGGTAAGGGGCCTACCCTATTCCAGCTGACCTCATCTTAACTAATTACATCTGCAATGATCCTATTTACACATAAGGTCACATTGTAGGATACTAGGATTTATGGTTGTTTTTTTTTTAACTTGTTTGGTTTTGTTTTTTATTGTTTCTGTGTTTTTTATTTATTTTTTTGTTGGGGGGAGAATAAGGTTTATTCAGTTATTTGCTTTCTAATGGAGGTACTGGGGATTGAACCCAAGACCTCGTGCATGCTAAGCACACACTCTACCACTGATATATATATATATTAATATATATGTATGCGTGTGTGTGTGTATGTGTATATATATACACACCCTCCCAGGATTTTGGACTTTCAACACATGAATTTGGGGGGAACACAATTCAATCCAAAATCTCTGGGGACATCTCAGAATCCTAGAATCACAGATTTCAGAGCTAAAAAGATAGGGATCATCTGGCTTAGGTTTGGCACTCTATTTTTTAAATGGCTTTACAGTCACATCTAGGTCCGAAACGGTCTGCTGCTTACTAGCTAGTAAATTACTTCTCTAAATCTGAATTTTCTCATCTATAAAACAGGGTAACAATACCTACCTTCATGGAGTTGTGAATATTTATTGAGATAATACATCTAAGGCACATGCTAAGCACTCAATTAACAGTAACAGTAACAGTAACACTAGTCATTCTAAATATAAAATTTCTTTAAAATGTGATTAATAAACATAACATAAAATTTACCACCTTAATCATTTTTAAGTGAACAGTAATGTTAAGTATATTCACATTGTTGAATAACAGATCTCCAGACCTTTTCTTCTTACAAAATTGAAACTATGCCCTTTAAAACAAATTCCCTTTTTCTCCTCCAGCCTCTGTACTTCTCTTCTTTTTATGAATCTGAATCTGCCTACTCCTAGACTCCTCATGTGAGTGGAATCATGTAGTATTTGTTATCTTTCACTTAAGATATGGAAATAAGGGTATGTGGTTCATAAAACGTCCCACTGGCAGAGCCAGAGCAGATTTGGATCTTCTGATTCTTAAAAGAGTGACTCACTTGAGGTCATTTTTTATTTCCAGTTGAACTATGAAAGCCTTCTTATAGCCAGAATTTTTATAAGCACTGCTATATCTACCACAGAGTAAAGAACTATTCAGATCACAAAGCTTTTAAAAGATCTGGGAATCAAGATTTACGGGCTTAAATATGCCTGGTTCTTCTGCTACGCTGCTAATTTACAGAAACTCCAATGCTGTCAATACTAACCAGAACCAGATCTGATAGGAACAATAGTCAAACTAAGACAAAGTATACAATCTCTAGGTCAAAAATGAGCCAGTTATAGTTATCAGCTTACAGTGCCTGGATCCTGGGAGTGATGTCAGCCCCCTAAAGAAACACACATGTGGTCTGCGAAGCAACTGAACTTCAAAACAGATGTAGAGATCATGCCACCACATGTAGTGCAGACATCCACAAAGCCCTTCCTCAGCAGCTATTCACTAAGAAAAGCCCCCCACCAGAGATATTACTGTTTCAATTTGCTTTTCACGGGGATTTATCCCTAAACAGCCCAAGGAGCACTATCCAAGCAATTTAGATTGAAACACAGTGAGCCTATGTCTTAGAAACACGTATTTATCTGTAATACACAGATCTAAAAATTCCACTCACTCCAGACTCAGGTTGGGGCACAGTAAGAGAACTGGGGTGAGTGGGGGGGAGTCGTGGAATGAGAAAGGAGCTGCACGTTGGAGAAGGGATCTGGTCAATATTCTAGTTACCAAGCCAACTCAATTAAAGCTACAGTTTAATGCAAAAGCCAACATGATCATGAAACAAAAATAAAACAAAACAAACAGAAAACATAAAACAGGTCATCCGGAGAACATCACTAAACATCTCAAACATCCTGTTCCTAATTGGCAATAAATGTCTTAATCTGGCTTATTTGAGCGGTGGCAACTTACTAAAACACAACCTGATAGGATTTAGAGTTATAATAAGCAGAACTCCACCTAAATGAAATGAAAAACAGAAAAACCCAGCCAAGAATACAAATGGTATCTCATTTTGCCCCTTCAGAGGTAGCAGATTTTCAATCTAGGAAGTTTAATAATAAGTTCAGCGTATTTCCACCCCCTCAAAACATGCACATATAAAGACATAAAAAACACTCACAATTAGACTTCATATATGCAATGAACTGCTGATCACATCAAATAGACTTAAAATACTTGCAAATGAGGATAACAGTGATTTTCATTTTCCAGAGCCCTGCAAAATGCTAAATATCATGTTTATACTGCAAAACTATGAAATGTTGAGAAAACTTTATCAGACTAAACAAAAACATGATATTTAGTAGGGCAAATGTCATTTTGCGGACTTACTTATGTATTTGCTGAATTGAGCCTACTACCAGACTCCACCACCCTAACACAGTATGGCAAACAGCTTTGGTAGTTTCCAGAGCCCCAGGAAAATACATTGGCAAAATTATAAAAAAGTTTTCCACACTTTTCCTTTCTCAGTGGCCTGTTCCCAGCCAGTTCTACTCAATAACAGATAGGAAGAGAAATGGAAGAAGACTCAACTAGTATTATACTCCCTACACTGTGGTCCCAAGGATGTATATATAGGGACAACAAAAAGCAGTGGGGAAGGCAGGAGAGAGACAGGTCTCTACATGGCACTGTTCCAGGACAAGGCAGAGAAGAGGAACATGGGGCAGCTGCCAGGATGACCTGATCTCCTCCTCCCTCTTGTACGTCCTTTCTTGGCTTATGTCAGGGATCCTGCCATCTCTTCCCCTTACATTTCTCAGTGAATGGTACTACCAACCACCACGATACCCAAGTCCGAAACCTACGAGTCTTTCTTAGAGGGAAACAAATTTTCCCTCCTCAAGTTTCCAGAGAAGACAGAATGTTCCCCCACTCCCCAGGAGGGAAAAGCAGGGAAGGGACAGTTTTGGTATCTGGAAGGATGTTGTGATGTCACGTCTATACCATCCTCAGCATCTCTGCCTTGCCTAAAATCACACCCCCTTCCCAGGGTAGTCATAGCCCATTGACTGATGGACACAGAATAAAGGCCCAGTCCTCTTCCCCAAAGCAGGAGAGCTTTGTAGGGTCTCCCATCTCTACCCCTGCAGGCACAGCAGAGCTTTCTGTGGAGATGACATGCAGATAGTTTTCCCTCTGCACAATCCTGCCTCCTTCCTTTTCCTTACACAGCTGTCACTCCCCCAGAACACACCCACCCTGCACACCAATCTCCATCTCAAAGTCAGATTTCCAAACAGCCCAACCTATAGCATCATCTCTCAATCCCCTCACTCTGGCCTCTCCAGGAGAACTGACCTAGTTGGTCAATTTGGAAGAAGAAACTAAAAATGTCCAGCACCACACGCTCCTCTCCCTGCACCCTTCGGACCTGCCTTGCCCACAGAAAGGGTGTGTTCTGATCTGCTGCTACACAGTGCTTAGCCAGGAAGGCTTATTCCCTATGGTGGTTCATCTCAGCTGCAACTGGCTGATTGGTCTACCAAATCCAGAGTAGCCCAACTGAACCTTAAGCTACATTTTTTAATCTGTTTTAAGAGTTAAGAATCTAACGTGATTTCCAACTGCCTACCTCTCATAGCCTGTATCTCAAGTGGTTTCTAACAGGTGTTACTAGTTCCCCCAAACCTCAACATTTTTCTTAACTACTCCTCTCTCCTTTCCTAACAACTAATCAGTACTAAGTCCTGCCCTAACATACTCTCAAATGTATTTTCAATACTAAAGCCACTACCTTATTTATATTTACTTAGGGAAAAAAATAGACTTACTTAGAAAAAATATGTATTTAGGAAAATTCACTTTTAGACGTTTCCATTTTTTTCTTGGCCATGTCCAACCTTCTGTCTATTCATTCTCTTCTTTCCAAGTAGAAACCCCCTCCCCCCACCCAACACCACCACCAGATTTTACTATTTAAAATCATACTCATTTATTTATTCATTCAGCAAATATTACTGAATGCTTTCTATGTACCAGGCACTGTTCTAGGCTTTAGAACAAAATCTCTGCTTTCATGGAACTTGTAACCTAGTTGGGAGGTAACAGGAAGATTAAAAAAAAAATCAGTATGCCAGGGGATGATCAGCACTAAGAAGAAAAACAACTCAAAATAAGGAGAGAGAGGACTTGAGACAGAATGATGAGGAAGGCCTCCCAGATAAGGCAACACACGAGCTGTGGCCAGAAGAACCATGTGGCTCTCTGGCAAAGAGCTGTGGAAACACTTGCATCAACCCCAGGGAGGAGGTTGCTGGGTACACGTGAAGGACAACCAGGCCAGCATGGCCGGGGTGAAGAGAGAAAAAGGGAGAGAAGATCAGTGAGGTCATTAGGGCCAGATCATGGACAGCCTCGTAAGCCAAACACACAATGCATTTCACTCTAAACAATACAGGAAATCACTGAAAGGTTTTGAGCAGAGGTGCTTTTAATAAGATCATCTGGACTGAGACTCTAGGAGAGCAAGAGGCAAGCAGGAAGACAGATGAGGTATACGGCAGTGGTCCTGATGAGAGGTATGGTGGCTTGGATGGTGGCAGAAGCAGTGAGGCCGGTGAGAAGCAGTAAGATCCTGGATGTATTTCACAGACGGAATCAACAGAATTGTTGATAGATTAGATGTGGAAAGAGTAGCTACAGATGATTCCAGACTTTTTGATCTGAGAAACAGGAAGGATAAAAGTTGCTTTTACCTCCATTAAGGAGGCCTGTAGGAGAAATAAATTTGGGAGAAAAGATAGGAATTCATTTTGGACATGTTTAGTTTAAGACGCTCTTGGACATCCAAGTGGAGACATGAGACAAGCAGTTATGAGTCTGGAGCTGAGAGGAGAGGTCTGACCTGAAGATGTAAGCTTAGGACTTAGTGCATATGCGCATATACATTTCTCTGCCTTCCCCCAACGACACAATAATTTATACCTCTATCATGGCTCTTTCTATATTTGATCTTGTAACAGCTTCATCTCAAAATATAATATCAAAGTCTGGTAATCTATACTTTAGGAAAAAGAATGAACAAAATTCTGAATGATTAAAATTTGCTTAATTTTAATCCATTCAGCAGTTTTAAATTTTGTGCCTGCTATAAGTTAGAAATATAATGCTAAACAAAACAGACACAATCCAATTCTGTGGAATTTAACATCTGGTTAAGCTGACTGCTTAAACATTTGATTTCTTAATTTTTTTTTTTTAGTAAAAGAAATTTTTTTTTAAGTTTTCAATTCAGGAAAAAAATGGAGATATATTTTCAAGGCCACATGAAGAAAATTCTGCCCTCTGCTGTCCCCAGCAGTGTGAAGGACAGCGAAGGAGCTCTCTGTCCAGTGACCAGTGTTCCATTCCAGATAGCGTGGACACTGCAAGCAAACATATTACATGAGCTTTGAGTCCCTGGTCGGAGGAGGCCAACGTCACCTAGAAGAGAGTCTAAATGCTTTTCATGCAAGTGAGCAGCTTTACCAGGTCAAGACTGCTTTCATGTGTAAGAAGTCCAGAGAAGCACAAAGCTTGCTTTCTACATTGTATCTGGCCCATGGATGAAAAAAGGACCATCATCTCCAATGCAGGACTGTTTCACCTTAGTAGGAGAATTCTTCTGTGCGTAACTTCACTCCATTTTAATAATCTGACTTTTTGTTATATTCAATTTTAAGCCTGTACCTTTGAATCATGCAAGTCTTAACAAACACTATTTTTAGAACATTAGTTTATACTTGTGCTTTATTCTTCGGAGATGATCTACATGTAATATTTGCAGAAAGTAAAAATCAAGTCCATAAAGTATCTGAGTTATGTCAGTTTTCCAAAGGAGGCTGCAAACAAGCTTTTTAAAAATAATGATTCATCAAGGTCACACTATATTTGAAAATTCCAAACGTGGAGAAAAAAAGAGGCATACAGCTCATAATTGACTTAAAGAGGAATTTTTATGGGGATGCAAATCAAAGGAAAGGATATTTTTAAAAGAAACTTACATTGGCCAATCCTTCCTTATATGCTAAGCTATAAATGGGATACAAGTGTCACTTGCAGGCCAGTCTCTCTTTTGGCAAGATCCTGTGATGAATCTCATTTTTTTAGTTTATGCCATTTCAATCTGCTACTATGGAAATGAGTATGAGGTGACAAATATATTAAAATCTCACTTCAGGGTTCTGCGAAAAAGTGAAATAAACTGAGGCTGGGAAGGATTCCTTTTCTCTTTCTCTGTCTTTTCCTTCCTTCCTTCCTTCCTCCCTTCCTCCCTCCGTTCTTCCCTTCCCCCTCCTCTTCCTCTTTCCTTCCTTCCTTCCCTCCTTTCTCTATCTTTTAAGGGCTTTACATAGATTATTTCATTTAATCTTAAAAATTTATGAGGTAGAAACTGTTACAATCTCCATTTTCAGGAAAAGTCAGTAAGGTTCAAATAAGAAGTTGAAAAAGACAATGGAAGATAAAAAAAAAAAGACAATGGAAGATAATAAATACTCAAACCAGATCAAATTGAGTCTCTTTCCCTCTCAAGTCTCCAAATATTAAGTTTAGTGGCATGCCTATACATTATACATATATGATATCAAGAATATTTCAACTTGTCTATAAATAAGAATGCTCAAAGTTTCCCAGTTTTATAACAAAAATAATATACTTTACACTTAAAGAGAACTACATAACCTATAAGTTTTAACATTTTTGTCTAATTCTCTTCCTATAAAATCTGCAGGCTTTGGTCCTATTGACTGATTGAAAATCCAGTCGTTTCCTGTTACTCCAAACTTCAAATGCCTGAAATCATGGTCCATACCAACATGAAGTCAGAATTCATCGTGGCGGCTGGGGCTGACTCATTTGCCTTAGAGAGCTCCACTCTCACCTTGTTCTTTCTCACAGAAGCCAAAACAGGAACAGCCCCACTCCACCGTGCCCAAACTTCCAAACTTGAATTTTTTCTCTAAAGGAGTACTACAATTTCTCCTCTAGAAACCTAGACTTCCACAAGGCTCTTGAATCCATCGGTATCTGCCCATATTAGTGTTTTCCAGGTGCCCCAGCAAAGCAGCAGGTTCACAAGCTCCTGCCAATTCCACACCCAAACCGGAAGTTTTTCTGCCTCTTACCCAATGCACAGGAAGGCGAGTATATGGTTGTCAGCATAACTGATGCCACCTTAGGGCCTTACAGTTTCTCCTGTCCTTTCACAGGACTATGCTGAGCAGTGAATCACTTCCCTGTGGTCAAGGCTCTGTAGTTAATAGACAATGTTTAGTAATCATTAGGACCAGGTAGATTCAACACTCTGTTAGTCCTCAGTAATGAAAACCTTCTCTGATGTATTCCTGGGACCCATGATACGAGTTACTTACTCATAAATCTTAACTTAGGACTGCATGTCCAGTTTCCAAGCACTTACCCCCATACCCTACATTAACAGTAAAATTGTCCCACTGGCCCCTCAGCAGTGCAGAGTGCAGCTATGAATGCTCCCTGATCACTGTCTGCCTGATCTAGATCCCACCATGTGAGTAAAAGTTACCCTGTGATAAACTGATCCATTGGTAACAGAGAGCTGCCTGCCTCATTTTTTGGTCTCAAGGTGCCTTCTCAGTTCAGTGGGCATTTTTCATTCCCTCTGCTCTCCAACAGTGAGACTCGGGGGCCCCTGGTGTATGTATGGTGCTAGATCCCACAGAGGCACTTCTGTTCATTGATAGTTGCCTAATTACAGATATTACAGGGAGACTAAACTGAGGGAAGTCCTGTGTCACCATGATGCTGCCTTCACTCTTTAAAGATATCGTCTTCAAAATGTGTCTTCCGTAATGAGTGGTGGCAAAAAAAACAACTATGAGTCAAGTATGAATTAAAGCAACTTGTAAGAAATTTTAAGTATTTTCTTAAATTCGCTATTTATTCATAGCATCCTTTGGACAAATAAAACTTTATCCCAGCTTTGATCCTGAATTTCATCTTGCCTCTGCTATGTTTCACTAATCACTCCCAGGAAAATGCTATTTTGCCTTTTAAAGTACCATTCAAATGTGGGCAATAATTCTTTCCCTAAGTTTCTATATCTCAGTCACATTAGGCTAGCATTTTCAAATCCCAACCAACACAACAACAAATAACAAATTACCAATAGCTTAGACATAATCATGTTTCCAAAGTATTGGTGTCTTCCCCTTGGCTGACCAATGCCTAATGCACTTGTGCTGCATCAAACCTACTGCCTGTTTCTTCTGAGTCCCCTGCTTGTCTACACAACACCATCATCTCTGGGAACACTGGTTTTCTGACAATGTGAGATGCTCTCGGTAGGATGCCCGGACAATGTGTTACACTAAAGATAAAACATACAATTGGGGGGTTCACTCAAGAACCACATTTTTTGTCTAAGTGCACAACATAATGATTCCATATTTTTATATATTGGGAAATGATCACCACAATAAGTCTAGTTACCATGTCACTATACATACTTATATTTTTTTTTCTTGTGATAAGGACTTTGAAGATTTACTCTCTTAGCAACTCTCAAACATGCAATATAGTCACCATACTATACATTGCATCTCTATGGCTTATTTTATAACTGGAGATTTGTCCCTTTTAACCCTCTTCACCTATTTACCCACCCCTCAAAATCCCTCCCCTTTGGCAAGCATAAGTGTTCTCTGTATCTATGAGCCTGGGTTTTTTTGTTTGTTTATTTTTTAGATTCCACATATAAGTGAGATCATATGGTATTTGTCTTTCTCTGACATATTTCACTTAGCACAATGCCCTCAAGGTCCATCCATGTTGTCACAAATGGCAAGATTCCACTCTTTTATGGCTGAATAGTATTCCATTGTATATATTCACCACATTTTCTTCATCCTTCATCCACTGATGGACATTTAGGTTGTTTCCACATCTGGGCTACTATAAATAATGCTGCAATAAATATGAGGATGCAATTATCTTTTTAAGTTAGTGTTTTTATTTTCCTCAAATACCCAGAAGTAGAATTGTTGGGTCATATAGTAGCTCTATTTTTAACTTTTTGAGGACCCTCCATACTGTTTTCCCAGTGGCTACACCAATTCACATTCCCACTAACAGTGTAGGAGGGTTCCCATCTCTCTACAACCTCTTCAACACTTGTTATTTCTTGTGTTTCTGATATCAGCCATTCTGACAGGTGTGAAGTGATATTCATTGCGATTTTGATTTGAGTTTATCTGATGATTAGTGACACTGAGCCTGCACATGCCTGTTGGCCATCTGTATGTCTTCTTTGGAAAAATGTCTATTCAAGTCCTCTGCTGTTTTTTTGTTTTTTTTTTTTTTGCAGTTGAGTTGTATGTTTATATATTTTAGATATTAGCCCCTTATATGATTTGTAATATTTTCTTCTAGTCAGTAAACTGCCTTTCCATTTTGTTGATGATCTCCTTTGCTGTGCAGAAGTTTTCGGTTTGATGTAGTCCTCATTTAGTTTTGCTTTTCTTCCCTTTGCTTTTGAGGTCAGATCCAAAAAAAATCACTGCTCAGACTGATGTCAAGGAGCTTACTACCTATATTTCTTCTAGGAGTTTTATAGATTCAGGTCTTATACTAAAGTCTTTAATCCATTTCGAGTTACTTTTTCTGTATGCTGTGAAACAGTCTAGTTTTATTCTTTTACATGTGGCTGTCCAGTTTCCCCAAGACCATTTACTGAAGAGACATTCCATACTCTTGGCTTCTTTGGCCTAAATTAATTGACCATATATGTGTGGGTCTATTTCAGAGCTCCTTATTCGGTTCCACTGATCCATGTATCTATTTTTATGGCAATCCCACACTATTTTAATTACTATTAGCTTTGTAATATAGTTTGAATCAAGGAGTATGTGCCTCCAGCTTTGTTCTTTCTCCAGAGAGCTCTGGCTATCCAGGGTCTTCTGTGATTCCACATTCATTCTGTGATTGTTTGTTCTATTTCTGTGAAAAATGTCATTGGAATTTTGATAGGGATCACACTGAATCTGTAGGTTGCTTTGGGTATTATGTTCATTCTAACAATACGAATTCTTCCAACCCATAAGTACAGTACATCTTTCCATTTATTTCTGCCTTCTTCAATTTCGTTCATTAGTGTCTCACCGTTTTCAGTACAGGTCTTTCAGTGCCTTGGTTATATTTATTCCTAGGTATTTTTATCATTTTTGATGCAATTATAAATGGGATTATTTTCCTAATCTGCCTTTCTGATAGTTCATTATTAGTGTACAGAGACACAACAGATTTCTGTTTGCTGATTTCGTGTTCTACAACTCTACTGGATTTGTTTATTTCTAACAGTTTTTGGTGGGGTCTTTAGGGTTTTCTCTATACATCTGCCAACAGTCATAGTTTTACTTCTTTCTTTCCAATTTGGATGCCATTTATTTCTTCTTCTTGCCTAATTCCTCTGTTAGGACTTCCAACACTATGTTGAATAAAAGTGACAAGAATGGGCATCCTTCTTTGTTCCTTATCTCAGAGAAAAAGCTTTCAGCTGTTCACCACTGAGTATGATGTTTGATGGGAGCTTGTCATATGGCCTTTATTATGTTGAGGCACATTCCCTCTATACCCACCATGTTGAGTTTTTATTACAAATGGATGTTGAACTTGACAAATGTTTTTCCTGTATCTATTGAAAGGATCATATGATTTTTATCCTTCACTTTGTTAATGTGGTGTATCATACTTACTGATTTGCAGATGTTGAACGATTCTGGAATAAATACCACTTGATCATGGTATATGATCCTTTTAATGTATTCTTGAATTTGGTTTGCTAATATTTTCTTGAGGGCTTTTACATCTCATCTTCATCAGGGATATCGACCTGTAATTTTCTTTTCTTGTGCTGTTTTTGTCTGGATTTGGTATCAGGGTAATCAGGGATATCGACCTGTAATTTTCTTTTCTTGTGCTGTTTTTGTCTGGATTTGGTATCAGGGTAATGCTGGTCTCATAAAATGAGTTATGAAGCATTCCCTCCTCTTCAATTTTTTTGGAAGAGTTTGTGAAGGATTGGCATCAATTCTTCTTTGAATGTTTGGTAGAATTCACCAGTGAAGCCATCTTGCTCCAGAATTTTGGAATTTTGTTTGTTGGGAAGATTTTGATTACTGATTCAACCTTCTTCCTAGTAATCAGTCTATCTATTCAGATTTTCCAGTCCTTCATGATTCAGTCATGGTAGGTGGTACGTTCCTAGGAATTTATCCATTTCTTCAAGATTGTCCATTTTATTGGCATATAATCGTTCATGGTCTCTTATGATCCTTTGCGCACGTCTCCTCTCTCATTTCTGGTTTTATTCCTTTGAGCCCTCTCTTTGGTGAGTCTAGCTAAAGGTGTGTTTATCTTTTCAAAGCAGCAGCTCTTACTTTCATTGGTCTCCTCTGTTGCCTTGTTAGTTTCCAGTTCGCTTATTTCCACTTTGATCTTTGTTATTTCCATCCTTCTACTGGCTCTGGGCTTTGTTTATTCTTCTTTTTCCTAGTTATTTGAGGTGAAAAGTTATACACTGTTTATTGGAGATTTTTCTTGATTCTTAAGATAGGCATGAATCACTGTGAACTTCCCTCTTAGAGCTGCTTTTGCTATATCCCGTAAGTTTTGGTATGTGGTATTTCCATTTTTCTCAAGGCATTTTTTTTATTTCTCTTTTTATTTCTTTGCCACTTCTTTGGTTGTTCAGCAGTGTGTTGTCAATTTTTCCAGTTTTATGTTTGTAATTGATTACCAGTTTAATACTATTATGGTCCAAGAAATCCTTGATATGATTTCCATTTTCCTAAATCTTTTAAGACTTCATTTTTGGCCTAACATATAATCTATCCTGTAAAAAGTTCCAGATGTACCTGAGAATATCCGCTGCTTTTGAATGGAATGTTCTGTACGTATCTATTGAGTCCATCTGGTCTAATGTGTCATTTAAGGCTGAGGCTTCCGTATTGATTTTCTGTCTAGATGATCTATCCATTGATATGAGTAGGGTGCTGAAGTCCCCTACTTTGCTGTCTATTTCTCCCTTTAGGTCTGTTAATATTTGCTTTACATATTTAGGTGTTCCTATGTTGGGTGAATACATATTTACAACTGATATATCCTCTTGGTGGACTGACCCCTTTGTCACTATGTAATGCTCTTGCCTTTTACTATAGTCTTTATTTTAAAGTCTATTTTGTCTGACTGATACAGCTATTATTTAATTATTATTTATCAGGAGCTACTGATAATTACTTATCTATGTTTCATTATTTGGTCCTTTCATTTAGAACATACTCCTCTGCTTCCTCATTTTGCATGACTCTGTGTTTGTTTCTGTGTATTAGATGAGACAGCTACCTTCTCATTGAAGGGGTAGACTTGTGTAGGAAGTTCACCTTTATTCAACCTTGCCCTATCCCTTGGTTGTCTCTTGTACCTTTATGATTGCCCAAGCAGCCTATTTTATTTTTAATAGCTCCTAGGGTTTGAGCCTGTGCCAACACCTGCCAGTGTCCCAAAGGGAGGGATCTCAGTTAGCATCTAGTTTAAGGCAGGAGGCAAGGCCTGCAAGCAGCAGCTTTTAAAGTATGCAAATATATGCAGTCATGTGGGACTATGGGTCAGAAACCCTGATGGTCTCTAGACAAGGCGACCTGGAAATGTCCAACTGTAAAAGTCTGTGAGACCCAGGAATACAAGCCCCCACGGCCACCACAGCCAGGTGATCAAGGAGTGTTCCCCTGTGTGGCAGCTGTAAAAATCAGGGAACCAGTTGGCTTGAAGGTAGTGCCCACCTTCTGAGGTCTCTGGAAAGGTTAACAGTCATTCTTGAGATGCATGTTTAACTAGAAGCCTGCCCCTCCGGCTGCAGCTACGACGATAAGGTTACAGGCCTCGTTCACAGAAAGACTGATCTCCTGGGTCTGCTGCCTCTTGCTAGTGGAGGACAGTGGTTGTTTAAGAACCCTTCTTTCTCTGTTGATTATAGTCGTGTGGGACCTGTAAGTCTAAGTCCTGATGGCCTCCAGAGCCAGGTGATACAGAGCTGTCCCCTGGCAGCAGCTACCAAAATAAGGGTGCTAGACCAAGAAATAGGCTCCTTTCTGGGAGATACTGGCAAGCTGTAGTGAGGCAGAGGGAGAGCGTAGTGACTGCTTCACCAGCCTCCGTCTCCTGAAAGTATTTCCAAAAGCCTCCAGGAGTGTGTCAGCCCAGAAGCCGGCGCCTCAAGCCAAAGCTCCCAGACATGCAAATATGCTTCTTTATCAGAAAGACTGGAGGTGTGTTTCCGTCGCCATTTGTGCAGTGCCCTGGGGGTGGAAGACTGCCAAGAACTGTCTTTCCAATTGTTATATTCCTATGGGACCTAGAAATGCAGGCCCCTTGCCCTGGTCCTCTAGAGCAAGGCACTCCAGGGGTGTCCCCTGGGCTGCAGCTGCAAAACCTGGGGCACTAGATGCAAATAATCCAGGACACCAGATGTGTATAAAAGCTCCTCTCCTGGAGATACTAGCACAGTGAAGCATGGCAGGGGGAAAGCACAAAGACGGCCCCCACTGAGGATAAAAGAAAAAAGGAAAAAACAAAGCAAAACTACAAAAATACTCTTTATTAGATTCCAACAGAGAGAAAAGTAGGGGAAAAGTAATAAAAGGAAATTGTACCTCTTAATTTATTTTTCTTTGCCTAAATACTGGGATTAGACTATCATATGCATTTAGAGGCAAAAAGCCTTTATAAAGCTGAGGGACAGCAAAGTTTAACATACAGTGTTATACAATATAACCAAAACTCAGAATATTTGATATATCTACCAGACAAAATGTTTGAAGTGATAACTTTTCTCTAAAACCTGAGCCATTCAATTCCATACCTTTGTACCAACATAATATGGTCCAAGAGGCCTGAGCTTCAAAGTCACATAGATCTGGATTTGAACTGCAAACCACCATTTATTTGCTATGTATGTTTGAACAAGCTACTTAATCTCTGTCTCCATTTTCTCATCCATTAAAATGGGGCCAATAATACCTCCCTGTCAGGGCTGCTGTGAGGCTTACATGAGATCATCTATGAGAAGCACCCAGTTCAAGGCCTTGCCTACAAGAGATGCTCACTCCTGCACCTCTGTTTAAATGCAGCATTGACAGACACGTAAAACATAACACTAAAATCCCAGGAAGGCTCTTTATGAAAAAAAAAAAGTATCATAAAAACTGAAAAAGAATTAGTGAAGTAAATATAGAAGTAAAATATTTAATATTAAATAAAGTGCACAAAGGGCATAGAAAAATCAACAGGTCAGTATATAACACAGGTAAAGAGAAGCAGGAAAAACGTTCTGATGGAGAAATCAAGTCACAAGGTAAAGAGTGTCTTCAGTGGATGGAAGTCTACAAAATGACAGGAAGAAAGAGAAGCAAATTCAAGGACAGATGTTCAGGTCCCAGGTACCACACTCCAAAACAGATTGAAAAAAAAAAAAAAAAAACCCCAAAAACTATATAAATGATAAGTTCTACTACTGTTCAGAGGAGTGAAACAGAGCCAGTGCAAAGGAAGGCCCTTCCAATAGTTCCCCCAGGGACCCTTCAGTGCAGCAGTCCTGAGTGCACTCCTTGGCAGGGCTAGGAAGCTGAGAGGCAGCACATTCAACACAGAACAGCTTCTCACAACTGACCCATGCCAGCTGGGTCAGGAAACGATGTATAGTTCAGACCAGTAATTTACTGATTATTAGCAAGAAATACACTTTTCCACTGAAGAGAATACTCATGGTTTACACTTCAGGGTATGAGGAATGTTGATTTTAAAAACTAGGGAAAATTAAGATTGGTAAAAATTAAAATATCATTGGTCATTCGACAACAATCATGTATCCAACAAACATTTATTGAGCATTGACAGTATATGGTAGACACAAAACCAGATAAGCTTCAGCTACAAGGATAACCATGACGCTGCCCCTGCCCTTGAACATGGTAAAAGATACCTGTAACGCAATTACTTTCAACATGAAGACTAAGAAATAACAGCTAATGTGCAAACAGAACAACTCTACTTAGGGAGAACAAGAGAAACGAGAGTGACAAATGAGCTGGATTTTGAAATTATCTTTCAAACAAGAGATTTTTAGAAAAAACAGGGTAGATATCCATCCCAAACAGAGGAAAGGAACATGCAAAGTACAAATCTGAAAATGTTTGCTGCAAATGGAGCCAGTGTGGTAGATTCTAGGATGTAGTAAGAGCCTGGAATGGCCTTCATTGTGTGTGGGGTACAGAGAAAGGGAAACGGCAGGATGTAAGGCCTGAGAAAAGGCTGGGAGAAGGTGCATGTACCAAGGTAGCATGTGAATTTTATCGATTAAACAAGTAGTTACTGAAGTTGGGGATGTGCATTCCAATTTGTACACAAGACAATCCACTGAGATGCGGAAAAAATATTAGAACTCGTATATAAGAAGAAATTAACTTTTAGTAATAGTTCGTAAATAGATAAACACTGAAGCCTCATTCCGTCTACAAGTAAGTGTCACACACTGTCCACATGGCATCATGTGGACAGAGCAGAGGCTCCACCATATGCAGGGAACCCTCAGACTTTCATTCACTCTCAGGATGTGCATTACAGTTCCTGTGGGGCCAGCAAGTAAGACGTACTGATTATATTGTCTAACTAAAGTCACCATCAAATGGACACATTGCTTAAAACAAACCTTGCAAAGAAATCAGAGACTAAAGATGTTACCATGAAGGCAACATAAGTGAGCAACTAGGAAATGGTAGAGCTGACACTACTAACTCCCACTGTGAGCTACTCATCAGCCTCATTAAGAGGATAAGCTAGGGGGAGGTTACAGCTCAGTGGCAGACTGTGTCCCTAGCACACACAAGGTCCTGGGTCCAATCCCAAGTACCTCCATTAAATATGAACAAACAAATAAATAAACAAATCTAATTACCCCTCCAATCAATCAATCAATGGGTTAAGCTAATGAATGTAGCAAAAAAATTTCAAAATTATCAAGAAAACCATTTGAAGTAACGAATTTATAGACCTTATCAATAATTCATTCACCCATTCAAAATTTTACTATGCCAGGCACTGTTCAATTTGCTGACAGTTAACAAAACTGACAATAATCAATTCTGCCCTAAGGGTACAGTGGCCACTGAGAGTCTCACCTTGTAATCAAGGCCAGGCAAAATCCCAACAAGTTATTTGTTCTTGGGTGAACTTGACAAACAGATTCTAAAATTTATATATATAATGGTAATGCACTGTTCCATTATCAGCCAAGACTGTCCTGATACAAAACAAAAACAAAAACAAAATAGAAGGACTGCCTCCTGGAGAGTAAGACACGTTTAGGGCCACATTAATGAAGACTGTATGGCCCTGGTTTAAAGATAGTGTTTAGTCGGGAATCGCCAGAGAAATAGAATAGATTATGCATACACACATATAAAGAGATTATACGGAATTGGCTTGCATAATTACAGAGGCCAACAAATCCCAAGATCGAGAGCAAGCTGGAGACCCAAGAGAGATGATTATTTAGTACTAGTCCAACCCTGAAGGCCTGAAACAAGGAGAGCCAATGGTGTCTGAAGGCCGGCAGTCTCAACACCCAGAAAGATCCAATGTTTCAGTTTGAGACTAAAGGCAGGGAAAAAACTAATGTCCCAGCACAAAGGCTGTCGAGCAGAAGGAATTCTCTCACTCATGGTTCAGCCTTTTTCTTCTATTCAGCCCCTCAACTGCTTAGATGAAGCCCATACACATTAAGCTGCTTTATTCGGTCTACTAATTTATATAATAACCTCAATCAAAAACACCCTCACAGAAACACCAGAATAATACTTGACTAAATATCTGGGCACCCTATGGTCTACTCATGTTAACACATAAAATTAAGCATCACAGATAGACAATAAGACCAATGGACAGATTTAGGATCATACATGCACATAAAAAGACACTTGGTTTTTGATAAAGGTATCACTGTAGATCAGCGAAGAAAAGACTTCAATGATGGCGCTGGGACAATGGGGTATCCATGTGGAAGCAAAGTGAAAATGGACTTCTACCTTAGACTACAATGAAACAGTTACAGGTAGATAGATCAGAGACCTAAATGGGAAAGAAAGGCAAACCAATATACTTTTAGAAGATGATGTGGAAGGTCTTCATGCCCCCGAAGTGGGGTAAATTTTCTCAAATAAGGTACAAAGTTATTAACCACAAAGGAAAAGACTAATACATTTGACAATAAAATTTGAAATGTCTTCCTTGAAAGAAGCTAAGACTGGTACTTCAGAGGACAGTCCATGTTGTTACCTGTGCCTCAACTGATCAGCTACAAACTGGAGGTTCCAATGATCCCCTCCATCTCACGATGCCAATCCCAAGTCCAGGTTATCACCTGTACGTCTGACCAGCGAGGTATAAATCAGCTTCCCACGACCCCTCATTGTGTTTGATTAATTTGTTTGAGTAGGCTCACAGAACTCAAGTACCCATTTACACACCAGATTACCAATGTATTATAACAGGACAGTAAAAGATATAAATCAACAGTCAGATGAAGAGATGCATAGGGCGAGGTCCCTTGTAGGGCTTGGGGCTCAACAAGGTGGCATGTAGAAACATTCCAGCTCCCCCATGTGGACGCTCTCTAAAAAGGGGTCAAAAGGCTGCCCTTTGGGTTTTTAATGGAGGCTTCATTATATAGCTTTGAATGATTAAATCACTGGCTGATCGCAACTGATTCAACCTCAAGCCTTGTCTTGCTTCCCAGGAACCCAGAATATAGGACTGAAAGTTCCAACCCTCTAGTTACAAAGGTTCTTCTGGCATCCAGCTCCCATCCTTAGGTGCTTTCCAAAAGCCACCTCATTAACATAACAAAGCTACCTTTTTATCACTCTCAACACTTAGGGAGCTCTGAGCCAGGAGCTGCAGACAAAGACCGAATGAATATAAATAAAAAAAATATACATTGACCAAATACATACTTCTTATAAATCACAATATCACAAATACATACTTCATTATTCCATTTATGCCAAGTTAAAATACAGGCCAAACTGCATAATTAAGTGGTAAAACCATAAAGCGATGTAAATAAAAGTCAGGCTAGTAGTTACTGCTAGAGGGAGACAAAAGGGCATATAAGCAGGAAGGGTCACCTGGGGGACAGGGAGCTTCTAGGAGCCAGGCAATGTTCTGTTCTGTTCTATTTCTGAACCCCGGTGCTAGTCGCAAGGGTACTTATTTGCAACAACTTGTTTAGCCTGCCATTTATGCTTCATGTACTTTTCAATATGTTTGTTAGATTTTTCTAATTTAAAAGTTTTTTTTTTTAAAGAATGAATTGGAGGCAATCCAGAGAACACTGGATATTGCTTAGTACTACATTTTAAAATTTATTCACTTGAGTAAAACCCCTTTGACTGATCTCTACTCTTGGCATTCTGCCATTTTATTCTCATCAGAATAAAAAATAATAGTGGTATGGTCTTGCCCAAAGAAGACAGATAGCCCCTAAATTTGGCAGGCCTGAAGACCTTCCCTTTGGATTAAACACTCTGAGAGCAGACTGTCTTCAGATCCACTGCTGTATCCTTGGCACTTTTCATAGCGTCTGGCAAACAGCAGGTGCTCAAAAAGTATCTGTTCCATGGATTCACTGGTAAAATTAAGTTTTTCAAGAATCAAATATTCCAAAAAGATGTGAAAGAGTCCTGTGACTTCAAACAATTTTCTAAACTGTAAGAACAGCCACTGAGGTTATTTGATGGTATATTTGAGGTTACCACTAAAACTCCAAAAAAATTAATGTATTTCCAACATATATTAACAAAGGCTAACATATGGCAAACATCAAACAGAACTCCTATTTCATTTCTGTTCTAAAAATACAACTCACTGACTCAGTCTAACATTTTCAAATTTAATAATTAACATGGATTTTTGCTGAATTCTAGAATTTACAGAAGAAATTCTTGGTTTTTGACTCAGTCTGTTTGAATCACATTTGTGATGCTCCAGGAGCACAGAATGACCCAAGACTTTATTACCACAATTACAACAGCCTAGCACATATCAGGCACCAAATAAATGCTCACTGAATGAAACTAACAAGTATTATTAAAATACAGCTCACTATATAATTTTCAGAAGGATGCCAGATGACAAGTTATACATCCTTAAAGTGTAATAAGTCACTCTAAAACTTCACTTTCAAGATAAAAGAAAGTATACCCAAGGCATATACGACTGATTCATAAATCAACACCCTTCTTCTGTCTTGCATTTATGGCCAACATCATACGATTATGAAGGTACCGACATGTGATAGGTATATGTACTTAGCTTTAGACAGCTAAAAGTTAAATAATTAACATTATTTCTATACATCTTCTTTCTAATCACTTAGTATTACAGGCTTGCCTAGTACAATAAGGAGGGAAACTTTCCCCAGTCTCTTAAGTCCTCAAGTCCTCTCTGCTAGTAAGCACTGTCTTCTCACAGTAAAGCACATTCAGAACTTCCTCAGTTTCAATCAACTTTCTCTCCTTCCTTCACTGCCAAGTTTCTTCAAAGAGTAACCAAAGTCTATCATCTCTGCTTCCTCATCATCATTCCTTAAGTCAATAGCAAACTGGCTACTTCCCTCCACCTGCCACTAAACCTGTTCTCACCAAGGTCATTCCTCCTTAGTGGCTAAATCCAAGTAGAATTTTTCAATCCTTATCTTGCTTTATGTTCTACAGATTCCCTGTCCAATACAGTGACCACTAGCCACATCTGGGTACTGAGAATTTTCGAATGTAGTTGGCCCAGTGAAGAAAAAATTAATTTTTAATTTTTAAAATTTTAATAAAATTTAAATTTGAAAACAGACACTTGATTCAGTTTTAAGTTTCTTTAAAACAATTTGGGTATGTGAACCTACTTTTCAACTGTGTATTTTATGAAACAGCTCAAACAGTTCCGATGACAATTTAGCAACTGAACTAAGCGTAACATATATACTGGTTCACAATGACTTAGTATGAAAAAGAGATTATAAAGTAATCTCATTAATAATTTTTACATTGTTATACATTGAAATAATAGTATTTTGGATATACTGGGTTAAATAAATTATTAATAGTTGTTTCACCTATTTCTTTTTACAGTTCTTAAAGCAGCTACTGGAAAATCGAAAATTATCTATGCAGAATGGATTTTGTTACTATTGGACAGTGCTGCACTACAGTATTAGATATGAATGACCACTCATTCCTTCTTGAAACACTGCTGCCTTTTTCCTTCTACTTCTTTGGCTCTTCCATTTTAGTCTACACTGTAGCTTTTTCTTCCGCTCACTCCGTAAGTGCCAGTGTCTTCCACGGTTGTCCCCAGACCCTTTCCCCTCCTCTCACTAGGTACTCTCCCTGGGTGATCCACCCTCACCCACGGGCTCCACTGTTCCCATACCCTGAGACTACCAACCCTCTGTGCAAACCAGCTCGCTTTCCTGGAAACACTATGTTTAAATTCACCTACACCTAACTACATCTGTGTTTAATCTGTCATTACATCTTTGGGATTTTTACCATGTTAATATCATAAATCTGACCCCTCTTCTCCACTTCATTCAGGCCTTCATGATTTCTCACCTTTATCACTACAAGTTTCCAAAGTGCTATCCTTGGCCCCTTCTAGATCAACTTCCTTTA
Source organism: Camelus dromedarius (assembly GCF_036321535.1). NCBI lineage: Eukaryota > Metazoa > Chordata > Mammalia > Artiodactyla > Camelidae > Camelus > Camelus dromedarius. Next base: position 2,976,186 of record NC_087445.1, on the reverse strand, counting down.
GCTGTTAAGTTTCTAAAACTCACACCTGGCCATATGACTTCTCTAATTAAAATACGTCGGTGGTTTCCCCATAGCCTTCAAGATAAAATAAAAACTTCTTATAATCATACATAAGGCTTTACACTTCATCATCAATCCTACAGCATCCCAAGCTCAAGTGGGTCTAAGCACCCGCAGTTCCGTGAACACAGCATTTGCTTCCTCACCACCACTCTTTGCACGTGCTTTCTGCCGACAGGAATATCCTTCCTAAAACTCCATCCTTGCTCTCCTAGTCATCCTTCAAAACTTCAAAGGTGCTATATCATCTCCCCTAGGAAATGTCTCCAAACCCCCAAGACTGAAGAAGTGTCCCTTGTCTGTTCACCATCACCCCTGTACACAGCTCAACCAATAACCCAATCATACTGCCCTAGAATGACCTGGGTACCAGTCTGTAAATTCCCTGAAGGTAGGAATTAAGTGTTTAGCTTTACCTCTCTGTGCTATACTTAATTAGTACCTATCTATTATATGAACATGGTATCAAAAAAAGAGAAATCCACACAATAAACTGCAAGGCTAGAAACTGAAAACTATGCTAATATAGTCATGAGTTAAATGAAGAAAGTTAACCTAATTACTCTAAAAACACTTTGTTAGATGACCTATTTCAGGACCTAATGAGCTGGTCAATAAAAAAAAAAATCCTAAATAATCATTGAAATAGCAAAAACTCAACAAAAGCAACAATTTAAAAACTTTAAAACTAAATATGTTGTTCTATTTCTACAGCCTTGTTTTTCATACCTTTCCTTCCCTAATCCTATGTATCAGTTCCTTTCTCCAGTCTTTACATTAACTTTCCTTCCAATTACATGTTGCATTCTTTCCTTCCCTCAATCCTTTTCACTTGTATTGTCCCTTCAATTCTTCTTTTAAAACAGAAAAATACAAATACTGTCTTTGTCATCTCCGTCAGCAATTTTGTGTAAAACAAAGGAAATGTAAAAAGCAGTGAATGATATTCCAGTCAGATTGATAGAAAAAAACCACACGCATGAATCTGGGTGGGTGAGTTCCTCACACCAAGCAGCTAATCTGAACCGTGTGCATACTAAGTGGAGTCGGACAGGCATCAGCGAGTCCTTGGGGTTACTGCAGCATGACAGTGGAGCGTCGGAGAAGAGAAGAGCCCACTTGCTGGTGGTGAGGGCAGCCACCACCCAGCCCTACAACAGTCTCCAACGTGTGCCCGCCCTTCAAGAGGAAGCAGAAACAGACAGGAGAATTCAGGAAGTCCTAAGCTATCCGGACTAGCACAGGGGGGTAACTGATTTGATGGTGTTTGCAACAGGAGCCAACGGGCACCAGATGCTAGTCTGAGCACACTGGCCAGGGTACAAACTTTAGGACACGAAATAAAAACTGCTGCTCCCAGGGCACTTCTGAATTTTCAGCACAGATTCTGAGAGAGGGAGAGAAGCACTTGGAGATGAATTATATAAGTATTTAAACTAGATTGGTAGGGAGAAATAATTTTTTAAAGGATGGCGATTGCTAGAAGGAAAGAGAGTACATTCGTTTCTAAATCCACTCAGTATTAGTTCTTGCAGGCAGGGGAAAGCTCACCCTGAGGATCTATGTCTTACGGAATTCACAATCGAACAAAAATAAAATCTCTTGAACAACTTTACACCCAGCAAGGGAATATAACAGCAAAGGATGTGTTTGAAAAAGTTTCTGGACTGTCAAAGCAGCACCTTTAAACAACCAATTTAACTCGAAGCAGTAAGATTTACTCTTACCCGTGTCCAGGAGTTAAGTTGTGATTCTCCAGAATTCTGTGGATCTTTGTTAATCAGACAACACAAGCACCATATCAGAATTTTTTGGCTTTCATCTGAAAAAATGAAAGCTAAAATCAGTAGGTTTTATCAGTAGAAAGGATAATCAGTATAAAAATCTGTAAACATTATACTTAAAGGAAATATACTTATTATATTTTAGAAAAATCACAAACTATTAAGTTCACAGAAGCAGCATCCAGGACCACGTGCAAAACGAATTGTGTGGGGCTTTTTCCTTCTTGTGGGTTCAGGATCATTTACGCAAAGCCTTTGTGTGGTCAATGCTCTTTCTGTCACAGCAGCAATTTTTAAAGCCAACCGAAAATTACAGAAAGAACTTAAAAAAAACAAAACAAAACAAAAACAAAAACACAAACAAAAACTGGCTTTTCTCAAGATCAGTTCTTTCTTATTCAAACCATCAGTAATTTCAACCTTTTTAAGGCAACATCACTGCTATAGGCAGTAGTCATTATTTCTGATTTAATCTTTTTATTACCTAATTGTCTAAGATACCCTCAACTTGTTACAAATAAATTTAACAAAAAAGATTTTAAAACGTATTCTTTTTAGTACCAAATGGTTTGGAGAAAATAGAAGCCTTTTACATGCTCCTAATTCTTTACTCTACAATGTAAAACTTTACTAAATACGTGATATTGTTATGTTATGTTATGCTAGCCTTTGAAATCTTCTATTTGCCTAGAGCACCTGGGAAAGCCATTTTCTTTTTCCTCCTTTGGTAACTAAGTCTATCCAAGATGGAGACTCTATAACACAACTGAGAAGCCAAACTGAGGCCTAACAACTGAAGATATCAACACCTGAACCAGAGCCAAGCACCCATGGACGTTACCACAAGGCCATCGGGGTGAGGCTGAGGAAACCCAGCACCTGCAGTCCCTCCCCTGCAGAACCACCTGATGTCTTTTACTTTATCTTCTGCAATTTCATAAGCATAGCATTTCTAAGGGCTTCACTAACAAGAAATAAGGAAAATACAAACTACAATAAGCTACCTCTGCATCTTCAAGCACACACCAAAGGACTCTGACAGTAATTTTAAGCCCATTCCCCCCACCACAAACATCCATAAGTTTATGCTCTCCTAATAGCTAACATTTCTGAACAAACTTTATCAGGAGTTATTCTGAGGTTTATGAACTTAAAAAAACATCACTGGCTTGCCTGAAATCAGTTCACTGCAAGAATCACGTAACTTAATCTCTGAAGATCCTAGGCTTCTTCAGGTTGAACCAATACCACCAATTAAAAATGTGACTCTTGTACTTCCTATGTTTTAAATATCAGAAGAAATTATAGCTACCTACATGTCACAAGCGCGACAAACACATCCAATGACATGCTTTCACAAGCAGCTTCCCGTGTTAAAGAGAATACAACCTGATGAGGAGCATTTCCCAAAATCAGACACTCCCCAATAAAGAAAATGTCAGTTTATGGAGTGTAACTCTAAAAGAATCCAAAAGATGGGAGTTTTCCCCAGGTGTTGAGTGATTATACACATGTAGTTCAACAAGTGTATTATTTTTCACTTTTCTCTCTAAAAGAAAAAGAAGAGCCAGAGAAACTTTTGCCCAGCCTTTAGGAGGTGGCTTTCTTTGCCCAGAGTCAATGCACTGAAATGTGCTGCTAATGAGCTTACTTTGCTTCAGGGATTTAAAGATGCAAGCCATCACCTGTTACTCATGAGGGCCACCAGCACTGTCTTCGGGGGACAGCGTCTGCCAGAGTCCTCCCGGGAAGCCCAGACATCAGGACTGGAGCACTGGGGGATAGAAAACTGCCTGGGATTCATCATGGAGGCAGTTACTGACAGCAGATCTTAGTGTAAACTGGGATCCTGAAAATGGGGGGAAGGGAGTGGGGGAGGAATATACCAACATACATTTGCCACCTAATATTTTTTTTGATATCTTGAACTAGAATTCCAAATGAAAGCTATAGTAATTCTACAGTTTAAAAGTGTGAAGGCAACATTTTTTTAGACAATATTTATTGTTTTAAGCTGCCAAAGTTTGGGGCAAATTGTTACACAGTAATGGACAGCATGAGGAGAAGAGGTTATAGCTATAATATGTTAATCATGAGGGCAGAGCAAGAACCCACCAGCGAGAATTCCAAGGAGACGCAGGCAGTAATTTTACACAGAGAACAGTACTGAATAAAAGGTGTTTTCTCCCTTTCTATTATTATCTGTTTTTCCTCTTTTCTTTGTAGTGTCTTTTAATTTCCAAATCCTTCCTCCTTCCTCCTTCCTTATTATCCTGATTTCTGACCCTATCCTCACTTAATGTTAAGGAAGACTTACTTCTTTCCTTGATGGACATTGCCTACTTTTACTGTATTTAAAAAGTAATTTTGATATAATAAAACCTTGAGAAAAGATCCTTTCCTGGAAAAAAGTGCCCAACTAGTGAAACTACAGTGGCAACACAGGCAAGATCTGATTACTCATGGAGTTCTGTGTCTGTCAATCTTCTCTACGAGCTCAAAACCAAAGGAATACCTCAAACAGGAAACCCGTTTAATGGGCAGTTCAAAAGGTAACACAAGCATTTAAACAGAAAGGGAAGGACAATTTGTTTCTGGTTGTCAGAAGGGGCCAAAGTAATGGAGATTAGGTGCTAACGAAAGGTCACAGAGATACAAGTTTAAGGCTATAGGGATAAATCAGTTCAGCCTCTCATTTTAACAAAGAATCAGACTCAGTGAGTTCAGTGGTTTGCCTTAGAAAATTCCACCTTGAATGTAAATTGGTGCAGCCACTATGGAAAACAATGTAGAGATTCCTTAAAAAACTAAAAATAGAGTTACCATATGACCCAGCAATCTCGTTCCTGGGCATAGACCCAGAGAAAACTCTAATTCGGAAAGATACCTGCACCCCAATGTTCACAGCAGCACTATTTACAACAGCCAAGACATGGAAACAACCCAATGCCCATCAACAGATGAATAAAGAAAATGTGGTGTGCGTGTGTGTGTGTGTGTGTAATGGATATATATATATATATATACACACACATATATATATAATGGAATATTACTCAGCCATAAAAAGAATAAAATAATGCCATTTGCAGCAACATGGATGGACCCAGAAATTATTATACTAAATGAAGTAAGTCAGAAAGAGGAAGACAAATATCATATATCACTTATATGTGTAATCTAAAAAAAAATGATACAAGTGAACTTATTTACAAAATAGAAAGACTCACAGACATACAAAACAAACGTATGCTTACCAAAGGGGAAAGGAAAGGGATAAATTAGGAGTTTGGGATTAGCAGATACGAATTACTATACATAAAATAGATAAACAGCAAGGTCCTACTTTATAGCACAGGGAACTATATTCAATATCCTGTAATAAACTATAATGGAAAAGAATCTGAAAAAGAATATACCTATCTGAATCACTTTGCTGTATACCAGAAACCAACACAACACTGTAAATCAACTATACTTCAATGAAAAAAGAAAGATAATCCCATCTCATCTACTGTCCTCCAAGTGTCAGCCCCAGAAAAACCTTCCCTGTGAAACTCTCCTTCCCTCAGCTCCGTGTCCAAAGCTCCACGACGCTAACCATCACCCTGAGTCTGGCCGATCTGTCAGGATCTCTCTTCTCCCTGACCAGAAGCTCTGAGAGGGCAGAAATTGTGACTCATGTTTTCCTAGGGCTTGGCATACAGAAAAAAAAAAAATAGTGAATATCTGTGCAGTGAATATATACATTCACATGAAACTGGCTGGTGGTAAAGCTGGGACTGGAACACTTCAGCCACAGTGATGTGATCCACAGGGGCAGATCATTACAACAATGTGGGCTTTAGAGGAACAGGATCCTGGATTTTACTAGTTTTGTATTCTGAAAAAAGTGATATGTTTACTCTAACCCATAATTATTACCCTGCAAGACTATCAGGAACTCAGACGCACTATGCAGTCCACAGGGAGCATTGCCCAGCACAAAGCAAGCAAAGCCTCTCCTTCCACTTCTCCGGTTCTACCACCCAAACTTTCCCACAGCTTAACATTTCTAAATTAGGGATGTGTCTTACATCCACCAGGTACACTTAAAGGGCACTGTATTTCTTTTTTCTAAAAAGTGGTTATTCAACCCATGAAGTATCTAACAATGAGCAGTGCCTTTAAATGGAGGGAATTCAACAGTTTCTTTTCTTTTCACCTGCCATCAATACCACTGGCCTAGGTCAATGTTTTTCACACTTTTGGTCATGACCCATCAGTGGACTGTAAAGTCAGTTTGGGGTCATAAAGACCATTAACAAAGTGGCAGAGTGGATATGAAATGCACATAATAAAAGGAAGAATTTTTTCATGGACTGTGTGTGTGTGCATATGTGTATGCATGCATATATATAGATGTACAGAAAATGTATTTCTGGTCAAATGGGTATTGAAAAGCACTGGCCTAGCTGAAATACATAAATTTAAAGCAGGTAAGTGTGGTCCTGGTAGGCAAACACCGTGTTGGCTTTACCATTTTAGATCAAGAACTTGAAGAAGCTAAGTGGGTAGGGGAGGAAGGGTCAACTCAAGGGGGAAAGGAAGCATGAGGCATAAGTGAAGAGGAAAAGGCACAGATAAGGATGGGGGCAGAGTGAGTGAGTCTGAGCACATGCAACGCACCCACACATGCATGCTCATGGGACCAAATGTGGATGTAGTCCCTTCCCCCGCTAGTCCAAGCTCCTTATAAGGACTTACAACAGGCTAGGAAAGAGAAATTGTACAATTCTCTAAAACATCAAAGAGGAACATTCATTTTATTTTTGACTCTACCATCATTAATCTTTGACTTTAAAAAGTATGAAAAGTAAATATTTCATTAGTTAACAATATAGTCAAATCAAGGCAATAAAACTCGACCATGCACCTTCAGATATGCCTGCTCCACCCTAGGACAACAAACGGAACTACAGTCACAATTACTGCTCTTGAGAGACACTGAGCCTTCCAAGGCACCACACAGGCAAACTAACAATTACAAACCAGTGTAGTGAGGGTTATAATCAAGAGAGATGCTGGCAGCTATGGAGACCCTAAGGAAGGTTCCTAACTTAGCCCTAGCAAGGTTTGAGGACAGGAGACAGGAACACAGTTCCAGGCAAAAGGAATCACACGTCACAGGCCCAGACATCATGTGCCCTTAGGCACTGTTGGTAATTTAACCTGACTATAATGCACACGGGTTAGTTGTGGAAGATTAAACAGGAAACGAGGCTAGACAGGTAAACAGGAGGTCAGCGAAGGGACACCTCCCTCAAAGTGTCCCCAGATTTTGCTTAACCTTGGGTAAAACCAAAATGTCACCCCTAAAGACTCGCAGAGCCATAGCAGGATTCAGACAATGAAGAATTTTACACACAAAAAATAGTATGTGAGTTGCTATGAAATTATAAAACAATGAAATTACTTATTATAACCACTTCACACTGAATTAAAAACAAGGTTGCAACCATCATCTGGGAATTTTTACCCTCTAATTCAAGGAGTTCTATTCTCCTATATAGCTGCATGTGTGTGTGTTTGTGTGTGTATATGTGTGTATCTATATACACATACACAAACATATGAACAACAATAAAGGATGTCATCTTTGTAATGGAACGAAGAATACATTTGATATAACTTGTTTCATGAAAAATAAGAGAAAGGTTTATAATCAAAAGCTCTGTATTTTGTTAAACAATGCAAAGATGAACATTATCATTAGAAATTTGTATTCTGAGAGGCCACGCTTTGGATTCTTACCATATGCTAAGATAAAAGGATTCCGACAAGTTTTCGCCAACAGTTGCCCAATTGTGGGGAATCTTTCAATGACTGTATTTGAATCCTGTAAAAGAAAATTACGTTTCGGTCAGTAAAAGGACACTATTCAACTCAGCAAGACTGAACTGACACTACAGGCTGAGGGTGCTCAAATGCTTCTTGTTTAGTATGTATTTTAGAAAAGTAGGGGAGAAAAAGATCAGAGAAGATCTTCAGGTAAGTAATTCTAACAAAGTTTAACAAGCAATCACCTTATTTCATCCTTAAACCAGGTCACCAAAACTAAGAAGGACAGCAAGTTTCAGTAAAATCAATTTTGCTGCAAAATTAATTTTATTTTACTGATACTTAACAATCAAGAAAGGCCACTTTATTCAAAAATAACAAAGACTGCATAATAGTGAAAAAACATTATGGGTGGTTAATATCTATATAACTCCATATCTGCATCCTGGTTTTTTTAATCTAACATAATAAGAGAGGTTCCTAGGTCAGCTCCAGTGCAGCTATCTCAAAGTAGGTTTAGAAGGCAAGAACTCTGGAACTTGTAAAAAGAAATAAAAGCAGCCAAAGCACACAGATAGCTATCTGTTTATTACTATTCTGATTACTATATGTTAAATGACATCATACTCAGTCTGTAACAACCTAAACCGAAGACCAAAAAAAGATGAACCAAACAGAAAACAGCTTAAAATTAACAGTGCACATGCTGCTGTACAACCGGCCCTTTCCCCACTTCTTTAACCTTTCAAGAAAGTTGCAAGGAAGACCTAACTGAGATAATGCACATATAAACTGAAATGATAAGCACTTCCTACTGCTCAAGCAATAAATTCCTCATAGTTGTTTCAACATCAAGGCCAGTCCCGGACTCTCTGGACTCTCTCGCTTTAAGGTTAAGTTACAAAAAAAGAATTTTAACTTAGCACTGGTTGTTCATTCAGACTGTATCTTTCTTTCTAGTTTCTAAAGACAAGTGAACTCCTTATCATCATCATGAATTATTCTTCAAATTTCCTACCTGTTCTTTGATTAAGGAAAGAAAAGTATAACACAAGAATGCCTACATTAAATGACAATTTTGCTTTTCATTTTGAAATGAGAAAATAAGTATAAACAAATAATATTTTCATAATATGAAACCGTGTTATTTCATAAAAATATCTGCTGCAGTAAAAATAAGAAATCTTACATCAAAATGAAAATATATCAAATTTTGAACACAATAACATATAACAATAGTGAAGATACTCAGAATCTTAATATGCACAAGAAAAGTCCACTTAAAATATACATAAGAAGAGATCTTAGTATTTATCATCTCTTAGTAGAGCTCACTTTAGAACAGGGTTGGAAAAAAAGGTAAGCATTGCAGCAAACTCTTCAACAGTTAAGAGATGCAAAGGCCTTTAAAAGAATCCCAATTATTGCTTGACAAGTGTCAAAGTCTTGATTATTTAAAAACAACCTCATTGGTCAGGAAGTCTCATATGACAACATAACTAGTCAAGAAAGAAAAGACTTAAGTCATAATAAATCAGAAAGTAGGAAACCACATCTTGTCTCCATTATTTACAGGTTATTTTTCTGTCTAATCCTTCAATACGTTAGGGCAATACTACAAGTCTCTGACTGAATTCAGACTGGATAAAATCTGGTGAAGAGTTCCTGATGTCACAGAATAACTCCATTATTTTGGTCCACTACATACCATCTCTTTCAAGGCTTCATACATCTGCCTCAGGAACTCCTGGAACTGAGGCAGGTAAAGGCAGGTGTCTTGCTGGGTTTCCAAAGTGGAGGCCTGTTTCCATACAGAAAGCTTCTGGATCCAAAACTGATAATCAGAAGAAAGGCCTACTGAATCTTGAGCCATCTCAGAAAACGGGAAAAGGTGATGTACCTTTCACAGCGGTCTGCCAAGCACTGAAGGAACAGTGAACACACATCAAATCTGTAAGAAAGAAGGAAAAAATGAAACATTTAAAAAAGGATCCTTTACCAGGGCCTTTACAACCACTGATGAATGAAAGGAAGATTACAAGGGACCAAAACAGCATGCCTTCTGTGACGTCATCTTTTAAATCTTTTAAAATGAGTCGCCCATCTGTATCCCTGATTTTTACCATTGGAACTTTTTATCGTGAGTAATATTACACCAAAAGTCATTATACCTCTAAAGGCATATGCTAATTATGTACAAAAAGCACAGCTGATAATACTTTATACCTTCTTTTTATGACTGAGCTATTTTTAAATATTCTGAATATGAAGTTCATTTGAGTATTTTAATGTAATGGGAAATCAAAAACATCCATGGGCATTTAACAACAGTCTGTGTCTAAGAAATGTTTTTGAAGTTCTTATGTTTTATATGCATTTCTGGCTTCTCATTTAGGTGTAAAAAAAAAAAAACTTTATGCATTACTGTCTAAAGAATTTTCTTCCCAGTTTCTCTTTTTAGAAAAAAATAAAATAATCCATTCCATATGCACTGATTTGAACAATCTGCTTAATTTAATTAAAGACTAGTGTATACACTTGAACTCCATTCACAAGAAGAAATCATATTTTAGTAAAAATGTGATAAACTCCAATTATTTAGAAGGTATAACTAGTCCTAAGTGACAGAAAATAAAAACTCATAAACTTGATTTGCCACATCTAAAGTGCACATTAACAAGAATAGTGGGTTACAGACACAGCCAGCGTGTGCCTCAGGCAGGGCTAGGTAAATACACCTCAGCGCCATCCTCGCTCCTGGGCAGAGAAGGAAAGCTGCTTCTCAACAGGCGCAGGCTTTTACAGACTCAGACTTTCCTGAGGCAGGGATGACACTCAGCTATCTAATTTCAAAAGGCTACTCTGTAAGTGGTAAATAAGCAATAAGAAACAGATAAAATGCTCCCAATTAAATGACAAAAACATCAACAAAGGAGGTTTTCATTACTAAATAGGAAAATAAGAAAAACAATTAGGAAGGCTGTACAATTTGGCTGTTGTACAAAAAATTCTAGACCAGGAAGATGTAAGTTTTTAAATGGTACTAAAATTTTAGTCTTGAAAAGTACTATGTATTTTTTTAAGTTTAATAATAAAGGGAGTATATATGCAACTGTCAAATGGCACCTAACAGCCCCAAATCAGACGTTGTCTCTGATTCCTCTCTCTCACTGTCTGTCTCATCCAAGCCCCAACATGTGTCAACTCTACCTCTAAAATAAATATATGTGATTTCATTTGACTTCACCCATTTCTTTCCATTTCCACTGCTGCTCTCCCATCCCATTCCTGTCCATTTCTTCCTAGAGTCTTCCCTCTGGTCCCACCTGTTCCTCTCCAATTAATTTTCTGTACTGTTGACAAAAACAACTTTCCCAAATGCGAATCAGACCCAGTACACTCCTGCTTAAAACCCCACGTCAATACCTTCCTTGGAAAGAAATCCCAGCCCACTGCAGAAAAGATCCTAGCTCCTTACCAGCGTCTCCAAGGCCCTGAACAATGTAGCTCCAACACATCCTCCCACCTCCTGTGTTGCCTCTCCCCAGCTGACCACAGTCCAGTCCAGGTCTCTCATCTGCTCTACCAACACCCCAACCCCTTCCCTACTTCCAGGCCTTTCTGCTGATTCCTCCACAGCTCTTAGCACATTGGTTAATTACCTTGGGCATTTATTTGTTCACTCAGTTACTGCTGCCTTCACTGGTGTGTACATTCTCTGTCTTCCTTGAATTTAGCTCATGCCTGGTAAATACTCAATAAATATTGAATGAGGGAATAAATAATTCACTGGTATTTTTCAAAATATGGTTCTAAGCTAAATGCTATAAAATGCCTTATCAGATAAAGCAATTTAAATTTTAAAAGGTAACCCCCCCAAAAAAGAAATTTTGAAGGTATTTTTGTTATCTATGTAAAACTTAATTATTATCCCATTTTATAAATACAATAATAATAGCTTGCATATATACATACACACACACACACTCTTACTGTGCTCTTGGCAATATATTAAATACTTTATGCATACTAGCTAATTTAATCTTCACAACAATCCTATGAAATGGGTACTACTGTTCTCATTTGACACAGGCATGGAGAGATTATGTAATTGCCCCCGAAAAAGATTATGTAAAAGCCAAAGGAAGCAACTACTAGTAAATAGCAGAGCTATTACTGTGGGATTTGAATTCAAAGAGTTTAGTTCTAAAGTCTGTGCCCTTAAACAAAGAAATGAATTAAAGAGACAAATCAATGAATTTCTTACATATTTCATATGGTACTAGATGCAAGTCAGTTTATATACTTGGGGACACTTAACTGAAGAACTTTTTCATAGAAGATACAAGAAACAAACATTTTATTACAACAAAATTACAAACAACTTTTGCTTTAGCAACAGAAATGTATCTAATTGTTCTAAATGGAAAAAGCTTTAGGGATCATGCAATGCAGTGATCGGGGATGCTCTATTTCACAGCCTATCTGGGGACGGGGAGGTGCAAGCAGGAAGAAGGTAGTGGTTATGAAATGAGTGGTGCCTTGGTGGTGATGATAGCACTGGGGGTGCTGCCTGCATTTGGTGCCTAGAAGCCAGGGATGCCGAACACACTGCAATGCACTGGGACAGCAGCTCAAAAAGGAAAATGGTCCTTCCTAAAGGCCAGTGATGCCCCTACTGAGAAATGCTGATCTAATCTGAACACTCTAGAATGGGCATTTGTTGGTTTTGCCTGTTTAGCATTCCTCCTCCATTTCTGGTTATAACACCCTACTTTTGCTTTAGGAAAGTCTCTCTCGTCCATTCCCCAAGTTTTGGTGGGTCCATTTAATAAGGTACCTATGCCATCAGCCAAGGGGTGGGATGATGATTCAAGTTAGGCAAGCTAGACTCTCTGCTGGGAATCTGAATCTTGAGTAGATTGCCATAAAGGTGGAAATAAGTCATTCAAAGGCCCTGGAGCTACCCTAAGTCCTGTCCTTAACAAAGAATGGTTTTTCAGCGTTCTCTTTAATTTTGTCAGCTACCCAGGGGCCTTGCAATAAATACTTTTTAAATTTTTTCTTAAATTAACCACTGTTGGTTTTTGTGGTCTTCAATAAAGAAACACAAACTGCTGTAGTCTGATGTTATACAGTATCTGATACAAACTGATACCTTTGGAGAAAGCAGGGGAATTTGGAACTGCTACTAAGCCAAGTCAGAGAAAATGGCAGTGAACCTTCTGTTCATACAGAGAACTGGAAACCAGACGTCCATGGAAGGAGAAGGTACTACAGATCAGCGAGGAAGCACCCTCACACAGGGCCCTAACTCACTACACTCCTCTAGCAGGCACAGCCAAGGGAAAGTCGCTGGACTATCAAAAAAGCAGTCGCAAATCTGGTGACCTGCAGAGAACCCCGCTTCCCCAGCTGAGGGACATTAGGCTGTCATAAACGTAATCAAATAGTGACTCCAGCGCCTGCTGCACTTCCAGATATGGGTCCTAACTGGGGCAAATTACTGCCACCTCTGGCACCTAGAATACAGTTATGAAGCCGGTAAATGCATTTCTCCGTGGGGATAAACCTTCACCTGCCTCAGAGACATCAAGGCAGGTCATGGCACATTACACTGGCCTACCATATTGAAGGTATCAGGCTGGCAGAACCAGGAGAGCTGGAAGATACAGCTGCCTTATTTGCACTCCAGATGGTGGGATATAAACCCTGTGAACACACAGGGCCTGCCACTTTAGGAAGTTTCTTATAATCCAGTGGTCTCTGTTGAGTCAGGATATGCCCTTTAAAATGAGGATACACAAGAATCTAGTACCGGTGGTTGCTTCCATGATGGATGATAAGTATAGGAAAGGAACTGTCCTTTTCTGTCCTTTTACTGTATACCTTTTTGCACCTTTTCAATTTAATGCCAAGAGTACTAATGGACTAACTCAAAATTATTAATAATAAATGAACAAAAAATAAAGTGAATGATAACTGCTGTACCTTAAACCTGCTAAGAGGCAAAAAATGCTTGGCTGAGACCTCTGGGATCCTGAAGACAACATACACAGTGTGGATTATAGGCCATTTATCTGCTTCTACCCATATGCCTGGCAATGAGAAAATATGGGAAGGACCCAAAGCAACAATCTCTGCACAGCTGTCTGCTCATGCTGAAGCGCTCTGCCACTCAGCTCATATGACCCTGCAGATCCAACACTTTTCTAAGCTTCTGTGGAAGATCTGGATTCTAGAAAAAGCCAATGCCAGGCCTCAGTAACTGGACTGATCGTCCAAACCACAAAGCTGGGTGTACCCAGCAGCTGTCTATCATCATGTGTGAAGTATGCCTGCTTGGTCAAAATGCAAGAGTGAGGTTTCTGGATGCTATCTGGATGCTATCTGTATATGTTTTGCTTGCTATGTCATGTAATTTTTAAAAATCCCCTCTTTCATTTTTCCATTCCTACTACTGCATGTATAAAGTGTATTACTAGTAGATAAATTTTCTAAAATCTGTACATTACAGAATACAACAAAGATGGGAAGAGGAACTGACATTATCCAGAACTCCTAGACTTGAAGCTAGACGCATTAACCAAGTACTACTACTTTGAATTAGCTCCTTTTTTGAAAAGAAGATAGAGCTAAATTATGTTACCTGAGAGTGTTTAAAAAGTTCTGTGTGTGGAAAGCAGTAGTTTTGAATGTCCTGAGTAACCAACAAGCGAAAGGTAGTGAATATATCTGTTGTTTTTGTCCACCTAGCACCCTCTTCCTGTTCTTTTAATACACAGTCAACCCTCCCTATTCACAGGTTCTGCATCTGTGGATGGAAAATATTAAAAAAAAATTTTTTTTTCAGAAAGTTCCAAAAAACAAAACTTGAATTTGCCACGTACCTGCTAGCATTTATGCTATATTTACAACTATTTACATAGTATTTACATTGCATTAGGTATTATAAGTACTCTAGAAATGATTTAAAGTATATGGAAGAATGTGTGTAGGTTATATGCAAAATAGTAGCCCACATTATATAAGGGAGTTGAGCATTGTGGATTCTGGTACCTACGGGGGTCCTGGAACCAATCCCCTGCAGATGTCAGGGGAAGACTGCAAATGCACCCCACTTTTGTCCTTCTTCCTTTCCATATAGTCATAATGAGACTGTGAATCAAGGTTTGCCTTGAGAGTTACACAGGTCTAACAGATAAAACTAAGTGCTAGGAAATACACTATGCAAATAAAATGAAGTTTATGCCATTTATCTGACACCACTTATAAACTGTAGACTTTCACCCAATAAGGACAGTACTTTATGATGGCCTCACTTAAAACACAAACTATGCAGTATATGATGTTTCTTTTTTGGGAGTGATTGTTGAATGGATTTTTTTTTAAATACAAAAAAAGTAGAGAAAACAGTCAAATGAACACTTATGTACCCTTTAACCAGTATAAACAATTATCAAGATTTTCCATTTTTAAAGCAAATCACAGATATCATATCTCTTTACCCCAAATACTTTGATTTGTATCTCTTTTTTATAAGCACTTAAAAAAAGAAAAAGCTTAACTATAATATCTCTTTCATAGCCGATAAAGCTAACAATAACATCATCTAATACCCCATCTATGTTCAAATTTCTTAAAAATTTCCTTTTATATTTGGGTTGTTTATATTAGGAACCAAAAAAGAGCTACACATTGCACGTAGTCAATACTGACATTTCTCCTTTAACCTGTAACAAAATAATGTAAAAAGGGAGAGATATCCAACGCGCCACTCAAGGGAGGGTAAGTGGTGACAGCACGAGATGGTCTGTGCTCACGTATGAGGCAGTGTCCATGTATCTCTCAACAGCAACAACAAAATGCATGCCTTGCAAAATGAAGATGATTTTTCAGATTCACTGTGATTTCAACTTTTTTCACAAATGCTCTGATTTTTTATCCCAGTTAATCTGCACACTTATTAGAAAATGGAGAACTGTCTATACTTTTGATTGATACCAAAATCCTTGCTATTGCCCCAAATGTAAATTCTTGGCTTTCTTATGATTCTACTTAGGCTGTCTGCCCTCACATGGATGTCTGTGCCTATATTCACTTCATACAAACAACTAAAGAAATACTGTTTGGCATCTTTTATTTAAGAGCATAAAAGAAAAGCGGATGTTCAATGATATATTTCCTCAAAATTCAGGATTTTAACAAGTATTTTACATACACACACATATATATACTACACTATATACTCATGTAGTAAAAGCATAGGGCTGCAAAGTTAGAAGGAAATCACTTTCTTCATTTCTTGAATATTTCTCTTTTAGCACACTTACCCAGGTTCTTAAGGAACCAAATCATTTCACCTTCTCCACATAGAGACTAAAAATAACAGAAACCGTTAGTCCCCTCAGTAAATATTTCCAGGAAAAAATAAAATGACCTTCAGAAATTCTTATGTGGAGTGAACAAAAGGGAAGTCCTATGAGCACAGAGACCCAGACACCAGAACATAAATGACTTGACCAATGAAGGATTCCTATGTGCTTGTTCATGTGCCTGATCAAAAGAAAGCAGCAGGTGGGAGGGGGAGAAATAAAGTGACAAAGGAAACCAGCCACAGGGCCCAGCAAACATCTGAGCTACTGAAAAGGGACAAGTTCAAAATGGTGTTAGACTGAGATCACTGCATTTACCTTTCCCCTCTCATTTATAAATTGGTCAAGTTATTTTATTGCTTGCTAAGTATCATTTTATGAACTAAAATCACCACAAAGATATACACTGTAGTCAACAAAGATACACAAAGGTACACTGTAGTCAACCACTGTCTATGAGCATTCATAGTCTGAGTTGCCAAAATGACCTGGCTCAGATTCAAAGTATAGCAGGTGAGAAAGAGGTGATAGATACTTCAGGGCTAAAAGGTCCTCCATTTTGGTTGAGTTCTCCTCTTCAGGAAAAGGATATATTCAAAATCTTCATGGAAATGTTTGTCAAAAGCAACATGGAATTCACTGAGAACAATTCATTAGCGTAGAAGAAGGAAATAAAAGCATCGAAACATTTGAGCACTGTCTGAAGGTAACACAAAGAGAAGATACAACTGGGTGATGGGCTGAGGCAAAGTATCCTAATTCAGTTAAAACAAACAAAAACATCTCCCTGGATTTATAAATCAAGAGTGTAAAACCTAGCAAGAGACAGCTCTAGACCAGTGGTTCTCAAACTATCTTTCAGAAAGCAAAGTGGGTTCAAAAAGTGACACCTGAGCATCTAAGCAGCCCTTACTTCAAAGAGCCACAGGACCGGGCTAGGCAGGATGTCCAGTCTCCCAGTGCTGGGATCACTGACCAGCAAAGCCATGGGCAATTTCAGCCTCATGTTTAACATTATGTGACTTTATTTCCCTCTTCTAATTTACTAAGATTCAGGATGGAAAAGTGCATTCTGTGATTTAACCTGTGATTTTCTGGTCCTCCACTCTGGTCAACTGCTGATGAAAGACATTTTCACATCTCAAATGGTGGTCTCACTTAGACACCTTAGAACTCAATCTTTTTTAGATGTTCTGACAAGTCTAAAAAGAATCCCTACTCAGCTGATATGATGAAGAATCTGGTACCTTTAAAGTTCTGTCAAAGGCTACAATTATCATGGATGTAAAGGAAAAATATTTTTTAAAGTCATTTACTCTTAATCACTGTTTTCTTTCATGGCAAATAGGTAATCTATAGCAATTATGGAAAACAATATGGAGATTCCTTAAAAAACTAAAAATAGACTTACCCTATGATCCAATAATCCCACTCTTGGACATATATCCAGAGGAAATTCTAATTTGAAAAGATACATGCACCCCAATGTTCACAGCAGCACTATTTACAACAGCCAAGACATGAAAGTAACCTAAATGTCCATCAACAGATGACTGGATAAAGATGTGGTAGATATACAGAATGGAATACTACTCAGCCATAAAAAAGAATAAAATAATGCCATCTGCAGCAAGATGGATGGACCTAGAAATTGTTATACTAGGTGAAGCCAGAAAGAAAAATATCCTAAGATATCAATTATATGTGGAATCTAAAAAAATGACACAAATAAACTTATTTACAAAACAGAAACAGAGTCACAGACCTAGAAAACAAACTTATGGATACCAGGGGGTAGGAAAGGGGGAGGGATAAATTGGGAGTTCAAGATTTGCAGATATTAACTATCATATAAAAAAACAGATAAACAACAAGGTTCTACTGTATAGCACAGGAAACTATATTCAATACCTTCTAGCAACCTATAATGAAAAATAATATGAAAAAGAATATATATATTATACACATATATGTATAACTGAAACACTATGCTGACACCAGAAATTAACACAACATTGTAACCCAACTATACTTCAATTTAAAAACAAATTTTTAATGATTATGCAAAAACAAACAAACAAACCCAGACCTGGAGTGACTTCAGTTGAAGCAGAGGCAGTAGCTGGAGCACACCCTGCATTCCCACCATGCCCCCCACCTGCCCACCCCCTCCGCAGAATAGGCCTTCACACTGCTGGTTGCTCACTCAACAGTCCTAATATCTCTACTGCTTCTTCTTAACAGAACCAGTTTTGTCCAGGAATCTAACAGCCACAAGGCTTAGGGGCAGGCTGGGATCTTCCCAAAGGCCAGGGGTGGATCCTGATTACTGAAGACCAGTAGATCTCAAACATTTGTTTTCAGGACCCCTTTACACTCGTACACATTACTGAGGACGTTACTGACAGCTTTTGTTTATACAGGTTATATTTATTGGTATTTACCATATTAGAAATTAAAACCGAGAAAAACTTAAAACCCAAGAACATAAATGCACACATCCTATAAGCTGTCAGAGCGATGACATCATCATAAACCATGTGACCTCTAAACA
Organism: Camelus dromedarius; assembly: GCF_036321535.1. Lineage (NCBI taxonomy): Eukaryota > Metazoa > Chordata > Mammalia > Artiodactyla > Camelidae > Camelus > Camelus dromedarius. The sequence continues at coordinate 2,957,593 of NC_087445.1, read as the reverse complement.
ACTCCACTGGAGACTCGTGAGAAAATCAAAGTACAAAACACAATGTTTTAGCATTACTAAAAAAAATAGCTTTGCCCTGTGAATCTCCTAAAAGGGTCTTGGAGATACCCAATGATCCCTGAACCACTTTCTAAGAATGGTTGGTGTAACACCAGTTATGCTATTTCCACTTGTCTTCCAACTAACTGTAGGAATGGGCAGTGTTATAGAACTCTGCACAATAAGACCTGAGCTTCAGCTGGAGGATTTTGAAGAGTCTTTCTCAATCTTAAATAAATTCACTTTTTTTCCCTATTAGATACTGTAGTCTTCATGTGACACTTAAACAGGAGTAGTTACCTTGGGACACAGGAGTAAGCAAGCCTGAGAGGACTGGCCAACATGCTGCAAATAGCAGAGCAGAAAGATGGACCTGGGTCTTCTCACTAGCATCGTCGAGGGATGAAGTACTCAATCTTGGAATTTTACTTTTGGCTTAAGCCACTTTTCCTTGGGTTTTCTTAGAGTCAAACATCTCCTCAGAGACTAATTGGCTGAACACATTCTGAAAACCACTGCTGTGCACAACAGCTGGCACACAGAAGCAGCTCAATGAATATTTGTTGAACAAATGTGTGAATAAACAAACAAACAAACAAATCCACGAAGGCTGTTGTAGTATCCACTAATGTGTAGTATCTAATAAGACAGATAAAATCCTGACTGATTTTGTGTTGACAGAATGCTGTGTAGCTCCCAGAATGTCAACGTCTAAAACAAAGCTCATTATAAACATCACAGTATCAAAAATGGCTGCATATTTTATCTGAAATTGTTTTCCTTTGGTCTTTTCTATCTCCAGCCAGAGGTATGAGAGGTAAGTCTACACAAGACAAACATGGACCATAACCTACTCAAAGTGGCAACCTAATAATGAGCACTGTGGGGTTTTTTTCCCATTTCCCCTGAGAATGAGTCAACTGAAGTTGCTTCTCCCATGAAATAAGCACCAAGCAGAGATTTATGGACAGAAAGTTAAAAAAAACCAAACCAAACCAACCAAACAAACAAAAAAACACACACTGTTTATGGAAGAAGAAAAAGAGACCTAGTCTCCAATCAATGTCATGGACTAGGGACACAAGGGCCTTGTCAGAAAATACTTAAAACCTCCAGAAATACAATTAAAGTTAAGACATTTATGTTGAACTATGCTTAAGCTTGACAATATTCCACCTCTTCCTTATTGAAAACCTGATAGCAGTATTTTCAATTTACTTTAATGTTTCTTTGCTTCATTATTTTAAGTCAGATTGGCCAATGTATCCTTGTATTTGTAGCCTTTTTTTTTTTTTTGAAAGTCACAATAAAATATTCTTGTTCCCATAAAATGCTTATGAAAGAAACAAATGGTATTTTTTCCCCCTTAAAAACAATGAGGTTTTAAGAAAAGTTCCACTAGGAGGAGCTGGCTTTTTCTCTGTTGAGTCAGAAGCGTTCTGCCTCTGAGATATTCTAATCAAAAACACAGACCTGAAATTTGCAGATAATTTCAAACAAACCTCAATCACAAACAAAATCTGGGACTACGGAATTAGAGGAGACAACTGTAATCCAGGTGCAGAGTGTATACATTCTTCACTCAACTTTGCAAAGAATTAAAGAAATTTAATCTAGCAGACAAACTCTCTGGGGAGTTACTGGCCTCCATTCTCCCACCCACATCCTTAGCAATGTGGGGAAGAGGCTGCTCCCGGGATCTGGCTTCCATGCAGACGTATCCCTTCTTGAGTGCTTACCTTTGGGAGCTGCTCAGACACATACCTGACCTTAAGTCTCCACCAGAGCACCAAAGACCTATCACTGGGATTTGAAAGACAAGTCTTCCTGCACACATCCTGTTAGAAATAGTAGTTACTTACTTTTCTTGCATTCTTGTCCTCAAGGCACTTATCTGACAGTAAGACTGTGAGGTTTTGGTGAGATTATAATGAGCCTGAGGAGCACATTATATGTTAAAATATTAGAAGTCTTGCCTTTGTCACTGATGACTTGGCTCCAAGTTACTTCTGCCTCTTTCCACCCTTGGTTCTACTTGTAATTTATTATTAAATAAACAAAAACAAATAAAAATCTCACACATTTGTTGAAAACCTACCATATGACAGGAACTCTCAAAAACTGCAAAAAAGAAGACAGCTTAAGTAAACTGTGGCTAAAGGGGAAATCAGGGCCTGTAAACAGATAAAACATCCCTTCTGGGAAGAGCTGGGAGAGAAGGAAACAAGGGATGCTACAGGAAGCATCAAGAAGGGGTACCTCATTCAGTAAGAAATAGCAACCTCTCACTCACTCAAACCCATTATTTACATTTTCACCCGTGTTCGGTTTTCAGCAACTAAAAACAGTGCCACTTGATGCCAAGACAAATCCAACTGCAGGCACTGACATATTAAGACGCTAGTTAGAATTGTGGGCATTTAGGTATTTGGAAACAAGTGAATTTTTAAAATTACCATCAAAATGAAAAATAAAAGGTGAAATCCTTATAGAGAACCAAGCCATACAAATAAACCCCACCTGCTTAACCCCACTCAACTTTTTGGGGCTGCAAGCCTCTGAAGGAAGCGCTTAAATAACTATATCTATGGGTCACCAAACTCACGCAGAAAAGCATTTGTGGTTAGCTTTTAGTACTATGTAAAACCAAGTATCTCACTTTGTTTCCTTTAAACCCTCAGCCCACGTGACCTCCAGTTAAGATGGCAAGTAAACTCACTCTGTGATGGATCTCCTCAACTCCAAACACAATGCAAACGAGAGAGGAAACAAGAAGGGAAAACCAAAAGGATGCAGTCAAGCTGAAAAATAACACAGAAATTTCTGTGAAATAGATATGGGGCAGGAACACACTGAGGTGAATCCTCAAAGTTAAAGCCTTTGGCCTCCTAAGCTCAGGCTCCAGAAATAGGCACGGAAACTGGAAGTATGAGACCTACAAAATTTGGGGACTAAACATAAACCACAAAAGACAGAGTCAGATCTAGGATCATACTTGAAGTCAGGGTCAAAGATGAGAATGGAGGAGGGCTCCCTCCTGAAGGAAGGCTGGTAGCTCCTGATCTCCTATGCAGTTGTGGCTAGGGAGAAGGGAGAACTCAGACCAGCCAGTAACCAGGAACTCAATGAAGCAGCCTGTGATTGCCCACGGGACTGAAACACCACTGCAGTTCTGGACTGAGGCTCCATGGAAGCGAGACAGAGACAACTATAAATTAACTAAGCAACTAAGCAAGGAAGCCTGAGCAGAAAGGGAGAAAGGGAGGTGGAGAGTAAGTGAATGAAAACAATTAAAAAATATACCTCATTCAAAACATGCCATTCAATCAAACTTCTGAAGTACATTTAGAAATCTAATGCCAATAAAGGCAACAAACAAAATCAGCCATCAAACCACTACTTCATTTCAGATGAAATTAATATATAAAACAGTCCAACAAAATAAGTATATTTAACTGAATTAAAGACTTAAATTTAAAGCCTGAAACCATAAAACTCCTAGAAGAAAACAAGCAGTAAGTTCTTTGACATTAGTCTTTAGGGAGGTTTTGCTTTTTTGCTTTTTTTTTTTTTTTTTCCTGTCTCCTCAGGCAAGTTCAACAAAAGCAAAAATAACCAAATGAGACCACATCAAACTAAAAAGCCTTTGCACAGCAAAGGAAATTATCAACGAAATGAAAAGGCAACCTACTGAATGAGAGAAGACATTTGCAAATGATATATCCAAAAAGGGGTTCATATCTAAAACATATAAGGAATATACACAACTCATTATTTATAAAAAAAAATACAATCTAATTTTAAAAATGGACAGTGGAACTGAACACTTTTCCAAAGAACACATACCGATGGTAAACAGGCACATGAAAAGATGCTCAATATCACTAACAATCAGGGAAATGCAAGTCAAAAATCTCTCAGGATGGCTATCATAAAAAAGATAATAAATAATAAATGTTGGCAAGGATGTGGGGGAAAAGGAAGCCTAATACACTGTTTGTGGGAATGTAATCTGGTACAGCCACTGTGGAAAATAGTATGGAGGTTCCTTAGAAAATAAAAACTAGAACTACCATATGATCCTTTAATTCCACTTCTGGGTATTTATCCAAAGAAAAACACTAACTCAACAAGTTATATGCAAACTAATGTTCACTGCAGCATTATTTACAACAGCTAACATATGGAGGCAATCCAAGAGTCCACTGACAGATAAATGGATAAAAATGTGGTCTATATATACAATGGACTATTACTTAGCCATAAAAAAGAATGAAATCTTGCCATTTACAACAATGTAGATGGCCCTCAAGGGTATTAGGCTAGACGAAATAAGTCAGGCAGAGAAAGACAAATACCATATGATTTCACTTGTATGTGGAATTGTTTTAAAAACAAAACAAATGAACAAACAAAACAGAAATAGACTCAGTTTCAGAGAACAAATTAGTGGTCATCAGAGGGGAGGAGGGTAAGTGGTTTGGGAAGGGGATTAAGAAGTACTACAAACTTCCATTTATAAGATAAATAAGTCATGGGAATGTGATGTACAGCATAGCGAGTATAGTGAAAAATACTGTAGTAACTCTGGATGGTGATGGGTGGTAACTAGACTTACTGTGGTTATCATTTTGTAATGTACAAAAATAACATGTTCACTATGTTGTACACCTGAAACTAATATAACATTGTAAGTCAATTATACTTCAACTAAAAAATCAAATTATATTTAAGGATATTTAAGATGAAACAAAGCCAAATAAAAAATAAGAAATTATACAGCAAAAAGCAGAACTAAAACAATAGATGGTTAAAAAAAGAATCGAGTGAAAATTATGTAAGCAACGAATACAGTCATTACAATGAAAAACTCAGTATACAAGACACTTTAGACTAGACAGAACCGAGGAAAGAACTGGTAAATTTGAAGATAATACCAAAGAATTCCCTCAGAATGCAGCCCAGAAAAAGAAGATTACGAGAAAGCAGTCAAGAAACATGAAGGACAGTTCCACAACCATCTAGGAGGTGACACAGCAAACGAAAGTGAAGAGAACGGAAGAGAAGCAATATTTAAAGAGATGATAAAAGCTAGGAATGTTCAAGAAATACATAAGTTCTCATATTAAAAGTACATTCTAAATACTGAAAAAGATAATTGAAATAAATCGATAAGTAAAATCAATTTTTAAATCCACACGGACTGAAATATTAATTGTAAAAAGAAAATCTCAAAAGCTACAAGGAGCACCCCGAACGTCACTGGGTCTGACAGGTCGCAGGCTCAAGAGGCCAGCCACCAGCCCTGCAGCGGGACCCAGACGAGCTCTCTGAGACCTGACGGGCCGTGGCGACAGCAGGGAACGAAGCAGCTCAGACCGGCACACCAGGCTGATGCAGAAGTCCACGGGCATGCTGCCGCTTCCTTAACAGTTGGTGGAGACAAGGGGAAGCGACTGTTTTTCATTTTAGAGACAGCCCCAAGAAACTTCCTGAAAAAGCAGAACCCCAAATGTTCCCAGCAACCTCAAGCAACAAGAGATTTGTCCTCCCTGGAATGATACTTGGTCTGGATTTAAATTTCTCTTCCGTGCCCACCACACTTCTGCCAGCAGCACCAAACATGGACTTTCTTGGACACCGTGTTCACCATCATGGTACAGCTAACTTTGGACCAACGGCTCATTATACAGCAGAAGAAGTGAGGCGAGGAGCTGATGCCAACAGGGTTCACTGTCAGCTACAGTTATTATTAGCTGCTATTTGAACTCGATTGTTTTTCATCCGTATTCCTTCATCACTTACTTATTTTTCTATCACATATTATTTCATCCTATTGCATCCTGCCTGAAAACACAAAGAAATAAGAATGATAGCCCGAGGTATCTACAAAGGAACTTCATTTTGGAGGATCACAGATGATTTCCAATAGAAAAAAAAAAAAACGGCCTCAGAAAATTGATAACATACAACACATATCGTAATTGTCTGGATAAAGACTAGAGCCATACATTTTTTTTTTTAAGTTAGCAAACTTCTCATGTAGGTTCCCCTGGAAAGTAGAGCTCAGGCAAGCTAGAGAAGGTAAAGACCTGAATTTGCCTTCTTTCCAGACAAAAAAAAACCTCTCACCAAAACCACCCACACGATGCTACCCAAGTGGTACAGATGGCAGTCCCTCAAGGGGGTCAACAGGGACACAGGCCCTAGAACTAGTCACCACGGTCTTAGAAACTTTCTAAAAACTTTGTCATATTATGGCACAAGAGCACCACCTACTGAAATAGTTCCAAGGGACAATTTGGTCTGTTTACTGAAAAAAGGCTAGCTGTATACCCACCTCCAGCCGTTTACTTTGGCTTCAGAAAAATGTAACTGCGGAGGGATGGACTTCAAATCATTTCAGTCTAACTGGCTGTGTCTCTTTCTTGTTTAAAACTAAGGCCCTTGCCAAGACCTCCTGAAAAAGAAACAGCTCCCCGCATTTTCGCTTTAATAACCAGTAAAATGAATCTTGGTACCGTCAGTATCGTCTCACCCGCCTATCCGGCTTCAGTTACCTCGGTGAATACTGCTATTTCTAGGTATCTCCCCTACCTGTGTTCCACGAAGCAGAGAAAAACTCGAGGGGAGAACCTGCAGTAGTTCTAAGAGGTCTGGAAAGGATATATGCAGTGTCAAGTCATTCAGTAAAATTTTTAAGCACACAAGGCACAATACTAAGGTTGGGGAATTTATTTCAAATTCATTTAAAGATGATGACAGCAGTCCCACTCCCCTCAAGGAGCTTAAAATGAATATAGACGTTCTAGACCGGCAAAGCTGGAGGCCAAACGATCTACCTGTAAAACAGAATAAAGCAGAAAATACATAGGGAAAGACAACTTGCAGGATATTATAACCAACGTCAGGGTGGAACTGACTGTGTCTGCTACGATGTACGCACACACAATACAACTAAAGCCATGGCAAAAATAGGGTTCTTTCTGGAGCCCTTCGAGGCTTTCATGTAGCTCTTAGGTAATGCCAGTTACAAAAACCCTGACACAGACTCACTTGGACAATTCACAGAAATTCTAGTCTGTATGTCATTTAGTTTTGTTGTATTTCATTGGTCTCATGGGGGTCCTCTACTTATGAGCCGTTGTACATGTAACCTCTACTGCGCCTTAGTTGTGATGAAAAAGCAGCAGCTTGTATTTACTGCCAGTATCTCTGCACATGCTCACCCAGTACTAGCCAGTTTCTATTACAGCCAGAGCACTCACACAAAAACAAAGAAGAGATCCTCTACATGGCACAGTCAAGGACGAAATAACACATAGCCCCCAAATATCAATCATCTGATGCCTATAAAATTGCAGCTTTAATTTGGAAATCACAAAAACATCAAATGTGTCTGTATTCTATTTCAACTGCTTCATAGAAAAAAAAACGATGCTTTAGGGAAACTCCAATTCTAGTTCTCCAGTGTACACATGGCTATGCTAAGTGCACAGTGTGCACTACATGGTGGCCTTGCTAATGCCCCATGGCAAGGGGCACCCAGGGCAGTGTCACAGGAAAGGAAATCCAACTGAATGTGAAAACCTCAGGGAACAGTTGTGTTGAAAAAGAATGAGGTTATACAGGGACAAATTCTAAGATAAAGAGCAACTGACTAGTTGACATAAGTGAAGCAGAAAAAACAAAAATTAACATGTGATTCACAGGCCCATAGAATTAAAAATAACAAAAGCATAAAATTGGGTTTTAAGCTGTGAGTATAAAAGACCATAATGTTAAAATATACCAACAGGGGTCTAGAAACAATTTCATAGGCTTGTTACATCGGACCAATTTTGAGCCTCATTAGAATTTCAGACGGGGTGAACAGCTGCAGCGACTTCCCCAGCACTCACTTTCTACATCCCTCCTTCCTAACAAGACCTGAAATTTCCTAGCCAGGAGATTCTGGTGAGACAAGAATGAGCTCTGACTGGGTTAAGCGGTGCTTCTCAATCAGGGACAATCTTGACCCACTGGGACCTCTGACAATGTTTGAAAACATTTTTGGTTGTCAGGAGTATGCTACGGACATCCAGGAGAGACCAGGGATGCTGCTAAACATCCTATGATTCCCAGGGTAGTCCCCAAGGACAAATGATTATCTACCCCCAAACGTCACTCCCTCACCCATGTTAGAACACTCTCTCTCACCCAGGAGCTACAAGAAAAAGATTCTCCTGTCAGATGTGAAGAAGGACACAGGAGCTCTAGTTGTTGCTGGAAGCCACCCCACAACAAGGAAGCCAGCCTTAGGACGAAGTGGGGCAGGCAAACACGAAGTTCAGGGGATGACTTCTTGCCATGAGGGCTCTTAAAAAGATACACGACTTTTTGGACAATGACTCCCTTTTGTTCCCTCTCATCATATGGCCTTTTCAGCCCACAGCACACAAGTCAATCACTGTAAGATAGTATTTTGACATTCTGATTTCAGATGAAGAACATTAAGTTACTCAACATAGCAGTCTCTTGTCAAGAATATCACAGAATAAGAAGATTTAAGAAGTAGTTCCAACATGCCACTTCATCTGTAGTAGGCTAAGTGATGGCCCCTCAAATGTATGTCCACGTCCCAATCCCTGGGACCTGTGATTATTACCTTGAGTGAATGAATTCATATTCATCTTCTATGTCAAAACACGTGATTACATTAAGGATCATGAAGGAAAGTGCTTATAATGGATTATCAAAGTAAGCCATAGAAGTAATCAGATGGGCCCTCATGAGACAGGGAAAGGGAGTCTGAGGCAAGCACACAGCAGAGGCCACGTGAAGGCAGGCAGAGAGTGGAGTGACGCAGCCACTAGAAGCCAGGACCAGACTTTCCCCTGGTGTCCCCAGAGGGAAAGCAGCCCTGCCATATTTCAGACTTCCACCAAGGCCTGTCAAGCCTTCTCTTTCTTCTTTATCGAGGTAACAAAAGACCATTTTTTTATATTTTATGTACAAACTGTAGTTATTTATTTTCAGATTACTATTTACCTCATAAGAAATGTTTTCATTGCTCAATGATGCCCTTTTCTATTTGTGGAAAATGTCTGGGTATCTTGGGTTAGGCTGGAACACATCATAAAACTTCCCATTAAAATTAACAGAAATGTTTTTTCTTCATTAGCTTCTCACTTAGTGACAGGGTTTGTAGAAATGAATTAGGTAAAGGTATATTTATTTCCTCTATGGCCAATGCCTGGTAAGTAGTTTGATCTCTTGACCCTCTTCATTAATGCCTTGTCAAGAATATCATATGGAACAAAAAGTTTTTAAAATGGTTCAAATATGTCATCTCATCTATAGTAGGTATATGGTGCCCCCTGCCATCCCAAAATGTATGCCCACATCCTAATCCCCGGAACCTGTTGATGTTACCTTTAAGGAATGCAAGAGCTTTAAGTTGGAAATCAGTGATCCAGCCCAACCCTTTCACTTCAGTGAAGAGGTAACAGGGGCAAGAGGGACGAAGTACCTTCCTTAGATCATCCATCTGCTTGGAGTCCCAGCTAGAGCAGAATCCAGGTCTCCTGGCACCCAGTCCAGTATTCTACCTAAGGTTATATGAATTGAAGAAGAATGTGATGAACAAGGATGAAAACTTTTTTTTTTCTTTTTTGAGATATAATATAGGCACTCTTTAGCCGAGAAAAGGGAAGGGTGGTGAATTAATTAATAAATACCTGCAGGCGAAGAAAACATTGACTGACTAAGGGCTACCTACACCTATTTGGCACTGATAACAAGACCTTGATTATCTTTCTGTGAGTCTTACAACCCAAAGAGTCTTCAAGACTTTACCCAAGATTCTCTTACACTAGATTACTGGCACTATATCTCAGTTGTAGAACAGAAACTTACAACTAGCTCAAGTCAAATGGAGGAGGAATGGGGGTGTTGCGAAAAGGCTGCAAGACAAAAGATCTCATGGATACCCAAGGAAAGAAAACAAAGTTTAGGTGCACCAAATGAGAACCACAACTAGAAGCTCCCCCCTCCGTTTCTCATGGGTCGCCACAACCTGCTCCACCCTACAGCTTCTTGCTGTAGACTAGCTTCCACTGCTTTCTTGTTCCCTCTGACTTGCATGTGACTCTTATGGTGTAGTTCGGATCAACTCTATATGATCCTTCAGCCCAAGGATTCATCATCATCTAATTTCCTCAGAATCTCAAGGTCCCCATTCTCAGGAGAATTTAATTGGCTCAATCTAGCCAATGGAGTCTCTACATTGTTTTCTATTGGGTCAGCTGCTCATCCCACAAAAATTGCTGTTTGACAGGGACTCAAGTCTGCAGATTCTTCAAAGAGGGGTGCAGCAAAGAGGAAATGATCAGCATACGTATTAAGGTACTCAAGAATTATATAGCTCTTTTATTTAGTTCAGGCTACCCAGGAAGATTATGTCATTTCTGTATCTGAGATCTGTGGAAGAGATCACCACAAACTGTAAACAGAGCAGGCATCATTTAAAAATTTCCTTTAGCACTATGGGTCTAAAGCAAAACCTTACTACTTAGGGCTGTATTATCAGATTTTATCATTTGTCCAGAAATACCTCCAATTAGCAGACCATGAAGGAAGCCTCAGGAAATGAAAGAATATCTCTGTTATACAATATGGTCACTGACTTGTCATTATTTGGGGAAAGGAAGGGAGAAAAGGAGTAAAGGGAAGATATTAGCAGTCTTTACGTAAGTAAAAATTCTATGAACTAATTATGGTCAAAGCACAGTGCAACAGTTCGACACAGCAGTGGAAATTATAACAGCACTGGTTCCCCTTGGGTAGTTAAAAAAAAAAAAAGCTCACAGGGATTAAAGAGAGGGAGGATGAATAGGCAGGGCAGAGAAAATTTTTAGTACAGTGAAACCACTCTGTATGATACTCTAATGGTGGACATATGTCATTATACGTTTTTCCAAACCCACAGAATGTACCACACCAGGAGTGCACTCTAAAGTAAATGATGGACTTCGGATGATGATGAGGTGCCAATGTTTGCTAATTCTAACAAATATACTACTGTGGTATGGGATGTTGATAATGGGGGAGGTTGTGTATATGTAAGGGAAGGAAACATATGGGAAGTCTGTACTTTCCACTCAATTTTGCTGTGAACATAAAACTGTTCTTAAAAAAAAAAAAAGTCTATTCAAAAAGGCCATGGTGACAGAACAACTTTGGCTCAACAAAACTCAAACCTACTCTAGACACTCTTGAGCACAAGGGTCAGAAACAGCAGGAGCAGAGTGAAAAACGGCAGGAATGGATCTTAACTATTATCTGGCAGCAGCTGCAGCCCTCACACCCTGTATAATAAAATTAATCAGTTCCCTGAGCTACAATTTCATAAATTCAGACAGCCAGATGCTTGCTTCCTCTGGACACAGAGGATAATTCCTGTTGGTTGTATTACGAGGTATTATCTGCTTCAAAGTCTAGTATGTGAACTCCTCAACCACCAGGAAATTAAATGTGAAAGTTTTTGTTGAGTCTCCCCCTAACTCTACCCTCAAGATATTATGCATTTCCAATGTCAACTAAAAATTTCATAGGGGAGATCTCCTCTCGCATGTAAGATATGAAGGTTTTTTGGTTGCTGGGTTTGTTTGTTCTTAAAGAAGTTTTCATCCCAACTTAGACTGCAGGATATTCTAACAGTACCATACAGCCTCTGGCATTAATTTCATGGGCCAATTTTTCTTTAAACCCTTCCTTTAACAGATGTTCCTTTTCCTGTCACAGGGATCCTGGTCTTTGTCTTAATCTCCCCTACCTCATCTTCAAGACCACTCATTTTAGGGGCAAGGTAATCTCAAGTAACAGCTTGATTATGTATATAGGTACCCAGCCTAAATACTAATAAAGTGCTACTGATCATTCCTTGTCACACCCCAAGTACTGTATTTGGTCTGGCAATCCTCAGAAGGTTTAATTACATTTTTTTGGATAAGATCTCAAAAAAAAAAAAAAATCAAAGAAAGAGTATGAGTCCTTTTGCTTACTAACTGTGGGTGAAGACCTCGAAAATTTTCCACTAGTTTAAAAAGCATAATTGTAACCCTTGGCTAATTAAAGTTAAGACTTGAGAATAAATAGTTCCACATAATTACTTTTGCCTACATTTTCCTCTGCTTCTGTGCCTCCTTCCTTATAGTATAGATTTCCTCCTCTAAGCATTTGGTGAGGAAGATCCTACGAAAGTATAAAACGTTTACATGGGTTTACCCATCATTTTCAATGGAAAAAGAAATTTACAAGCCATAAACTTAATCATTTAAAACAACATTTCCCAATAGTTCTGAGATATCTGTAGGGACTTTACAATCAAAGGGTTCAGGGGTCAAGTAAGGTTTCTAATTGTATGCTATAACCTCTCCTACAGCAATTCAGTGCACAGTGACTTGTTAAAGACTCTGTTAAGTATGGCATTCACATGATCATTCAATAAACATTCATTAAACGCCTACTGTGTGCTGGGCACTGTGCCAGAAATTAGTGATAAAATGTCAATCCCAAGCAGAGGCCCTTCTCTCAAGGAGTGTTAGAGTGTTTTTCAAACTACAAATGGTAAAATCAATTAAACAGATAGCAATTAAGCATTTTTAATACTTAAGTAAGTAAGATAGAATAGAAAGTATCATAATACATCATACATAGAAAGAGTAGGTGCTGTTAGGTGAAACTATTTAAAACTATTTATATATATACACACACACATAATATATATATGTGTATGTGTGTCCTAAATAGGATATAAAGTGTATTTCTTACTGTGCAACATAGTGAAAAAGTTTTAGAAGACCCTACTCTAGCAGAAGAAATACATCACAATAGAAATTACAATAAAATATAATGGGTGATTAAAAAAAAGAATAAGTAGATGATCCTATGGGAACATCAAAGAGCATTCTCAAACCTTTTTTTGAGCCTAAACCCGTTATCACTTAACACTTGTTAAAAACCCATGGAAGAGAGGATTGAATTCCAGCATTAACAGTGTGAGGAGCTCTGCTGATCTGCTCTCCAGTGAAAGTGGTGAAAATTATTAAAACAAGCATTTAAAGCCTCTGGAAGTGGTCCCAAGGGTAGACAGCAAATGAAAAAAATTCAAGAAAATCTATGAAAATTTGTTAACAGAGAGTCTGTGGTATTTAAACAGACCACTATGTACCCACTTCCTCTCAACTCAGCAAGACCCCACTCCACACTGCTTCAGCCAGAAAAGTTCACGCTCCCTCCAGCTACTAGCCAAAGGGCTTCCTTTCCAGAAGGAGCAGGACTTTAGCTTTTCTCATCTTGCCTCCAGTTGCCTGTTACTAAAGCTAAATCCGGGAGGAGTAAGACTAAAAGGTGGGGCCCCTTTCTTCCACCCAACCCCCACTTGCAGAATGACAGCTCTACGTTGTGTGTAGCACATTGAGAATAATGGGCCCTGAACACTCCTGTCCTAGTGGTTCCACCCCAGATGTGGCAAGCTAAGAAGGCCTAAGGCTGCTGCTCTCCCACCAAGTGCTCACGTCCTGGAGCAAGAATGTCACTCAAGGAAGCTTGCCATTGTCACCAACTCAGCTCAAGAGCCCTGACTCAGAGGTTTTGCCTGAAGAGGAAAGCAGGTCATAACAGATAGCTTCTAATCTCTACCCAAAGGAACTGACTTCAGTTGCAGCAGAGTTTGGAGACGTTCAAACCTAAGCGTGCTTCTCAAAGTAGTAAATGATGTAGGAAAAGGCAACTGAGGGGAGAGCTGAGATACAGGCTAAAGTGCAGGCCAGCGAGTTTGCAGGAGAGAGCTGTGAATAACTCAGGAGTAGCCCTGCTGGGCTGGGAACAAATATCAGACACTGCCCTCATAAACTATTCCTTCAAGGGAGAGAACAATTTGTAGGATTTGTTCCAGGGATGAAAGGCTGGTTCAATATTTGCAAATCAATCAATGTGATAAACCATATTAAAAAACTAAAGAAAAAAAATCATCTCAATGGATGCAGAAAAAGCTTTTGACAAAATTCGATATTCATTCATGATAAAAACTCTCAACAAAAGATAGAGGGGATGTACCTTAACATAACAAAGGCCATATGTGACAAACCTACAGCCAGCATTAGTGAAAAACTGAAAGCATTTCCCCTAAGATCAGCAACAAGATAAGGGTGCCTACTCTTGCCACTTTTATTCAATATAGTATTGGAAGTCCTAGCTACAGCAATTAGACGAGAAAAATAAATAAAAGCTACCCGAATTGGAAAGGAAGTCGCTGTTTGCAGACATTGTTGAAAGAAGTTGAAGATAATTCAAAGAAATGGAAAGAGATACCATGCTCATGGGCTGGAAGAATTAATATTGTTAAAACGACCACACTATCAAAAGTATACAGATTCAATGCAATCCCTGTCAAAACACCAATGGCATTTTTTCACAGAACTGGTACAAATAATTACAAAATTTGTATAGAAACGCAGAAGACTCACACAGTCAAAACAATCTTTAGAAAGAAGAATAAAGCTGGAGGTATCACACCCTCTGTCTTCAAACTATACTACAAAGCTACCATAATCAAAACAGTATGGTACTGGCACAAAAACAGACACATAGCTCAGTGGAACAGAATAGAAATCCCAGAAATAAACCCACATTTATATGGTCCATTACGACAAAGGAAGCAAAAATATACAATGGGCAGAAGACAGCCTCTTCAATAGTGTTGGAAAACCTGGACAGCTACACAGTAAAGAGTCAAACTGGACTACTTTCTCACACATTATACAAGAATCACCTCAAAATGGACTCAAGATTTAAATACAAGATCTGAAACCATAAAATTCCTAGAAGAAAACATACAGTGTGCTCTTTGACATTGATTTTTAGGAATATTTTTAAATACATCTCCTCAGACAAGGCAAACAAAGGCAAAAATAAACAATTGGGACTACATCATATTAAAAAGCTTTGCACAGCAAAACAAAGAGACCATTCAAAAGATGAGCACTGATAACAGTTCTCAAGGCAGCCACCAACAATATCACCACCACCCCAAGCTCTCCTAGAAGCTGTGCTACATATAAAATTTTACTTTTATTTTTACTAGATAATTTTCAAAAATTTATAAAATGTTTCCATCATTTAAATAAATTGTGCATTGGGAATAATTTAAAAGATGATTCAGGAAAAAAAGTTAAATGCATAATCTTAAATTATATGTATTCTTGGTTTTGTTTTTTTGTTTTTGGGGGGGAGGTAATGAGACTTATTTAATTTGTTTTATTTTAATGGAGGTACTGGGGTTTGAACCCAGGACCTTGTGCATGCTAAGCATGCACTCTACCACTAGCCATCCTCCCCTCTTTAAATTATATGTATTCTTATTAAGAATATTTTGAAGCTCTATTATATACATATATTCTTGTTTCCCTGTATTCCACTCAGTCAGAAGTAGTTTCTTCATCTTCGAACTATTTGTCCTGAATGTTCTCAACTTCCCAGACTCGCCTCCTTTCCAAATGAAACTTCATCCTTCCCTGAGGCCTCTGGGATCCCTCTCTTTTCCCATTCATGATCCACTCCTATCCCTTCTCATATCACTTAAGACTTTTCTCCATCCATTGTTCTCCCTGTCTACCACCTCCCTCTTGAGGCCTAGACCTGACAGCAAAACAGACAGATGACTGGAAGAGAGATGAGCATGAAAAGGAGAAATCTCCTGAGCCTCATGAAGGAGTGAGGCAAATCTCAAAAGTAATTCTGCAGCCTGGTCTTTAATTTTTTATTAAATGCAAATACCCTGAGAGGATGAACCATACTTTTAAACATTAATATGAATATCTTAGAAGGGACTTGTTGACAGTGAGTGAAGGTGATTAGGTACCACACCCAACCTAGTAATAGGGAAAGGCAGAAGAGACCGAGGTGCCAATGACGAGTGAATGAGAAATGTCAAAGACAAATTCTGCCCACAGCCAGACCAGGCAATTCCAAAATATTTAGCCTGCCATTTCTGGAATATTCAGTTATAAAGGATGGAGTACAGGACCAATAAGGCATGATCTATATACTATTTACTACAGAGCATTAACAAGATCACTTGATCATTCTGTGACTGTTACTTTGATTCTAAACCCATTCTTCAAATGCTTGTTTTAAACACCATCTTTCTTGGAAACCATTTTGTTAACAGAAAAAAAAAAGCTTACCTAAATTTTTATAAACACATAAGAATATGCTTTACTCAGTGTGTTCACCATAATATTAAGTACAAGACAACTTATTTTATATGAACTAAGAATTTAATGAATGGCAATAGCTTAACTATTTTCAGCTGCCACTAGACATAAAGTTAAATCTTTTCCAAAAACATGAACAGCTAATTATTAGTCATCTATCCCTCTCTCTTTAAATCCAATAAACGTCAATATAACAGAGTAATTATGAAGGCTGCTTCTGAAGGTAGACTGCCAAGGTTTGGAATCCCCACTATGCCCCGTGACCTTGGGAAATTATTTAACTTCTCTATGCCTCAGTATCTGCATCTGTAAAATGGGAAAAACTTAGGAGGGTTACTGTGAGTAATAAAATGTATTAAAATACATAGAAAGCACCTAGGCCTGTGCCTGGTTCACTGTAAGCACTCAAAAAAATGTTAGCTATTATCGTCAGTTATTGCATTTCTAATAAAAAGATGATGATTTCTGCTAGGTAGAAATAATCTCTCTTGGGGAATCTAAATTGCCTGTCAGCAAAAGTGCACAGGAAAGCAAGGGAGTCAACAGTGAGAATAAGCAGCAATGCCCTGGACAGGCTGCACCACACAAACCTGAAAGCTACAAAGTTGTTTACTTTACTATACCACAAATATTAGAGTCAGAGGTTTCAAGATTTTGCTAAGCCAGTTCGGCTACATTCAAAATGTGGTAATACAAGATGGTTTGGTCAGCTGTCAAGTCATGGGTTGTATAAACACTAGTTTACAACAAAAATGACTATAAAAGTGGTATGGTTCTTATTGGCTATATTAAATTATACTTGAGGTCTTTTATTTTTCTAGCTGCAAATAATAGGGAGAAGAGTCTACTTGAGAGCAAGAACCAAATTTAAATAAACTGATTTCTCAACATAACTTGGAAACTTCAGTTCAGTCTCTCTTTATGTGCAAGACCAAACACAGTACAGTTTATAATTCAAAATCCAAACATCTCTAGCAAACTAGGTTCCAATCCTAGCTCTACCACTATTACCTGTGCTGCTCAAAATATTTTCATCTCTCTAAAAGAAAAGGGCAATGATACCCATCTCCTAGGACCAAAAAGAAGATTAAATGAGACAAATGTTAACAATAAGCAGTAACTGTAAACTGTTAATAAGTAACACAGGAAAATATCATTTGCTTGCACTCTGAGATTCTTCCTCCACAAACATAACGCTCATACAATAAAAAAAGAAAAGAAGAAAGAATCTGAGCCAAGAAATAAAGGGAAAACATAAAAAGAACATAATTTAAAATTCCTCCTATATAGCAGAAAAAAGGTTTTTATACCTGGGAGAAAGTGAAGATAAAATGCTATGTTACCAAAGCAAAGCAGAGTGGGTAAGAGTCATAGATATTTACTAAATAACACAAAGGAATCTGAAAAGAAACCAATTACTTCTCAGTCAGTATCAAAGATGAAGTTTATATGTAATTAGGAGCTCCAAGAAGGATGTATCTATGATGGAATAACTCACAAACACAGAATTGGCTCTGATAAACTATAATTTAAAATTAGTACAATGTTAGGGGGGCGGGTATAGCTCAAGTGGTAGAGTGCATGCTTAGCATTAGGTCCTGGGTTCAATCCCCAGTACCTCCTCTAAAAATAAATAAACTTAATTGCCTACCCCCAACCAAAATACAATAATTAAATAATATAATAAGTAAAATATTTTAAATAAATTAATAATATAATGAGTACAATATTATAAATTAAATACTTTAAGTAAACTTAAAATAGACATCATAAATTCTATGAAGTTTTACACTTACCATTAATATTATGTTTTTTATACAATGATAAAAAAGTAAAAATAATGATGCCATGTAATAATAATGCCATGTAAAGGAGATCACATTGAGACCTTTACATATTTATTGTGAGATCTACACACATTTATTCTTTCATTCAACTGATATATAATTGCTGACTAAATGAAAAAGTATTCAATAACATTATTAATAAAAAAAAGAGTAAAACAAAAGAATACCACTTTTGCCTATAAAATTAGCAATTAAAAAATAATTCCTAGTGCTGGCAAGAACACAACTAAATAGCCACTCATACAGGTTTGTGGGAGTGTAACTGGTCAAGTTTTCTGACGGTAACTGGGAAAGTGTGTTAAAAGCTTTGGAAGTGTTTACGCCATTTCACCCATTAATCCACTTCTAGAAACTTCGCCTAAGGAAATAACCAGAGATGTACACACCGGCTGATATAAAAGGATGTTCACTGCATATTTACCTTGGTGAAAAACTGCTAACTATCTACATTTCCAACGGGAGATTAAATAATTTGTAATATAGCCATATGAAGGAATCAGTGAACTCCTGTCCCATTTTAGAAGAATATGATTTACAATTTTCTGTTATACACACAAATATATCCATATACAACCAAAAACTGGAAAGCTAAACACTGAAATGTTAACAATAGTCATCTCTGCGTGATACTGTTTTTAATTTTCTTATACTTTCCATTATTTTCCAAATTTCCTATGATAATCGTGTATTTTAGAACCAGTGCAGTCACCTTTGTGGTTTACCCAAAACACCGATTCCATTGAAGTCTATCAGGGTAATTATCAGGGTAATCCCTCTCCCCTTGTCAGTGACTGTGTCCCGGCCAGGGAGGCACAAGGAGACATCTGGGGGATGAGGCTTCCAGGGCAAGGTTTCCTTGCTCCTGAGAAGAAAAGTGGAAGAGGTACTGCTTTCTTCTGATCACGGTCACATCCATATGTGATTCATTTATTTATCATTCAATACATGTTTACCTGAACACCTACTGTGCAGTTCTTGAGCCATCTCTAAATAGGGAGATTATTTTGCTATTATTTCTAGGAGTCCTAACTTAATAACTTTACCAGTTAAATACAAAAATCTTAATTATCATCCATCTTCCACTTTGTTCTTCACAGGTAAGAGAATTTGTTGGCTAAATGGCAGTATTATCCAAGAAAACAAAACCAAACAAATTTACCACCACCACAATAAAACAGATCAACTGCACAGGTTAAACAAAACAAAACAAAAACAAACAAAAAAAGACAAGACAGCTTCAAGCCATCATTACCCTATGACACATTATGGACAATATTACAAAAGACAAGAAGAGTATGAAAGTCTGGAAGAAAGATTAAGAGCTTCGTTTCTCTCCTGCTAATTTTAACGCTGTGAAAAAAATACATGAATTTTTCATTTCAATGCACCTAAGAATATACTAAATCTAATAAGAGGTTATTAAAGTCACAGAGGAATTTTAAGTGCCAAAACTTGCTATATGTATTCATGCTGGAGATCTTTTACAGAAGCAAATACACACTGCCCTGTCTTTTTAAAAGCACTTCCTAAAATCCAGATGACTTGGGGGCTGGCTACCATTAAGAACTGCTGTATAGCTTTGTAATATATAACAACGTCCTTACGGACCACTGGGGTGTGTATAGTTCTTTGCCCCTACACTAAATGGCCCCACATGACCATATTTTTTTTAATGTGACATTTACTGGCTCATGTTTTAACCAGGAAAAATGCTAAGAAAATACTCATGATATTTTTCAAAAGTTAATTTTTCAAAGGTAATATGGACATATCATTATAAATCCACTTAAACACTGAACAAGTTACTCGTGGTTCATTTCTACAGAAATACATCAAATATACTGAGGTTATTAGAGGAAGCAAATATCCTCCCTCTCAAGAGACTTTCTCAATCTATCAGTATAAAAATGATGATGATGATAGTAACAATTATCACTATGGTAGCTAACACTTTAACAGTGCTTATTCTACACCAAGGACAACTATAAACTCTTCAAACATATTAATTTCCACAATCCCAATTAATTAGGCAATTAATCAATCAGGCAATTTCCACAATCCCATGTTATAGTTGAGGAAACTGAAGCAGAGAGATTAAATTTCTCGCCTAAGGTCATGTATCTTGTGAGACAGAGCCATTCACTGAGACACACATCACATATTCACACACATCACAAATCATTGATAACACGTCACAAAAGGAAACGAAGGTTGAATATAAAAAAAGTAACTTTAGTTTGTTTTTACCTGTAACAAAAAAGCAAAATTTTTCAGGGGCCTCAACCTAAAACTTTTGGTTTATTTTCTTATGGGGGAATTATCATTTTATTCTGAGCATCTGCATTCCTCACTTACATTCAAACTGCTTAATTGTTCTCTCAAATCTCTAATAACCCCACTTCATCCCACATCATCAGTCAACAGTCTCATTCTAAAATTCTCAGTGGGTCCTTCCAGCTGTCAGAGGCAGCTCTGTCTGCTTTTCCTATTTACACATCCCAACTCTACCCACCCAAACTTGTGGGGGAACCGCAGTCCACATCTGCCTCTGCCAAAGGATAATGTGAGCAAAATGTTTTCCGTACAGTTAAAAGAATTCCTTTTGTCAGATCAATGTGATGATGCTGGATGAACTGAACACTTCCCTCTGACCACCTCACCACCAAATGTTTAAGATGAAATTGCATAATTTCCAAAATGGAAACTATTCAAATTGCCCTCAAGGAGTTAAACTAGAAATTTTTCTTTTTTGTCTATAACAGAAAGGCAGGCAGTTGTAGACAGAAGCTGCATACCTGCAACATACTTTTTCCCTGAATAAAGATATACTTATATTCTCTTATGTAAAGATTCAACATAGATATCCAAGATAAATGATTTGATATAATATATATATTTTTTTTTTCTTTTTTTACCATTGCTATAAAGTAGTAAAATCAGTTTCTCCAATTGATAAGGTTCCCCTATCTTCCCAAGTTCAATTCACAATTTCTCTCAGGAGCTCTGAAATTTAATTTCTCAGCTATACAGATTCATGTTTCCAGTTCCTGATAATCTGATAATCCTGATAGTATTAGAACAGGGTATCTGACATAAAAGTAAAATGTTGGTCATTTAACATTAACGAATGGGATATAGAATTATTTCATTTTTTTTACCTAAAAACATCCTTGCTTTCCCTAAAACAAAGTCTAATGTTTGGGCAAGGAAGAACAATTTTCAAAGTAGCATTTTATTTACAATTTCATTGTCCAAGTGATAATGTTTTGTTTATATAAGATGATGTCTTTACTATGATCATATATAGCAGAAAATTAAACCTGCTATAGCTACCATAATAACTATTTGCTCCAGCAGATCTTAATAGTCATACATAACATATTGATATGTTTTATTTCTCTCTCCATGTACTTGAAAACCACTGGACCATTTCAAGGTCATCACTCAATCTTAGCATGCCCTGATACAAACTCCACTGGCAAGTTGCACTCTCATGCAGGAGTTTGTGGCTTTGTGTTTTACATACATTTCCTTTTACATGTTCTCAGAACAGGTAATAGGCCTCACTGTCTAGAAAATAGGAAAGACATAGAGGCCCCAAATGACATGTGTTCTGATGTCAAAGAAGACTATGTGACAAAGAAAAACACAACATATTTGAAAAGAAATACTCTTTTTTCATTGCTCCTTTTGATTTCACATCAAATCCATATATCTTTGTTAATATATTTTTTCCTTATCCAAAGGTTAAATTGAAACTTTCCAACAGAGTTTCAGTAAAGCATAAATTAGGAAACTACATATCCTGAGTGCATTACAGTAAGTCAAGCATATTAAACTCCTCTGAGCATAGCAAAGTGCTCTCAGAAACAACAGTTCTAGGAACAGGAGAAACACATGGCTAATGAACGTAAATATCCATTCTAACAGGAGGGGCTTTAGAGGCTAAGTGCTAAAGAGGGCAAAGAGAACTTTTTGGCTGAAAGTGGAGAAAACACAGGTAGGGTATACTGAGTTAGCCAAACAAGCATAGGTCATGTGTTGGGACAAGACTGGGCTGATTTTATAGCCAGAGCATATACCAAAATAAAGAACATCAAACATGAACACCAGCATTCACATTCAAGACATTCACAACTGGACGGGGGCAGGCTAGCTGTCGTCCACAGAATACCTTATGGTATGTTATATCTGAAATATTTCAAAATTATAATTAGGTTCAAAGGCAACTTATGGCTTTACTGGTTTCAGGAGTGGAGAAATGCTTCATGACTCTAGTCGATTCTCTTTTTAAAAAACTCCTAAAATTCCTTTCATTTCAAATGGTAAAATTAGTCATAGTCACTGAACTTAAATTAAAGCTAAAGTGTGAGAAGTATTGTGTGGTATGGGAGACTCAGCAGAGCACTTAACCCAGACTTGGGGTGTCAAGGAAGGTTTCCAGAGAAAGGGCCTGAACACTATGTGGGAGCTTATCAAGTGAACAGCAGGCAAAATGTTACACGCAGAGGGAACAGCATGTGCAAAAGACTGAGGCCAGAGGACTTGTCAGTAGACAAAACACAGACTAACAAGACATAAGGAAACTGTTTAAGTATCTTGCCAAAATCAGGCATTACTCCTTTTTCTGGGCAAAATTTACATTGAGTTCTTTTTTAAACAATAAAAACAAACATTTTAGGGCATCTAGAGAGAGAGGCCAGCCAAAGGACTACACTACTGGTGCTTTTGTAGTTTGACCTCACCATTTATATCCTTCCAATGGAGATATTCTTTTCTTTGTTCCTTCCTTCCTTTCTTCCTAAGATTTTCAGGAATCCCACTCTCTTAGAGAGAGACAATGTCCACATCCTACAGCCAAACTCTGTTGGCATGTTTGGGGAACTGCCTCAAAGGGAGCTGATGTTAACTCTTTATTACCTTGTCTGGAGAAAAATGACAGACTGTGGTGACATCTAATCACCTTCATTACTTTATTTGAGTCGGGCTCAATAGAGTAGATAACTTCTCTATAATTTGTAATAGAAACATTAAAATAACATCAAGCATTAACTTCTAGATAGATTTCTCAAAGGAATTTGCCAACTATTACAACTGTCTGCTGTAATATGTAAAATGTATCTTTAGGAAGAAGGGTGCACAGCTCTGACTGGGGTTTATAAATGGACAACAGACCACAATAAAATTCCTGGATTCTCATAAGAAAAGAAAGCATCGTGAATGATAAGTGATAGGGGGACTTCAGGCTAAAAAAGTAAATTTGACCAACGTTGTCACCTTGTTTAGGCAATCAGTGGATGGATCTGGAAGAAGCTTACAATACTGGTAAGGAAGTTGGACTTTATTCTAAGAGCAATGGGAAGCCACTGAAGAATTTTTAGCACAAAAGTGATATAATTTTGCAAAGATCACATAGAAGCAGTGTAGAAAACAGCTAGAAGAGAAACAGGAAGACCATACTATAAGATAGAAGACCACCTTTTTAGTAATTGAGGCCTAATCCAAATGCATGGAAGAATGGAGAAGAGTGCCTAGATATGAGAGATACTTAAGAGGTAGAGTATATGATATTTAGTGTCTGACTGAAGATGGCAAAAAGGAATAGAGAAGAATTAAGGATTATTAGGGAACGACATGCATGGTACCACCATGTACTAAAAGAGGGAACAGAAAAGTCAGGACATACTTGGATAGAAAGATGAGTTCAGTGTAGGGCATGCTGAGCACAAGATTCTTGAGGCATCCACGTGAAAATGTGCAATGAGCAAAGGGCTATATGAGAATGTAGCCTAGGAGACAGATCTGAGCTAAAGATACAGATGTGGGAACTATCAACACATAGAAGGTATTTAAAGCCATGGAAATGGAGCAGATAACCCAGGGAGAATGAAAGAAAAAGAAGGACTGGGCCAAGGACATAGGGATGTGAGAGCCATGGAGGATTTAACTTATATTTAATTTAAAAAATGAGGAGGGGTATTTAATTTAAAAAATGAGGAGGGGAGGGAAGTTAATCATGACAATACTCATGTTAAGCGAGCAGAGTCTTGCATTCAGGGGGAACTTGCACTGATTCTCCTGGGGAAAATTCGCAGACCTTTAGCAGGAAACAGGAGGACCGCCCACCCATTATGTTCCTGGCTCTAGTTTCCAGGTTCAGTCTGCCACCTTCACAAGAACTGTGGTCATCCAAAACAAATAATCAGTAAAAACAAACTGGCAAAATCATTGTTGTTCTAGTTCTCTTTTACTTACTAGATTCAAAACTAATACCATCTGTGCAGTGAAGCAATGTATGTTCCTTAAATATAAGAATCATTTTTGTACCACTAATGCAATCCAAAAGCCAAATCAGGGCAGCAAAGACATACAAGTAATATCAGATGTAGTTTCAACTGCTATAAAACACAGTGATTCTACATTTTAGTTCCAGGCTTTAAAAATAATGTAGTATATGTGGTTTTGAATAAGATTCTAAACTGCAGTCATGTACTTAGACTAGTTTTTTTCTATTCAAGTGTTGACAGGAAAAAATATAGATTTAGTCTGATCTTACAGGCACACACCATTTACCCAACTTTTAACTTGATTTGAACCTTAAGGGTCCTCTTGCAAAGCAACAAAAGTGTGCATAACTAAGGTCAATTAATAACTCGTTTCTAAAATCTACTGAATTTTTAACTGGACAGTATCAAATCCCTATAATTTGCAATGAGCAATAATGAAATTAAAATTTTTCCAGTTTCAACTAGGATTTTCCCAAAGATCATAAACAGTGCATTTTAGGAAATTCTGATTCATCTGTATATCCTTTTAAGTGCTTCATTAACAATGACTTTCTTGCTAGATATAAGATTAGATATAATAAATAACCACATTCAGACCACAGTTTAGTAAAAAGCTGTCTAATTCAGTACTGAAATTATTATTCAAATTTAACTGTCTTCTAGGAACAAAACTCTGTTTTCTGGGCCCAGAATAGGTTCTATCTCTCAGTCCCTACTTAACCTTTCTTCAAATAAAGGTTACCAACAATATAGCTTTGTTCATCACCAACATAAAAGATCTCTGTATACTCAAAACTCAGCTCCTTCTGAGAGTCTCTCCATTTTCAACCCATCATCCATTTACAATTTACATCCACTACAATGTTTGTGTCACTGATACTACAGCTTCTCACTGTCGTGTTGGATTACCTCTGCTGGCATATTTTTCTTGCATCTTCTACACAGGAAGGTACCTTTTCCCAGAATGCATCGTGAACTCACGGGGGCTCATCATCTCTCTGTAAGGCTTTGTACACAAAAGCCATTTGATATGAGTGTCCAGTTGATTCTATGATCTCCCAAACAGAAGGAATCAAAAAGAAATTAGGTTCTCTAATATCTGGTTCTATATTAAACAATTAGCAGGTGACATAATTACCTCCACCTTCCTTATCTCACCCTCCTGTCCCCATCCATTGAAAACTAGATGACTAGATTCAAGCAGAAAGAAAACTGATTATCATAAGGCCGATTAAGAAAAGGGAAAGTCTGAAGAAACAGAATTAGGAAGATAAGAAAAAAAAATGATCAAAGTGAAATGAATAAGAGGAAATTCTAAGCCAAAAAATAAAAAGTAATAAGATAGGTAATAATAAGGCAAGAATTTCAGACAAGAAACCACGAAAAAGAAGCCTGTAGGAAATAAATTTAGTCTCTTGCTTAAATTGATCACTAAACCACAGCTCACAGGACAACTAACAACTTTAAAATCCCAGTCCAGAGACCTGTGGTTATCCCACCCTGGTACTTGTTAGGCCAAATATTACTGCTGACTTGGGGTGCTCCCGAGTCAATTGAGAGGACCACCATCATTTCCATTCCCTGCCAAGAGACACATCAGTGACTGGGGGCTGGAGCGAGAGCCAGTGGCAAATATACCACAGCAGCCGGCCAAGGACTGCACAAAAGAAGTCTGGTATTGAGGTTAAAATTAAATGAAATGGAAGGGAAATAAAGACAAGGGAGGATGAGAAGAACAAACACAGCATCAGAGTGGGCTCCTTCTACACGCAGGGGGAAGCAAACATCTGGAATCATTTGGTGCTGAGTGCCACCAAATTTAAGACTTTGTTCCTCTCTTGCAATTACTTTAGTAACACCATACAAAGAAAAAATAGACCTAAAGGCTAAAATGAAGGGGAGTGGTTACAGTGGGTATAACAATAACCATTAAAAACACATATACACACATTTTAAAAGTAACAAAGCAGTTAACTGCACAAAGAATCCTGATTGACTTGGAGATGTTCATCCTAAATTCTGAAGTCAAATGAGGAAGGTGCAGACAAATATGTATCAGAGCATGATAACATTTTTGTAAGAACATGTCTGTATAAGCACAGGATAAGTCTTTATATGATTCCAAAATAAGTGATGGTATTATGAGTGAGTTTTACCTCTATTTAATTTTTCCTGTGTTTTTCAATGTAATTAAAATAACAACAATCCCTTAAAACAAAAGAAAAAATATCCCTTTCCAGGTCATTCAGTCTTTACCTTGAACTAAATGTGTATCCAATTTACAAAGAACCCCTTTCACACAGAACACAGCTTTGGGAGAGCTGTTCCTACCCCATGGAGAGGAGGGGCCACAGGCCAAGCCCAGTTGCATTACAGTGGAAAAAACACAAGCTGTGGATA
Source organism: Camelus dromedarius (assembly GCF_036321535.1). Classification (NCBI taxonomy): domain Eukaryota; kingdom Metazoa; phylum Chordata; class Mammalia; order Artiodactyla; family Camelidae; genus Camelus; species Camelus dromedarius. The sequence continues at coordinate 2,930,761 of NC_087445.1, read as the reverse complement.
CCAATGGAAAGGTCTGAATCCAGCATCTCTTGCCACTAGTTCAGTGACCCAGGGCAAACTATATGAAATTTCTGAGTGTTCCCTTCACTTGGCTTCAGGAGTGGAATAATATTTACCTCACAGGGTTGTTTTGAGGATTCTCAAGAATAGCTCCCACACACGATGACACACACTGGTGGGGTAGGTATCAGGGAGACTATGAGGCTTCTGAACAATGTTACACCTTTTATTATCTCATGAAACATTCTGTTCTGAATACTGCCAGATTGTTTCTCACTTTTACTGACCAACCCTCAGCCTATCATTCCTCAGACTAATTAGTGCTCAGCAGAGCAGCCTGGTTACTGATGCTTCCTTCTGAAGCATCTGACCCTACTACCTCCGGGAGAGAGCAGAGCAAACATCCAGCAGAGTGAAACAGGGAAGCAGGTGTCAGGGAACAAATGTGTGCTTATCCAAGTTCTCTGTCCTACAAATATATAAGCAAGCCCAGGAGGAGGAGAAAACAGCTCTTCTAGGGGCACACACTGCAGAAGCATGACCAAGTGAACAGCTTGAAATCCCAGATACTGTTACAGACTCAGCTTGACATATTGAACTTCAGCAGAGTTTGCAATGTAATTGGTGTTCACTTTTCAGTGTTATTGTTTTAAAACCTTTAAGGACGCCCACCAAAAAATTTAGTATTCGTAAGTGTGCCTTGAACCTGGAAAAGTCTGGAACCACTCAGATAGAAAATAAACAGCGAGAAGTTTGAGGCAACTATCTAGAAAGTGTTGCTCAGAAAGACTTTTTGCAATGATGGAAAATCTTTCTCTGTATCATGCCATCCAATACCACGGCCACTACCCACAGGTGGCTACTGAACACATGAAATGTGGCTAATACAACTGCGGAACTTAATTTTTAATCTTATTTAATTTTAATTTACATCATCAAATGTGGCTGCTTACTGTTACTGGATGGTACAGATCTAGAACACTGGTGTAATGACTTGTGTAGCTCAAAAAGAGTAGTATGTGGATGAGTTAGCTAAGTATAAAAGCTAACAGATAAGAAGAGAAACAAACAAACAAACACACACACACACACACACACACACACACACACACAAACCCCAAGAAACAAAAAGCCAGCACCATGTTAATATTTTGTTGCTTCATACAGAATTCACCTCGATGAAGCTGAGGTACTATCTCAACTGAGTTGAGATCTGATCTCAACTTGTCTTAGCTCAGGCTGCCTTAACTAAAACACCATACACTGCGTGGCCTAAACAACACAAATTTATTTCCTCACTGTTTTGGAAACTAAAAAGCCAAAGATCAAGGCTCTGGACATTTTGGTTCCTGGAGAGAGCCTCTTTCTAGCTTGCAGATAGATGCCATCTCTCTGTGTGCTACCTGACTTCTTTGGTGTGTGCACCAAGAGAAGGAGGTCTCTTTTCCTCTTTTTATAAGGCTGCCAAATCTATCCGGTTAGGACTCTACCCCTACTCACTTAACCTTAGTTACGGATCCAAAGGCCCTATCTCCAAATACAGTCACACTGGGGGTTAGGGCTTCAACATATGAATCTGGACAGAGGCAAAATTCAGTCTATAGAACCTTTCATTCTCCCATAACTAGCTCTTTTATCATGAGTTCCAATATTCCATGAACCATATTTCTTGCCCTTTTATTCACAATCTTCAAGAGGTTTAGTTTTCTGCCTTTTCTTACCACTCTACCAGTTTACACTTGAGTAAAATTTTAACCCTGTCATCACACAACTTGAAATTTACCAAGATTAAAACTTAGATTTGGCCCTCAAAAATGGCTTCTTACCTCTTAAACTGATTGTGCAGAAAAGAGTTAACATAGCAGGCCTGAGACTGCTCTCCTTAGAAAGAACTGCTTATAAGGCTGGCCCTTGCCTAGGGTCTGGGAACTTGGATACTGGAAGAGTTCCCACCTCCCTAACTGCTAAGAGGGACTTTCTCAGCCCAAACTGTTTGTACAAACAATGTGATTTATGCTGAACATCTGCTTTCCTTCTGAGGGTATGGAACTCTGGTACCTGCTAGCCAAAGGATGACTATGTGACCAGACCCCAAAATAAACTTTGGGTATTGAATCTCTCATGAGCTTCCCTGATGGGTAACATTTCACATGTGTTGTCACAGTTCTGCTGGAGGAATTACACGTGTCTTGTGTGACTCCATAAGGAAAAGACTCTTAGAAGCCTGGTTTCACCCAGACTTTATCTGATGTACCTTTTCCCTTGGTTGACTATGCTTTGTATTCTCTCCCTGTAATAAATCATAAGCATGAGGATAACTGTATGCTGAATTCTGTGAGTTTTCCTAGTGAATCATCAAACCTGGGGTTGTCCTGACGACCCCAAACATATCAACCCACTTTCTTAATTCACATCACCAAACATCTATCCCTAGTAAAAAGAACCCCATATTCCTACATTTTAATCTTCCCAGGTTCCACTCCAACCCATAATTCTCCCAGCCCTGGCTTTACCCAGTCTATTTTCTACAATTATCACAAGTAGTCAGGCTAAGATGACCATCAACTCTCTCTCTCTCTGGACCAGGAGTCAACAGATGCAGGTAAGAGCAGGTATTCAGTTCCACAAATTGGGGGTGAGGGCGGGGAGTTAGAGGAGTGGTTAAGGGTTAAATAAAAATGTGTAGACTGGAATAATGAATGCTGAAACCCAATCCCATCCCCAGAGTTTTCTATCCCACTCAGGCCCTAGAACAATGTTACAAATGACAAGCAACTCTATCAGCCTAAGAATAAAGATATAAAGATACTTACATGAGAGGTTCCCCCAACACTTGGCCCAACCAGTTCATCTTAACAGCAATCTAAATATCAGTTAAGTGTCTCCATGCCTTTGGAGCTTCCAATCACCTTTTCAGTTCTGTTCTAAATATAAGCAGACAACCAAGGACTAATTACTAGACATCTGAAGAAACCTCTAACATAAAAGATCAAAACCAAAATGTATCATAAAAAGCAACATGGAAGTCATATAGTGGAGGAAAAAACTTTAAAAACTTTCTTGAAAGTCCTAATATTAATATCTTTAAAGCAGATTGGAAAAAATACTATATCCATAGAAACAAGGAGAGAATATTAATTTTAAAAATTTTGAGAACAGCCTTGAAAATTAAAAATATAATAACAACTCAATAAAAAAGAATTTAAAATTGAAAAAATGTCTCAAAAGTTAAGCAAAAAAGACAATGTGATGGAAAATAGAACATAAGAAAAATCAGAAGATCAGTTTTGAAGGTCAAATTCCAACTAAAGGAACTCCAAAGAAAATGAAGATGAAGATATAAGTAATCAGACTTTTCTTAGAACTAAAAGACAAGCATTTCCAGCTTGGAAGGGCTGACCAAGTACACAACACAATGGATGAAAAGAGGACCACATGGAGTATATCATGAAACTGTAAAACACTTAAAGTCAGCAGGAAATGGAACAATGCCTTCACAATTATGAAGAAAAATAATTTCCAACCTGGAATTCTATACCCAAACTATCTATCAAATATGACTGCTATAATGACATATTCAACAGGCAGTGACCAGAAATAACTTACCTCCCACACATCATTTTAAGAAGATACTTGAGGTTGTGCTCCACCAAAAGCAAGGAGTAAACCAATAAAGAGGATATAATAAAAAGAAGATACAGTATCAGAGAAAGGATAGAAGAATGAATGATAATAAAAGAATATCCTAGGATGGCCGCAAAGAAGTTTTTAAACAAAGAGGGAGGGGTTATTTATATCTGTCCAGATTTCCATCTCAAAATTGAGAATTTTATGTAAATATTAAAAGAGTTAGAGGAAACCTCCACAAACTCTTAAATTTAAAAAAGAGAAAAGAAAAAAGAGGGAAGCAAAACCAACAGCAGTAGTCATTGCAGTATACTAATCTTTCATGTGGATGGAAATATCCAAAGTTCTTCTGAACAAAGGATTCCCAGATCAGCTATGTGCTTTCAGAATTACCAACTTTAGGTAACAACGTGGTGCTTGACAATGATTGGTTTCAATTCCCCTGATCAGAAAAAAATGTTCAATAGAAATTAAAGAACAAATGTAAATGAGAGAGATTTCACTGGCTTCTTTGGATAAATGTTGCCTCTTTTTAATCAAGGACTAAGGATTGTTTATCAATAGTCACTTAACTGCTCTACTACCTAACTGAGATGCTCCCTCAAAACTCCAGTTAAGAAATTCAGTAAAGACAAATAAAATTTAAAATTTGGTCAACAATAAGCTAGCAAACCAAACCAAAACAAACACCTGCCTCCCCCCTCAGCCCAGAACTATTTGGCCCAGTTCATTCAAAGAGGTGCCAGTGGACCTTCTTAAATTATATTCTATTATATTTTTAAATTTGAACAAAAAAACATACAAGATTTCATAGGAAATCAAAGCACAGAACATAACTCTAGAAAATACTATATTGCTGAATTGATACTTCACCAGTCATACCACTGAGTGGAAAATGAGGAGAAAAACAAATTAGAGTGGTGCACATTTTGAATGCTTGTTCCACCCTGGTCTAGCTGAAAGACAAAACCACAAGAAACATGCTCAGAATCATTTAAATAAAATTCTTTCCTTAAATACAGCATTTTAAAATGTCAAACTAATGCAATCCTAAAATAGCAACTATTTTTAGTGTTTCTTTAAATTTTTTAATTGACCAATGCAATTGGATTCCATTAACAGCTAATTTTTGCCAAATTTAACTCTAACAAATTCATTTAAGTTAAAAGAGCATAAAGAAAGAACAAAATACTTATACCATATTTTTGCATTCCTACTATTCAAAAGCAGCAGGACCAAATTTTTTCAGGCTGTGAATAAACACGTCATACTTCAGGCTAAAAGCATATTTTATTCCAAAATTAGGAGTGAAAATGAAGCTCAAAAGAAATGACTTCCCAGCCTTGAATTCAGTGGCATTAATATTAATGACAAACCCACTCATTTCAAAGGCATGTCCCAGAGTGTTTATATTATGAAAAATGGGTCTGGAATGTCATCTTCAGTAAATTTTAAATTGTTTAATCTGAGGTTTTGCTAGATTTGTAACAGCTGCACTTGTGTTTACAACTATAATAAGGCCTTTACAGCATGGCACTCCTTTACACATTTTTTAGATCTGGTTGGTACAAACATGTTGTACCGATCAATGGAAATGAGTTTAGTATCTCTCTACAGCTGTAAGTTTAGGCAGAGTAAAGTTTTGTTTTGGATTAACATTGTACAACAAATGCATCATGGACCTTCAGAAGTTTTATGATATTGGTTACAGAAGGATAGGACAAAAACTCCCATTCAGATACAAACATTTGGAAAATGACTCAATTTGTGTTTGTGGAATTCAAATTTTGTTTGGGGAAAAGATATGCATATCAAATACACTGTGGGTCTAATTTGTTTGCTGGCATCTGTTGAGGGTCTCAGGGCATGTTACCAAGCAGAAACTGGTGAGGCAGTATTCAAAAATTACATTTCTTCTAATGCCTCTATTAACACAGTAGAAAGATGCAACAAAGAAGCCTGCCAAAGACTTGCTTAAGAGTGCATCAACAGGAAGCATCAACAACCCCTGACATGGGGCTGCTGGTGCAATGAAAAGAGCACCAGAAAAGGGTTAGTTTCCCGGGGTTACAGTCAACAGCTCCACCACTACCTCAGTTTCCTCCTCTGCAAACATTTCAAAGAGAAGTTATTATGGAAGGTAAATGTTTTCTGCTAAAATCAGTTGAGTCTGGATAACCAGAAATGCTTGGCTCTTTTAGTAACTGAAAAGGTTATCACGCCATAAGAATTAGGCACATGTAAAAGCTGCACAACAGAAATAACCCCAGCAATTCTTCAGTAGCTATCCTCTTTTGGGCGATCTCTGGGGAATCCCTAATCCTGGTCCAAATTAACTTTTTTGAAAAGGCTCCACTCTAGTTTCCTTTTTGTTTTAATGTCTGTCTTGCCTTAGCATGTATGGTTACTGTAAAAATCACACACAATCTATGTGAAAATAACTGGAAAGAGTGAAATACATTTCAGAGGGCTTATACCAAGTAATGTTAGAAATGAACCAAGAACTCAAAAAAAGTGGGAGGGAAAGTGCTTATAAAATCAATGAACTTTAAAAAAAAAATCAATAGAACAGAAGGTGTGATTTCTAAATTGCTTATGATATATTATTGTGTAGGATAATAATAATAAGCTTTTTTCTACAAATATGAAACTTTGAACTCTGACAGAGAACACAAACTATTGTAGTAATTTCCCCAGTAGGTATGATAAATTTGTACTGAACTATCTATTTTTTCTAAGTGTTAGTTTGACATTTCAAAATGATTCAAAAGTTAGTAAATCACTTTCAACAAAGCTCATAAATTCAAATGTCCACAACAGGTAAGTAAAATGAATGAAGCAATCAGATGAGCTTGAGGCAACTGGAAGACAAAGCAGTATCCACAGAAGACAGCCAGCACTTAGCTCCTGCCAGCTGCTGCCAAAAAAGACATCAGATTTAGTGTTGCCAAACAGCTTTTCATCTAAAAGAAAAGCTGAAAATATGGACTTTTTAAAGGTAAAATAATTTAGTGTTTAAATGTTAGTGAATGACTCAAAATATTTTAAACATCATGCAAGCCACAAAAACATATCTGCAAAGCAGATCTGGTCTCAGCTTTACCATCTCCATCATATTTGTTCTATACAGATCTATTTAAAATATCATTACAAGATTAAAAAGAACTTTGGTGATTTTTTTTAATGCTTCAATTATACTATGATTCATGTTAATATATTCAATGGAGTTTGTTTTTTCTTATAAAAATTACCTTAATTTCATCAAGCAAGAGAAGTCATCTGGCCAACTGCAAACGGGAGACAGGAAACAATTCTTCTTTTACCAAATACCCAAGTATGCCACGACAACCCCTTCCCCCAGTGCATTCTGGAAGACAGCCTCAGCTAGAACAGGAATCAAGTCTGTTTTGTTCACTATTATATCCCCAGTATATAGCACAGTGCCTAACTCATAAGAGCTGGGTGTACAGAGTTTAACAGCACTCCTCACATCTGGGGCAGATGAATACTTCTCAGCTCCTTGACTAGGCTGTTTATTAGTCCATATGACTAGGTTCTGTCCAAAGGAATGAAGGCATAAATGAAATACCCTACTTCCAGGCCTGGCCTCTAAAATATCCCACACAGGCTTACACCTTCTCGCTCGATACACAGGGCTGGAAGCAAAGGACTGAGTCAGTGCAACTGGAAAATGGAAGGAGCCTAGAGACATCAGCGAATCTACAGAAAATCTGTACCACAGAAAACTGCACAAAAGGGACAAACAAGGGCCTGTGACATCGGCAAAAACTAGCACTTGTATTATGTTAAGCCACTGAGATTTACTAGCATTTACTTTGACTACTACTGTGTTCAGTATCTGTTAAATGAATGCCTAAGTAAATAAATAAATGCCTCAGCCAAGAAAAAGCCTAGGCAGCAAAAGTACAAAGATGCCTGTCCCTCACAGTTGGTTGACAAATGCTAAAGTAATGATCTTCAACCCTATTAAAGACATTATGGCTTTCAAAACATATGAGATTGTGGAAAACAATCACAAAACTACCACAAAGGCAATCAGAACAGTTAAATGAGACTAGAATCTCCAAGAATTTATGTGAACCTCAAGAGAGGCAAAAAAAAGCATGTAACAAAAACTAATATCCATTTGCAATTAAAAAAAAAAAAAAAAAACACAACTCACCCAACTAGGAATAGAAACTTCCTCAGCCTGTGAAGGGGCACCTACAAAAAACTTACAGCTAACATTATACTTAATGATGAAAGAAAGAATACTTGGAAAATTCAATATTATTAAGCCATCAATTCTAATGTGATCCACAGATTCAATGCAATTCCAATCAAAATCTCAGGAGGGTTTGCTTTTTTTTTTTTGAGATATGGACAAGCTAATTCTAACACACATATGTAAATAACGTAGAATAGCCAAATAACTTGGAAAAGAACAAAGCTGGCGGACTTATACTACTTGATTTCAAGACTTATGAAATGGCTGTAGTAATCAAGGTATTATTGACATGTACGTAAAGAAATGCAACAGAAAAAAAGAGTTCAGAAATACAGCCAATACAGCCACACACATATCGTGTGATTTTTCACAAGCTCCAAGGCAATTCAATGGAGAAAGAATAATCTTTGCTAGTGCTGGAACAATCAGAAAGGTGTATGAACCTGAACCCTTTCCTTATACAATACATAAAAACGAAGCAAAATGGATCACACACCTAAAACATAAGAGCTAAAATTATTTAAAACATCTTAGCAACCTTGGCTTAGGCAAAGATTTCTTAAATAGGACACAAAAGACACAAACTTAAAGTAAAATAATCAATAAACTGGACTTCATCAAAAATTAAGACTTCTTGTTCTTCAAAAGATACCATTACAAAAAATAAAGAGATGCCATAAACTGGGAAGAAAAACTTGCAAATTATGTATCTGACAAAGGACTTGTATTATAGAAACGCAATTTAAAATGACTGTGGGCTATCACTACATACCCACTAGAATGGCTAAAATTATAAAGACTGACCGTACCAAGTACTGATCAGGATGTGGAGCAATGGAAAACTCTCATATATTGCAGGCAGGAATATAAAATGGCATAATCACCCTTAAAAATAACTTAGCAATTTCTTAAAAAGTTGAACTTTCACCTACCCTGCAGTCTAGCCCTTCCACTCCTAGATTTTTACCCAGGAGAAATAAAAGCTACATCCATAGAACGACTTGTACACAAATATTCATAACACCAACCCTGGGATCCCCTGGACCACTGCCCCAGCCGCTAGCAGGCTGACACTAGCTCTGGGACCCCCCCAGGGCTCTGTAGCCAGCCACTTCATGACTTGACAGACTGGCACCAGGACTGGGGCTCCTCTGGCCATGCAGCCAACCATGCCAGGGCTCAGTCTCACTCACCAGAGGCTGACAGCCTCCACACAAAGCCAGGCCTGGCAACCAACTGGACTGGGGCCAGCCACTCCTACCAGCATGCCCAAGTAAGTCAGCCCACTACAACAGAAGGGCCCACACAGTCCACACAGAGGGCATCCCTAGAGCATATAGTTCTGGTGACATGAGGGGAGTGCACTGCTGGGATGCACAGGACATCTCCAACAAAAGGCCACTTCTCCAAGGTTAAAAAATGTAACCAACCTACCAAATAAAAGCAACAATTTAGGCAAAATGGGGCAACAGAGGAATATGTTCAAAATGAAGGAACAAGATAAAACCCAAGAAGAACTAAGTGAAGTGGAGACAGACAATCTACCCAATTAAAAGTTCAAGGTAATGACTGTAAAGATGTTAACAACCCAGGAGAAAACTGGATGAACAAAGTGAGAAGTTAGACATTTTTAACAGATTTGGGAAATACAAACAACCAAGCATAAATGAAGAATACAATAACTGAAATGAAAAATACACTAGGAGGAATCAATAGTAGATTAGATGATACACCGGAATGGATCAGTGAGCTAAAAGAGTAGTGGCAATCACTGAAGCTGAACAGAAAAAAGAAAAATAGAATAAAAAGAAATGAGGATAGCTTAAGAGACCTCTGGGACAATACCAAACACACTAACTGTTGCATTACAGGGGTTCCAGAAGGAGAAGAGAGAAAGGGGCAGAGAACATATTTGAAGACATAATAGCTGAAAACTTCTCTGTCCTGGGAAAGAAAACAGAAATCCAGGTCCAGGAAGCACAGAGAGTCCCAAACAGGATCAACCCAACGACACTTGCAATTAAAATGGCAAAAATTAAAGACAGACTATTAAAAGCAGCAAGTTAATTACAAAAAAAATGTTAAAGGACCTTCTCTAGTCATCAAACATAAGAAAAGAGAACAAAAAGAAGAGGGAAAAAAAAAGATCTATAAGATTGCTCTGGCTGTTCTGGGTCTTTTGTGGTTCCTTATAAATTTTGGAATTTGTTCTAGTTCTGTGAAGATTGTCTAGAGTATTTTGACAGGGGTTGCATCGGATCTGTGCATTGCTTTGGAACTGTGGCCGTTTTGATAGTGTTGATTCTTCCAGTCCAAGAGCCCAAGAAATTTTTCCATTTCTTTATATCATTTTGATTTTCAGAGTATAGGTAACCTCCTTGGTTAGGTTTATTTCTAGGTATTTTGATGTTTTTGATCTAATGGAAATGTTTGTGGTTATAAAATTCTGGGTTTTGAAGTGAAAAATAAAGTGAATGAAGGGCCGCAAATACCAAATTAGCCTTCTTTCTTATTGGTGAGTTGTATTCCATTACATATATATATGCTGCATCTTCATTCTCTATTCAACTATTGATGTGTTCCTAGGATACTTCCATATCTTGGCAATCATAAATAATATTGCTGTTAATAGCAGGGTGTATGTATCTTTTTGAATTAATTCTTATTTTGTGGTTGGCTTTATTCCTTTGGTAACTATGTAAGTTTAAAAAGCTAAAGCTCTAAGCATTCTTAGGAAAAATGAACAGTACATATATGTAAATTAAAAAATATATGTGCAATTAAAAAAAAGAAAAAAAAATCTATCGAGCCATGAAAGACGTAGAAGAAACTTTTTAAAAGACACATTACTAAATGAAAGAAGCCAGTCTGAAAAGGCTACAAACTACAATTCCAACCAAATGACATTCTGGAAAAGGCACAGCTACAGAAACAATAAAAAGATTGTGGTTTCCAAGGGTTTGGGGAGAGGGAGGGAGAGAGGAATGAATAGATGGAGCACAAGGGATTTTTAGGGCAATGAAGTTATTCTGCATGATACTATAGTAGTGGCTACATGGCATTATGCATTTGTCAAAACCCACAGAGTGTACATCAAGAGTGAACCCTAATGTTAATTATGGACTTTGATTAATAATAATGTGTCCATGTTGGTTCATTGATTGTACCAAATATGCCACACTGATGAGGGATGTTGAGAGTAGAGGAGTATATATGTGTGGGTGGGGAGGGCTATGTGCAAACTCTCTATCTATATCTTCTGCTCAATTCTGCTGTGAACCTGAAACTGCTCTTTAAAAAAAAAAAGAGCAAGGGAAAAAAAAAAAACCAGTTAATTAAGTAGAAGGGAACTCCCAAGGCTATCAGTTAACTTTTCAGTAAAAACTCTTGCAGGCCAGAAGAGAGTGACACAGTATATTTAAAGTGATGAAAGGGAAAAATCTACAAGCAAGAATACTCTACCTGGCAAAGCTTTCATTCAGATTTAAAGGAGAGATCAAAAGTTTTACAGACAAGCAAAAGCAAGAGATTTCAGCACCACCACACCAGCTTTACAATAAATGTTAAAGGGACTTCTCCATGCAAAAAAGAAAAGGCCACAACTAGAAATACGAAAATTACAAAAGGAAAAATCTCACTGGTAAAGGCAAATACCTAGTAAAAGTAGTAAATCAGCCCTGTATAAAGACAGTAGGAAGGTTAAAAGACAAAAGTAGTAAAATCATCTGTATCCACGGCAAGTAATTAAGGGATACACAAAACAAAAAGATGTAAAATGCGATTTCAAAAATAGTAAACATGGCAGGGGGTAGTAAAAATGCAAGGCTTCTAAAACGCTTTTGAACTTAAGAGATTAGCAACTTAAAATAATCATATATATATGATTATTAATCATAATATATATATATATATATTGCTTTGTACAGTGTGGGGAATACAGTCAATAACTATGTACTATCTTTGTAGGGTGCTATTTTGTCACTATACTTAACGTAGTGATCATTTGAAACGTAGAGAAATACCAAATCACTGTGTTGTGTAACAGGAACTAACATAGAACTGCAGGTCAATTAAACTTCCAAAACAAACACAGAAAGAGAGGTCAGGTTTGTGGTTACCAGAGGTGGGGTACAGGGGAAAGGGGAACTGGATGAAGGCAATCAAAAGGTACAAACTACCAGTTATAGGATAAATAAGTGCTAGGAACAACACAGGGAATAGAGCTAATAGTTCATATAACTATAAATGGAGTATAACTTCTAAAAATTGCAAATCACTATGCTGTACACCTGAAACTTACATAATATTGTACATCAACTGTACCTCAATTTTTTTAAGTTAAAAAAATAAAATAGATAAATAAGTACTAGGAATGTAACATACAACATAATAAATATAATTAACACTGCTGTATATTATACATGAAAGCTATTAAGAGAGTAAGTTGTAAGCATTCTTATCACAAGAAAAACACTTTTTTTCTATTTTTAAAATTTTGTATCCAAATTAGAAGTTGGATGTTCACTAAACTTACTGTGATAACCATTTCATGATGTATGTAAGTCAAATCATTATGCTGTACATTCTAAACTTACAGAGCATTGTACATCAATTATAGCTCAATAAAACTGTAAAGGGAAAAGAAAGACTTGAATGTGGAAAAAAAGACCTGAAACCATAAAATTCCTAGAAGAAAATGTACGCAGTAACTCCATTTACAACACTCTTAGTGATTTTTTTTTTTTTTTGTGGATTGGACTCCAAAGACAACGGAAACAAAAGCAAAAATAAACAAATGGGGTGATATCAAACTAAAGCTTTTCCACGACAAAGGAAACCAACATCACAATGAAAAGGCAACCTACTGATTGGGAGAAGATATATGCAAATCACGTATCTGATAAGGAGTTAATAACTAAAATACATAAAGAACTCATGTAACTCAACATCAAAAAAACAAACAACCCAACTAAAAAATGGGCAAAGGACCTGAATACACATTTCCAAAGATAACATACAGATGGCCAAGGGCATATGAAGTCCTCAACATAAGTAATCATCAGGGAAATCACTACCACATGATAAATCATCTCACACCTGTTAGAATGGCTATTATTAATAGACAAGAAATAAGAAGTGTTGATGAGAATGTGGAGAAAAAGGTACCCTTATGCACTGTTAGTAGGAATGCAAATTGGTACAGCCACCTTGGAAAGCAGTATGGAGATTCCTCAAAAAATTAAAAATAGAACTATCATATGATGGGTATTTATCCAAAGAAATTAAAAACATTAACTTGAAAAGATATATGCACCCCTATGTTCATTGCAGCATTATTTACAGTAGCCAAGATATGGAAACAACCTAAGGGTCCACTGATAGATGAATGGATAGAGAACACGTGGTATGTATATACAATGGAATATTATTCAATCATAAGAAAGTATGGAATCTCGTCATTTGAGACAACATAGATGGACCTTGAGGGCATTATGCTAAGTGAAATAAGTCAGACAAGGAAAGACAAATACCATTTGGTCTCACTTATATGTGAAATCTTAAAAAAAATTAAAAACAAAAAACTGAACTTGTTGTTACAGAGATAAGATTGGTGGTTGCCAGAGGCGGGCCAGAGAAGGGGACTGCAATAGGCCAAATGGGTGAATGCAGTCAAAAGGTACAAGCTTCTAGTTGTAAAATAAGTAAGTCATGGGAGTATAATGTACAGCAAGGTGACTGTAGTTCATAACACTGCTTTGAACATTTGAAAGTTCCTAAGAGAACAGATCTGAAGATCTTATCACTAGAAAAAAAATTTTGTAACCATGTATAGTGATGAATGTTAACTAGACTTGATATGATGATCAGTCACTAATACATACAAATACTGAATCATTATGTTGTATACCTGAAACTAATTATGTTAAATGTCATTTATACCTCAATAAAAAGCAATAAAAAATTCACATATACTTTGATTTGGCAATTCTATTTCTAGAAATATATAGTACAATTATAGATACATATGCACAAAATGATATATACAGGAATACTTTTGGTAGCATTATTTGCAATGAAAAAAATTAACCTAAATCTCCATTAACAAGAGATTGGTTAAATCCATTGTGTTGCATTCACAAATTGAATAAAACATAGCTATTTAAAAGAATGAGGCAACATTCTGTGTACTATCAGGAGAGACTGCCAAGGTATATTGTTAAGGAAATCGATCCTCATTATTCACAGATTCTGCATTTGCGAATTCATCTACTCAGTAAAAATTCTTTGTAACCCCAAAATCAATATTTGTAGAACTTCTGTGTTCATTTGTGGATATGCACAGAGTAGCAAAAAATTTGAGTCACCCAGTACACACAATCCTAGCTGACTGAGGTGGAACAAGGTGACTCTCTGCCTTCTAGCTCATTGGTCACATCGGTCATACTGTAAACAAGTGTTATTTTGGGGTCTGTTTAGTGCCACATTTTTCACATTTTTGTGCTTTCTGTGGGTTATTTTGCTATTTAAAATGGCCCCCAAGCATAGCACTCAAGTGATAGCTAGTATTACTAAACACAAGAAGGCTTTGATATGCCTTATGGAGAAAACACATGCTTTATGGTTACAGTGGCAAGCTCTGTGGAAGGAAACTAGGTGATTGGATAACAGGTTTTTGTACTTCTGGGAATTTTATATCAATTGCATGTATTACTAAATCAAAAGATAAATAATTTTATAAAAGAAAAAAAAGGAAACTGGCCAGTCTGGAGATAGGGCAGGCTTCAAGGCTGATCCACCTCCATCCTATTCCCCTCATGACAACAGAATGGCTCAGTCATTACAGGAGTCCCATTACACACTATACCAACCAGAAAAGAGTATACACTTCTGTCCCAGCGTCCCAAGTAAAAGTCCTCGAATGTATTCAGCCTGTACTTGCTTAAGCTTCACACATCCCTAACCAATGACTGTGATCATGTGAATTTTACTGCTTATTTTAAGGCAGATTGTTTTAAACCGACTTAAGTCCACCCCAGGAGCTAGAAGTAAGATCAGTGTTCCCCGAAGTCTATATAATCGTGACTTCTGAAAGAAAATCCAGGCCCTATTGGGAAGGAAAGAAGTAGGAAAGGTACCCAACAAAGGTCTGCCATCCTGAAGAAGCTGGCCAAGAGTTGTGGAAATAAAGCATACACACGTTAGACAATAGCATGAATAGCATAAGGACCAGAAACGATCACCAATCAATCAGAGCTTGGCAAGGAAATCTGTGAGTACGGCACATCAATGCACAAACAGAGTAAGAGAGATAGGTTAAGTACAAGGAGAACCTACAATGTGATTGCTTTAAATAAGTAACAACAAAAAGGAACCAGCGCCAGGAGAATGCTGGAAGTCACTAAGGTAATAGCACCTCTAAATTCCTATGAGAGAAGCAAAACAGTTTAGCAAGTCTGCACCTT
This sequence comes from Camelus dromedarius, assembly GCF_036321535.1. Classification (NCBI taxonomy): domain Eukaryota; kingdom Metazoa; phylum Chordata; class Mammalia; order Artiodactyla; family Camelidae; genus Camelus; species Camelus dromedarius. The sequence goes on along the minus strand of NC_087445.1, from coordinate 2,915,443 downwards.
CAAACCTGACCAGGTAAAGGATCACAAAGCCAAACTCAAACTCTTAAATAAGGCCTACCCTGAATAACTGTGTGTGTGTGTGTATGTGTGTGTGTGTGTGTGTGTGTGTGTGTGTGAAAAACTTGACTTGACACAGTCTCAAACTGTCTTATGGGTAATCACCAGAGTACCAGACCTCAGATCTCAGATTATGCTAAAGTAGATTAAATTTACATAAAATGTTCATATAACATATATATTCTGTATTACAAAATCAGCACTGGGCCCCTAAAGGAAAATGAAAAAACAGTCCTAGAAATCTGAAAAATGAAAACCATGACATAAAAGATAAGAAGTAGTACCATCAGACAGATGTAAAGCCAGGCCATCTGGGGGTCCTATCCACTGGATGCCATAACACTGACCACAGTACCAATTCCTTTCCTCTTCCCTCCTCTTCCCTAACCCCACTTCCTGTGGTACATGTACTGTTTCTAATTTTCAAAGACCTGGAAGGAGCAAGGGAAATATAAAGCCCAACTCATCACTATACATATTATAACACATTCTCACCAAAACATACCGTTTGTGACATGGAAGTGTTAGTAACCCTAGGTTTTATTTCACTATTCAAGAAAATGAACAGGCTAAATACTCTCACCACTCACTGTTTCTTGAGGAAGTTGGAAGCAAAGGTGATAGATTAGTCTGGGTCCAATTAGGAGAGAAAAACTACTTTTTCCTATTTGAATAGGAAAATGAAATATAAAGAATTACTTACTGTAACAGGAGACTGGAGTAACCAGAGATTGTCTAGTCAAAGTGAAAAAAGAATATAGGAATAGCAGATATAAAGAGCACCCACTACTTCTAGTGCTAGGATACAGCACCCAAGGAAGAGCACCCCCTTTGACCCCACCCACCATGAACCCAATGAGACGTAGATCTTGTTGGAGAGGGCATAACCATGGCTTGCTGAATGGCAGTGAAGTCTCTGTCGGTGATGTGCCATCAGAACTTGCTAGAAATCCACCTTTTGTAACTTGACAGACAGAAGGCCCTGTAGAGTGCCATGAAAAGCTGGTCACACGGAGGTGTCTCACTGGAGGTGCTCTGTGACAAAATCACCTGAGGGGAATGATGGGGTAAGCTGCTGGCAGTCGGGTGCTGCTGGCCACAGCACACCACAGGACCCTAGAGGAGCACGCAAGCGCAGGAGCCTGTTGCTGGAGAAGCTGCAAGCCCCAGAAGCTGGGCAGTGGGGGAGCCGAGCTCGGGAGGAACCACTCAGGCGACAGGAGCTGTGCACTGGGGAAGCCATGTCAGCTGCAGGAGCCAGAGGTCCTTGTCTTGACGTTACATAAAATATTTCACACTGGTCTCCTACATGGACAACACTACACTGACTGATCTAATTAGCAGGAATTAATAAGTACTTTAGATGCCTTATTAATATACACGTCAACAAGTGAGTGAGAGATAAACCCCACAAAATTAGCCAACTTCTTCTGTGAAGATCCACATAGCAAATATTTCAGGCTTTAGGGATTGTCACATATTCTTTTCTTTTCTCCAAACACTTAAAAATACAAAAAACATTCTTAGGTCACAGGTCATATAAGAACAGGTGGCAGGCCAATTCGCATCCATAGGCCACAGTTTGCTGATTCTTGACCTGGAGCACACTGAGACATCCCCTATAAAGTGAGATATAAGTTGCTCTGCTCTGCATCACCTACCATGAAAAGAAGAACAATGGTGGGGTAATTTTTTTGAATTTTGGAGGCAACATATATCACATTTGCATGCACTGTTTTGTCCCATCTGTAGAGTCATGCATAAGGCTGCCTGCTTTGAGTGGTATCAGAGCAAGAAAAGCATCTGCAGCTCACGATCCTTCAGGAATCAAGGTTTGTTTATTTATTAGGTAAAAAACTCGAACCATCTATGGTTCTAGCTGACTGCAAAGGAAATAAGGACTAAGTCATGGAAACAAGACACAGATATCAACTATGACCTTGTGGTCAACTGCAGGAACAAAGATTATAACAGTTTTGTATATTATTTATTTGCTTATTGTATGTGCACATGTATACTTACATATATACATATGTGTTAATGTATGTATATATGTATATAATTTTCTTCTCTTTCCTTCCCATTTTTACTTTATGTATACGTTGTTAGAAATTAACTTTACAATTTTGGCTTTAGAAAACAGAACATTCAGTTGGTCTACAGCTGATTTTGAAATGTAATATAGTCAGCAATTAATACACTGAACTTTAGGATTGGTCATTTGCTCATTCCAGGAAAGAGTAAAACTTGTTCACTTTTAAAGCATAGCTTTATCTTGTTTTGTTGCTGGACAGCCAAAATAGGCCTTAATAAATTTTAAAAACTCACATCCTGACCATAATGGAGTTAAATTTAGAAATCAACAACAAAAATGTATGAAATTCCAAAATATTTGGAAACTAAGCACCACACTTCTAAATAACCAATGGGTCAAAAACTAAATCACAAAGGAAATCAGAAAATATCCTGAACTAAATGAAGACAAAAACATAACATATCAAAATTTTGGAGAAGCAGCTTAAGCAATGTTTAAAGAAATTTTTAACTTCGAATGGTTGTATTAGAAAAGAATAAAGGTCTCAAATCAGTAAGTTACGCCTCTACCTTAAGAAACTAGAAAGAACAGCAAACTAAACCCAAAGCAAGCAGAATGAAAGATGTAATAAAAAATATAGTAGAAATCAATGAAATAGAACACAGAAAAACAACAGATAATAATCAATGAAATGAAAAGTTGATTCTTTGAAAAGATCAAAACTGACAGACTTTCAGCTTTACTGATCAAGAAAAAAAGAAAAAGAATACAAATTACCAAAATCAGAAATGAAACAGGGGCAGTCATTACTAACTCTACAGACATAAGGATTTTAAGAAAAAGTTAAACCACTTTTACATCAACAAGTGCATAACTTAGTGAAGAAAAAAAAAATCCTAGAGAGAGACAATTTACCAAAAGAAAGAAAAAATCAAAATTGACTTATAACTGACCTATAAATGCAGTGTAAAAAAACTGAATTTGTCATTTAAAATTTTCCCGTAAAGAAAAATCCAGGAACAGATAACTTCATGGGTGAATTTTATGAAATATTTAAAGAAGAAAAATTACTAATCCTTCCCAAACTCTTCCAGAAGATGTAAGAGGAAGGAACACTTCTCAACTCATTCTAAAATGCCAGTATTACCATAAAATCAACGCCAGACAAAGACAGCACAAGAAAATTATCCACCAACATTCCTCAAGAATATAGACACAAATATACTAAACAAAATATTACTAAACCAAATCCAGTAACATAAAAAAAGGATTATATACCCTGAACAAATGGGACTTATCCTAGGAATGAAAGATTAGTGTATCATTAAAAAAATCAATAAACATAACAAGTTATGTTAATAGAATAAAGACACAAAACCACATGGTTATTTCAATAGATGCAAAAGAGCATCTGACAAAAATACACCATTTATTCATGATAACAACAAACTAGGAATGAAGGAAAGTTCCTCAACCCGATAAAGAGCATTTCTGAAAAAGTTACAGCTACAATCACTCTTACTGGTAAAGATTAAATGCTTTCCCCCTAAGATCAGGGACAAGCCAAGAATGTCCACTCTCCTCACATCTACTCAGCAATGTACTGGAGGTTTGAGGCCAAAAAGGAAAAAAAATTAAAGGCATCCAGATAAAAAGGGAGAAGTAAAATTGTTTTCATTTACTGATGACACAATACTATATGTAGAAAATTCTAACTCACACACACACACACAAACCTCCTTAAAGTAACAATCAAGCAAGGCTGCACAAGATAAATATACAAAAATCAACTGTAATTTTTACATACTGGCAATGAACAATCCAAAACTGAAAACTGAAATACAATTCTATTCACAGTAGTAGGGAGTAAAAAGTGTAGACCTTTTAGAATATGTCTGAACTTAAATGACTAACAGTTTAAAGCAAGTAGATATAATTATGGGTCAACATATAAGAACCCCATAGTAACAACAAATCAAAAAACTATGATAGATATACAAAAAATAAAAAGAAAAGAGTGCAAGCATACTAGAAAAGAAGATCATCAAACCACAACAAAAGAAAGAGAGAAAAAGAAATGAACACAGAAAACTACAAAAACAACTAGAAAACAAGAAATGAAATGGAAATAAGTATATACCTATCAATAATTACTTTAAATGTCAATGGACTAAATGCTCCAATCTAAAGACATACGATAACTAACTGGATTTTTTTAAAAAAATGTATGTACCACTTACAAGAGATTCACTTCAGAGTCAGACACAGACTGAAAGTGAGGGGATGGAAAAAGCTATTTCATGCAAACAGAAACAATAAAGCAGGGGTAGCAATAGTCATATCAGACAAAATAGACTTTAAAACAAAGGCTATAGTGAAAGACAAAGAAGGGAATTCTATAACGATAAAAGGATCAATACGAGAAGAGGATATTACACTTATTAACATATGCACACAACAAGCAGCATCTAAATATATAAAGCAAATACTAACAAACATCAGGGAAGAAATTGGCAATAAGACAGTAATAGTAGGAGAATTTAACACCCCACTGACATCAATGGACAGATCATCCAGGCAGAAAAAAAAAACAGTAAGACAACAGTGGTCTTAAAATACAATAGACCAGTTGGATTTAATTAATATCTATAGGAAATTACATCCCAAAAAAGCACAAAACACATTCTTTTCAAATGCTCATTGAAAGTTCTCCAGTAGAACACGTACTAGGTCACAAAACAAGCCTCAACAAGTTTAAGAGGATAGAAATTATATCAAGTATTTTTTCTGACAATGGTATGAAACTAGAAATCAACTACAGAAAGAAAGATGGGAAAAGAACAAACATGGGGAGACTAAACAACATGCTACTAAAAAACCAATGGGTCATGGGTCAATCATGAAATCAAAGAGGAAATCAGAAAATACTTGAGACAAATTAAATCAGAAACAACTTTCCAATATCTATGAAATGCATTTAAAGTTCTAAGAGGGAAGTTCATAGAAACACAGGTTTTCCTCATAAAAAAAAAATTCTCAAATAAACAACCGTATCTATCACACAAAAAAATTTTAAAAAGAAAAAGCACAAAGAAGGAAATGATAAAGATCACAGAGGAAATAAATAAAACAGAGGTTAAAAAAATTAAAAAGATCAATGAAACCAAGAGTTGGTTTTTGAAAATATTTAAAAATATTAATAAACCTTTAGCCAGACTCACCAAGAGAGGATTCAAATAAAATAAGAAATAAAAGAGGAGAAATAACAGCCAATACCACAGAGATACCAAAAAAACACGAGAATACTATGAACAGTTATATGCCAACAAATTGGGCGACCTAGAAGAAATGCACAAATTTTTAGAAACATACAGCCTGCCAAGATGGAGCTAAGAAGAAACAGACAATTCAAATAGACTGATCACTAGAAGTGAAACTGAATCCGTAATTTTAAAAAATTTCCAGCAAACAAAAGTCCAGGACTGAACTTCTTCACAGGGAATTCTACCAAACATATAAAGAAGAACTAATATCTATCTTTCTCAAACTATTCCAAAAAACTGAAGAGACGATCCCAAATTCATTCTATGAGGCCCCCAGTATCCTGATACCAAAACCAGACAGAGACACTACAAAAAAAAAAAAAAAAATTACAGGCTAATACCTTTGGATAATACACATGCAAAAATCCTCAACAAAATATTTTCAAACCAAATCTAACAAAACATAAAAAGAATCACACACCATGATCAAGTTGGATTTATTTCAGGGTCACAAGGATGGCTCAACATACACAAATCAATCAATACGATACACCACATTAGCAAAAGGAAAGATAAAAATCACATGATCATCTCAATAAATACAGAAAAAGCCTTTGACAAAATCTACCACCCACTCATGATAAAACTCTCATTAAAGTAGGTATGGAGGGAACATATCTCAACATAATAAAGGCCATTTATGACAAATCCATAGCCAACATAATACTCAGCAATGACAGCTGAAAGCTTTCCTGCTAAATTCAGAAACAAGCCAAGGATGTCCACTCTTGATGCTTCTATTAACATGGTATCAGATGGTATCAGATGTTCTAGCCACAGCAATCAGGTAAGAAAAAGGGGAAAAAAAAAAAAAGGTATGCAAATTGTAAGGGAAGAGGTAAAACTGTCACTATTTGCAGATGACATGATACTTTATAAAGAGAACTCTTAAGTCTCCACCCAACAACTGTTAGAATAAATTAATTCAGCAGGGTTTCAGAATGCAAGATTAATATGCAGAAATGTTGTACTTCTATATACTAATAATGAAATACCAGAAAGAGAAAGTAAAATAATAATAATAATAATAATAATAATAATAATAATAATAATAATAATAAATAATCCTATTTAAAATTGCATCCAAAGAAATATCTAGGAATAAACTTACCCAAGGTGAAAGACCTATACTCTGAAAACTATAAAACAATGATGAAGGAAACTGAAGATTCAAAAAAATGGAAAGATATTCCATGCTTTTGAATTGGAAGAATTATTATTATTAAAGTGGGCATACTATCCAAAGCAACAGATTTAATGCAATCTCTATCAAAATACCCTTGACATTTTTCACCGAACTAGAACAAATAATCCTAAAGTTTATATGGAACTACAAAAGACCCAAAATTGCCAAAGCAATCCTGAGAAAAAACAATAAAACTGGAGGTATAACCCTCCCAGAGTTCAGACTATATTACGAAGCTACAGTAATCAAAAGAGCATGATAATGTCACAAAGAACAGACACACAGATCAATGGAAAACAATAGAGAGCACAGAAATAAACCCATGCACCAACGGTGAATCAATCTATGGCAAAGGAGGCAAGACTATACAACGGAGAAAACACAGTCTCTTCAACAGTGGTGCTGGGAAAACTTGGGAACCACATGTAAATCAATGAGATTAGAACACTCCTTCAGACAACATACAAAAATAAACTCAAAATTGTTTAAAGAGCTAAATCTAAGACATGAAACCATAAAACTCCTAGAAAAGAACATAGGCAGAACACTCTTTGACATAAATCATAGCAGTATCTTCTTGGATCAGTCTCTTAAGGCAGAAGAAATAAACGCAAAAATAAACAAATGGGACCTAAGAACATTTAAAAGCTTTTGCACAGCAAAGAAAACCATCAACAAAACAAAAAGACAACCTATGTAATGGGAAAAAAATACTTGCAAATGACACAATGGGTTAATATCCAAAATATACAAAGAGCTCATACCACTCAACATCAAAAACTAGACAACCCAAACAAAAAACGGGCAGAAGACCTGAACAGACATTTTCCAAAGAAGACATACAGATGGCTAACAGACACATGAAAAGATGCTCAGTATCACTAATCATTAGAGAAATTCAAATCAAAACCACAATGAGGTATCACTTCACACCTGTCAGAATGGCTAGCATCAAAAAATCTACAAATAATAAATGGTGGTAAGGATGTGGAGAAAAGGGAACCCTCATGCACTGCTGGTGGGAATGTAAATTGGTGCAACCATTATAGAAAACAGTATGGAGGTTCCTCAAAAAATTAAAATAGAACTACCATATGATCCAGCAATTCCACCCCTAGGTACATATTTGGGGATAAAAAAGACAAAAACATTAATTCAAAGAGATACATGCACCCCAATGTTCATAGCAGCATTATTTACAACAGACAAGACATGGAAGCAACCCAAATGCCTATCAACCAACAATTGGTTAAAAAGATGAGGTATATGATCAGAATGGCCTTCATTAAAAAGCCCACTAACAATAAATGCTGGAGAGGGTGTGGCAAAAAGGGAACCCTCCTACACTGTTGGTGGGATGTAATTTGGTACAGCCACTATGGAAAACAGTATGGAGATGCCTTTAAACACTAAAAACCGTTACCATATGATCCAGCAATCCCACTCCTGGGCATATATCTGGAGAAAACTATAATTTGAAAAAAATACATGCACCCCAATGTTCATAGCAGCACTATTTACAATAGCTAAGACATGGAAGCAACTTACACATCCATTGACAGATGACTGGATAAAGAAAATGTGATATATACATGTATATATGTAATAAACACACACAATGGAATATTACTCAGCAATAAAAATAAATGAAATAATGCCACTTGCGACAACATGGATTGACCTAGAGATTATCACACTAAGTGAAGTAGGTTAGAGAGAGAAAGACAAATACTGTATGATGTCACTTACATGTTGAATCTGAAAAACAATACAAATGAACGTATATGTAAAGCAGAAAAAGACTCACAGATGTGGAAAACAAATTTGTGGTTACCACAGGGGAGAGGGAAGGGTGGGAAGGGACAAAATAGGGGTATGGGATTAATAGATACAAACTACTGCATATAAAATAGATAAGCAACAAGGATATACTGTATAGCACAGAGAACTATACCCATTATCTTATAATAACTTAAAATGGAGTATAACCTACAAAAATACTGAATCACTGTGCTGTAAACCTGAGACTAACACAATATTGTAAATCAACTAAACTTCAATTAAAAAATAATAATGATTCATTTGGAGCTGATTTCCAGCCTGACTTGAGGCTCCACAACTATCAACCTGAAACTGCCACACATGTGAAATTCCCTGGCTCTCTCTGTGGCCTGGATAATCAATCCAACTTTCTACTGGCCAGGCTGGCCTCCCTGTTGCTGGCTTTCATAAATACAAAATTTGTATAATTGTCGCTGGAACTACTTGCTGAAATATGGAACTGGTTAAAAATATCATTTATTTAAAAATGTACATGCACAGTTTCACATACACACAGCAACACGTCTTCCACATCCAGTCAATCAATCAAGTTAATGCTTTTTATTACAGAACAGAAAAAATACGACATTCCAACCTACACAGTTTGCCTTCTTCCTGGAGCCTTAATGTTTTTCAATAAATCAAGAGGAATATGACTGAACAATGAAAAAAATGAATTAAAACATATATTACACCAAGGTATAATTAGCCCAATTCTAAAGAAGCAGGGTATAACTTTGACTCTGAAGGAAAGAGGCCTTGGATATAACTAGGAAAAGCAAATTCTTTTTTGATGCAGTCTTTCTTGTACATGTATGTAATGTATAGGACGGTTTATTTCCTTGTGAATCTGGCACAATATATTAAATTAAAACATCAATTTGATTTAAGTTTAATGTATAAAGTCACAATGAATATGTTTTCTAAGTTTCTGTAATAAGTGATCCAACACATGGTATGAATTTCATCATTTATAACAATCTTTCCTCCATCTTAAGGGGATTAATGAGAAAACGTTCTGAGCTGCACAACACTAAAGGTGAGCGACAGCCACAAAGAACTAAAGTTGGGTGGTCCAAAAGTGCCCTGCTCATCGGATGAATCAGTCAATCACATCACAGTTCAGATGCATTCAACGGAACACAGGTTAGAATGAAACCAGGAGCCCAGCTTTTCAAAAGCTTCAGAGTAGGACAAAATTAGAAGCACATACAAGTCTTTGCTGGAAAATTCCTTGGCCTTTCCTTGACAGGTCCCAAATTTCTCATGTTTCAAAAACTCGAAACCGTTTTCCCCCTCCAGACCGCTCTAGCCCATATAACATGACCATAGAGAGTTCATGGTTTGTATACACGCCCACGTAAAAAACACGATGAAAAGCAAGCTAAACAAACAACACACTCTCCCCCCTACCCCCCGCAACACCTCTCCGTTTGGCCTGCCAATCAAAAAAAGAGAGCTACGGGGAGATGATGGCCCCTCAGAACCCGCCCGCCCTTCTAGGACGAAAGGCCTGGAGAGCAGGAAGGGTAAAAGCCGCGCCCGGGACTCCTCTAATTGGACCTCTCCCTCTCCCAGCGCCCAGGGGGCGGGGGACCATGCCGCGAGCAGGCGGCCAGCTGTAAAGAATGATGAATTAAAAGACGCGAGCTTTTCCAGCTCCCACAGATCCAGGGCGAAGAAAGTCACCTTTCCACCTCCCCTTTTAAGAAGACATAGCTGTCTCTGCTCAATGCACAAAAAGAGCCAAAACGCCAACTCCCGGCTCCCAGCGCTCTGGGGGCTCCCTTCCAAGTGACCCTCTGACGGCTCCATCCCGTGGGCCTGCCGCGCGCTCTGACCACGCCCCTCGCCTGCGGCCCCGCCCCTCGGGCTGGCGCCACCTCAAGCCCCTACCCACCTCCCCGTCTCAGCCCCTGCACGCGGCGGGAGCCCCTGCACGCGGCGGGAGCCCCCCGCTCGCCCACCTAGAGGCGGGGAGCGCAGCGGACGTTCTCGCGAGTCTTCCCTCCCTACTCTCCCACCCTTCAAAGCTGACGTGTCGGCAGACCCCCGAGGGAGGCAGCTGCCTTCGCTCCCGTTCTGCGGCCTCTCTCTTACCGGGTGGTCCGCGCCAGAGCTGCTTCAGCAGTTTAGGCCTTGGCGGAAAGGCTGCCACCGCCCGGGTTTTGCGGCTTGAAACTGTGGCTTTGCCTCGTACTGCCTTTTTGTTTTGTTTAGACTTTTTTGGAATTTTCCCGCGGTCGCTCGGCAGTGGAGCGGCGCACACGTATCCGCAGTGCATTCTGGGGCCTGGCGAGCACCCCGCGTCCTCGCGGCATCGCGGGAAATTCGGACGAATCTCGTCCTCGTGGGGGCGGGGCGGGGCGGGGCCGGGTCTGGGCCGGAAGTCGGCCTGGCCAGGGGGCCCCTGGGTAGGTGGAGCTGCCTAAGGTGTCCGCAGGGTCACAGCTGCACCCCAGGAAGGACCCGGAAGGAAAAACTCCGGGGCTTTTAATGGGCTGTGGCCCAGTTGTTTCAAGATTCTGCTCACAATGCAGAGAAGGTAAGATGAAAGTTAGTTTTTTAAAAGAAAAATTGAGTCTTTGTCAAGAACACCTCTAAACAAGGCCTAGAATAGATTTTCTTGGTGTGGTCACGCACAAAAAAGGAATCTTTCTTGAGTTAATATCCCTCACCATCGCCACCACCAAAATCAGTTCCGTACTGCCTAGTCAGGCCACTCAAGGTGGCTGTTCTCTTGCTATGTGTGCATCCATGCTGGACCCGTGCCCTCTTCACCCACATCCTACTGAGGACAGACTCTGCATGCTTGTCCCAGGCTCCAGCTAGTGGTTATTCTTATCAAAGGGGCGGCGAGGGCCGTGCCCCTCTGCTGGTAGTGGGCTCTGCTACACACACAGTGGGGAGTTGCTGGAGGACCTGGTATCAGACACGCATGATCTCTCCATCCGTTAAACCATTTATATCTCTGTTGCTGACTCCAGGTTCTTTGGTCTTGAAGCTGAGTGAGTACAGGCCTTGGAGGCCTGCAGGGTGCCGCCCAACACATACAGTGTTTGGTTGGGGTTCACATCAGTTCAGTGCTGAGTTTAAATCACTTAAATGGAAAGCAGCATTTTCTATAAAATTCCATGCGTGTCTTGGTGGATTTTTTTTTAATTCTTGAACTGAGTTAATGCATGAAAGTTTTTCATAGATATTTAAATTGGAAAAAAAAGTCTGAGGAAACTAACCTTTAGCTTCAATTTAAAAAAAAAATCAATGCCTTATAATTATAAAACTACAACTTCACAGGCGCTTTCAGAAAATCTTATTACCAGGCAATGTACACATGTAATAAAAATATTTAAATACACCCACCCTTCTATAATGAAGGAAGACCCCTTTTACCAATGAATGTTGAATTCAGAGATTAGATAACTTATTAAGTTTATGCAGCTTGTAAGTGACAACGTTGGTATGTAACTTTTTTTTAATTAAAGGGAAATAAAAAGGAACCCAATCCAGAATTTGAGACAAATTTGTCAGGATCTGCAACTGTATTAAAAAATGAGATGTTAAATCCATTCTTGAAAATATTCCCTGCCAGCTGAAGAGGTCTGTGCTTTTTTGATGTGTGCGTGGTTCAGTGTGGGTAAATCCAAAGAAGACTTTGTGTACAGAGATACATTCTTGAGTGATACACATCATGGCACCTTGGCGGTAAGAAGAAAGTCTTTGTGGTAAAAAATATGAGCAAGTTTAAATTTTGTGTTTATCAGCAAAGGAAGCAATTAAACCATGTATTTCTTTAGAGAAAATAATCTGTTTTGGTATTTAGGTCTTTATAAATGTTTGCTGAAAAATCATTTCTAGTGTTTGTAGCATTAATTATTGGGGTCTTGCCATATTGTGGTTTTATGTCTTTTTAATTCAGTAGTTAATAAAGAGTTGCTAGGCTTATTCAATGTTACAATATGTGAAAGGACATCATATTTAAGCCTAATTTAGACCTAAGTGGGAAAATGTATAGTATAAATTTCCAAATACATATTTACAGGACATTCATTTTATCTGGAATCCATATGTATGGAGCTATCCTAATATGTAAGCAGTAATGAGACGATCACTTTATAAAATGTTTGAAAAGTTTCCTGAGACAAATACTTAGATATGAATCCTATTTTTAACTGCCTCATAAAACTGAGTATGTGTGTTTCTAGAAACAATTTTGGTTATTCTGTAGAGTCAAATCACACTTAAATAATATGGCAAAAATGAAAAATGGCATGTGTAGGTGAAATTTTTTTCATCCTTAGACATAATTAAATCCATTCTAATGGAACCCATCCTTTAGGATCTTTACATTCTAGAGGGAAAAACAGCACAGCTGAGTGCTGCAAAGTTCGTCAAATCAAATGTTCCTTCCAAAATTTAACAAATAGAGTCAGCTGTCTTGCATTATAGCCATTATAGTAAGACTCATGTTTCCAGAATTAGTCCAGACACCTACCTAGTTTCCATCTCCCATATGGCACCCCAGCACGTAACATTATCTTGCCATGGCTCTGATATTTGCCTCTAGTGCCTTAATGGTGAATATTTAACGAGTGTTTATTAAATCCCAGGCACAAGGCTGATTCCTTGGCCTGATTATTTTTTTTTAATTCTCACAGTGATCTTATGTGGTAGGCAGCATTCCAATTTCACAGGTAGAGAAACTGATGCACAATCTCTGTTGCACCTTCAGATACAAAGAGATTGACTCTGGTGCTGGTGTTTCTTATCACTTGCTGTTCTCTTGCTCATGCCCCAGACTAGGTACCAGACCACTTCCCAAGTTTTTAGTGGGGCAGAAGTAGGGGAGGGGCGATGTGACCCCAGAGGCTTATGCATGTTAGTCACCACATTGCTTTCCTCTGAAAACATTCTGACTGAGGAAATGAATGTTGAATTGGAGATGAAAACAGTAAGAATAATGTTTGTGCATAAATCCTTCAAGAAATGGTGCAGGTAATAGTGAAGATCTTAGATCTGCCACCCTGATGGGGGAAACGCAGCCGAGGAAACAGGGCTGCCAGGAAATAGAGGTGGAAAGTAATGGAAAAGGGAAATGTATTATAACTGTTGCATGGTACCACCACCCTCCCCACTCACACTCATTCCCTAGGCTCTGCTGAAAGAATGCACCTTAGCAAGGCGTGTTTGTACTGATTGCCCAGCTCCCTGCCACAGATACTTGAACTAGGAATGCTAACCTGACCCTCACTGAGCCAATCAAGCTATTGCAGGGGAATTTGAAACTTCAGCACTAAGATTGATTGTACCACTCCTACATCACAGAAGCCAAATCCCATGCCAACCAAAGTTACTGGGAGAAGAAAAAATGCATATGTAGCAAAGAAAGCTGATTGTCTGAAAAAAGCAAAAAAGTTGCAAGATCATGTTATTCCGTGAGAGATAGGGGATAGTTGCCATTCCCAACTTTCCATTTTTAAGCCCAATTTTAAGGCAAACTGACTATTTTTCTGTTCTTAATTGTGTATAAGATTCCCCTGTATTCTCACAATAATCACCCCTTCACTTATTCTGACTTTGGTGAGTTTCCTCTACTGCAAAGCAAGCCCTAAGGACCTCGAAATGGCAGTTCTTTGTGTCACTGGGCATTAGCACTTCGGCTGAACTTACTTGATAAATTGATCAATTGACACCTCCTGAGAACTTCCCAAACAGAAGGCATAAAGCATATAGGCTGTGTTCCGGATACCGAAACACCTGGAGTTGGGAGAAATCTCACAGCTCACCTATGTAATCCAGGAGTTCCCAGTTGGACCAATTTATACTTCCATCAGCAGTATATGAGAGATAAAAGAAGTTTCTTCGTGTTTTTTTTTTTTAGGGTTTTTTTTTTTTTTTTAGCTAGGTTTATTTTATTTTTAGAGGAGGCACTGGGGATTGAACCCAGGACCTCGTGCGTGCTAAGCATAAGCTCAACCACTGAGCCATACCCTCCCCCATCCAGGAGTTCCCTAGACGTGGGCCAGTGAAATGTCGTTAATATTAGAGGGCTAATAAAGTTAACATATGTTTGGTCAAATAACGACTTTAGGGGATGAGGGGGAATCTACCATAATTTCAATTTAAAAAAAAAAATTTTAACTTTAAGATGGGAGGGAGTCTCAAAGAAATCGTATAAATTGAATAAATTTTGCTTCATGAAAAGCTCATTAGATTGTCCTTATTAATCTCATTTTACTACTTCCTCTCCCCTTGTTAGTAAGAGAACACTGCTTTTACTTAGCATGCAGTGTGCCCAATTAAAAAAAGACTACATTTCCCAGACTCCCTTGCTTTAGGGGTGTCCATGTAACTAAGTAAGAGAGAAGTGGAAGCTAAAGAGAAGGTGGGACCTTAAGAAAGACTTCTTGAAAGGTACAAAGACAATAGGCAACAACCTTTTTAGCCCTTTCCTCTTTTTCTTGCTTCCTACTGGAGGTCCAGTCATCTCTGACCGTAAGGTACCTCAGGACAATGATCCTGGAATAAGGATGCAGAACAAAAGAAATAGAAGGACCCTGGGTCCCCAGTAATCATGGGCATTACCTGGTTTGCCTAACCCTGGACTTATTTTAGAATAGAGAAAAGTAAAGAAAAGAAAGGAAAAAAATACATATTCTCTGCTCTTGTGAAGCTTAGTCTAGTGAAGGGAATCTTCCTTTAATTAATCAACGTCTCTTCCAGCAGCATAGCTCAATAGATACACAGTTGTCAAAATGAGACAACTCAAGGCAGCAGCAAGTTTCATTCAAAAAAGGGAGGGGGAGGAGGGGTCTAATAACCTCAAAAGACAGGAAGGTGGGAGGCTCTTATCCACATACTAAAATTCTGTGAATATTGTAGAAAGGATAAACAACTCTATCATTGTGCAAACTCTGACATAGAATTCCCAGAAAACAAAAATTGTCCTTTTTCCATTAAGGAATAATATACTCTATTTGGAAAAAAAAACATATATAATATATAAAAGCAGTTTTAGTCAGATTTTCTTTAGTTCAGTAAAAAGTGCGTTCCTATTTAGAGCATGCATTCCCACCAATCATGTTGTGTTATAACTAACATGGCACATTTTTATTGCCTGCAAAAAATAATGAATTACATTTTAAAATGAGCACATGGCTTAAAAATGATTTTCCTCATAAGTATTTCATAACGATTCATTTAGCATGAAATTAATATTAAAGAACTGCTAAGAATAAGTACTTTTAAAATAGCAAGTGAAAAAAAATTATGCATATTTATGACTTGACTAATTCTGACAACTATTAAATCAAAAATAAGTAAGTTTTATCCCATTTTTGTGTCTGTTTCAGATTGCCTACCATTTTCTAGTAAGACTAATTAACTGCGTTTGTTCGTGTGCTGCATTAAGGTTTCATTACACTCAAGTCATACAATAAAGCAACTGCTGAGGGGGTGGAGGAAATGGGGAGACGTAGGTCAAAGGGTACAAACTTCCAGTTACAAGATGAGTAAATTCTGAGAATCTAAGGTACAGCACAGTGACTGTAGTTAACAATTCTGTAAACTTCTTAAAAGTTGCTAAGAGAGTAAATCTTAAATGTTCTCTTCCCCCAAAAAAGATAATGGAGATGTTAACTAACTCTATTTTGGTAATCACTTCACAATATGTATGTGTATCAAATCACATTGTACACTTTAACTTACACAATGTTATGTCAGTTATAACTTAATGAAGCTAGAAAGAAAATGGCTGCTTGATAAAGGAACAAACTCCAGACATGATACCAATGTATATATGTGTGTATGTGTGTGTGTGTGTATGTTAGAGAGACAGAGTGATTATACTTCCATTCCTCGAGATCCAAGATCTAGAAGGGCAGGTGGGAGAAACTAAATTTAACGAGCACCTATGAAGCCAAGCATTTTGCTGAACGTTGCA
This sequence comes from Camelus dromedarius, assembly GCF_036321535.1. NCBI lineage: Eukaryota > Metazoa > Chordata > Mammalia > Artiodactyla > Camelidae > Camelus > Camelus dromedarius. Next base: position 2,899,079 of record NC_087445.1, on the reverse strand, counting down.
TTTATTGTCTCATTTAATTAGTCTCTCTGGCGTAATCTCATCACATAGAAGTGTGATAAAAAATGTCACTCCCATTTTGCGTGTAAGTCAATAGAGAATGTATCAGGAGTAATTTTAACTGTAAAAAATTGCGGGACAGCAAGTGACAGAGCATCATCTCCACTTTCACAGGGGCCTGATTTCACAGCTTCCTGTAATGGCTTGGATCTCTTTTCTTCTCACACTTGCAGGCACGTCTTCGCATTGCTCCCTGGCTATTTCATGTGCATATATCCTTGCTCCCAACAAGGCCATACTCACCTTAAGAGCTGAAACTATGTCTTCTTCTTCTGTATCTTTTGAGGATCTAGCAAAACGCTGAGCCAGAAAGAATAAGCAAGCACCCTGAACTTTGTTTGCATCTGCCCAACAGGCTTGTTTTGTTTAGCTTGAAGGATGTTTGAGGAAAAAAATTAATTGAAAACATTTAGAAATCAGAGGATTTCACCAAAAATTCTCTGCATCCCACTTTTCTTTTTTTAAAAAATGGACTATGTGGGTGCCCTGGGCCAGCATTTCTATCTGGGAACCGTCAGCTGTAGGTCAAGAGCAGTGCTCCCTGTAGACAAGCAGAGGATCTCCAGCTGGGTGGTCTCCATCCAGCCCCAGACTGACCCCTGTAAGCACTTGAGTTTGGGATTCCTGTGCGAGGCACTCTGTAGAAATCTTTGGTGATGTCCTAATAGTATCCTTCTGTTTTTCAAGTGTGGAAGCTGCTTGCTAAACTGATATCGGGCCCAGGAACCATTTGGGGGAATCTTCACAAACTGTTTTTAATGTGTAAATTGTCCTCTGAGACCTGGCTAATCAAAGTGTAACCCGTGAACCTACAGCGTTAGCATCAGCTGGGAGCTTGTTTAAAGCTCGGCGGAACCAGGATCTGCAGTTCAGCAACATACTCAGGTGATCTGGATATGTAAAAAAATGAATCAATTCTCTAGGCTGAGGCCAGGAAAACCCAGCTCATAGAATTTACCTATTATTCTTGATGACAGAAGGAGGGTACATTGTAGGAAAGGTAAAAGAAAAGCACCACTTTTTTTAGCACTGAGAATTCAAGGAAGAATATAAAGGCATAAGAGACCTTCAGTCCAGGATACGAGCATGTCCTACAGGTCCTCCCTTCTTCAGAGAGATTCTGTAGATTCTGTAAAGCCTACAGGAACGTACAGGGGTCCTTTGTCCTTGTACTTCTCTTAAAATCCACCTCTGACAAAAGAACAGACAGCACAGTTTAAAAATGGGCAAAGGACTTGAGTAGACATTTCTTCAAAGGTCTCCAAGTGGCCAGTAAGCACAGGAAAAGATGTTCAATATCATCAGTCAGCAGAAATGCAAATCAAAACCATTTCATACACCTGCTAGAATGGCTGTTATCAAACAAAACAAAACAGAAAATAGCAAGTGTTGGTGAGGGATGTAGAGAAACTGGAACTCTCATACATTGTTAGTAAGAGTATAAAATGTTTATCTGCTATGGAAAACAGTACGGCAGTTCCTCAAAAAGCTAAACATAGAATGACTACATGACCCAGCAATTCCACTACTAGGTATAGACCCAAAAGAATTGAAAATAGGGACTCAAGTAGATACTTGTACACCAATGGTCACTGCACCATTAATCTCAATTGCCAAAAGGTGGGAACAACCCAAGTGTCTGTCAGCAGATGAATGGTTAAACAAAATGAGGTATATACCTACAATGGAAGATAATCCAGCCATAAAAAAGGATGAAGTTCTGATACGTGCTATAACATGGGTACATTTTTTTTATTTTATTGACGTGTAGTTGATTTACAATGTTAGTTTCAAGTGTATAGCAAGGTGATTCATTTATACATTTACATACATATATGTTTTTTTCTTTTCAGATTCATTTCCGGTATATGTTATTACAAGAAATTGAATGTAATTCCCTGTGCTATATACAGTAAGTCCTTGTTGTTTATCTATTTTAGAGGTAGTAATGTGTATCTGTTAGTCTCAACCCCTAATTTATCCCTCCCCACCCTTTCCCCTTTTGTAACCAGTTTGTTTTCTATGTCCATGAATCTGTGTTTAGTTTGTAAATAGAATTTGTATAATTTTTTTAGATTCCACATGTAAGTTATATCATATGATACTTGTCTTCCTTTGACTTACTTCACTCAATATGATAATCTCTAGGTCCATCCATGTTGTTGCAAATGGCACTGTTTCATTCTTTATAGCTGAGTAATATTCCATTGTATAAACATACCACAACTTCTTTATCAAGTCATCTGTCAATGGAGATTTAGGTTGTTTCCATGTCTTAACTATTGTAAATAGTGCTGCTATGAACACTGGGGTACATGTGTCTTTTTGAATTATAGTTTCCTCCAGATACATGCCCAGGAGTGGGATTGCTGGATCATATAGTAAGTTTATTTTTAGTTTTTTTAAGGGACTTCCATACTGTCCTCCACAGTGGCTGCACCAGTTTACATTCCCATCAGCAGTGTAGGAGGTGTAACGTGGATACATCTTGAAAGCACTCTGATAAGTGAAATAAGCCAGACACACAGGAGGACAAATATTCTATGATTACACTTATATGAAATGTTTAGAATAGGCAGATTTACAGAGATAGTAGATTAGAGATGACCAGGGCTGGGAAAAGGGTGTAGTGAAGAGAATTTGTTTCAGATGTTGAAAAAGTTTTAGAAATCATGGTGATGATTGTACAATACTGTGAATCAAATTAATGCTACTGAATTGTACACTTAAAATGGTTAAAATGACAAGTTTTATGTTATATATTCTTTGCCACAATAAAAAATTTTTTTGCCCCTGCGGCTCCCCATACCAGTGTCGGTGAGTTGGAAGTTGATGGTCAGAGTAAGTAGACAGGAAATGAACCTCTGACTGCTGAGCCCAAAGGCTGGAGGGAAAAATGTGGCACAGACCCAGGAGTCTACAGTTCGTGAAGGTCAATGTGATGCCAAGTCAGGAGGGGATCACCCCAGACTGTGACCTGTCTGACAAAGAGAACAAATCAGAAGGGAATGACATCCAGGCAACCTGCTAACAGGACCAGGGTCATCGTTCCAGAGGCCAGAGACGTCAAAGGACACCTCAACAGGACACACTGGCCCTTCTCTGTCACCATAGGAGTGTATAAGACACTCTACCCCCCATACCTCAAGATACAATCTTAAGAGAAGGAAGGAGGGGAGGAGTAACTGAGAAACATTTCTATCTGAGAGAGCTGAGCACCAACTAAAGACACAGTTAAATTAAGTGAACAGACTACAATCTTTAAGCCAGACAGAACTAACAGTTAAATTTTTACCTCCGCCTCTGCTCCCCACCCCCACCATAAACCAAAGGGAGAGGGGTCATAAGGTAGATCGTATTGAGTAGAGTCAACATAAAGAAATCTTGCAAGAATGGCAGTGCATCCCCCAGCTCCTGTTAAACCTCTTACACTGATTCTGGTGCCACTGTATTGGCTTCTATGTGCTTCTGTGCTAAGGGCCAGGCCCTGCAGGGACTCGTTTTGAAAAACTAGACTTGGGGCTCCAGGAGAAATTGAACGCTTGCTTGGTTTCTTCCCCTTCCCTGTCCTTCTTCTCCATCCTTTTCCTGGCTTCTTCAGGAGGCCCTCCTTAATAAATCACTTGTACACAAAAGCTCATCTCATGGCCTGCTCCTGGGGAGCAAACCTAAGACCCGCATTTTCTCTGCACTCCCAATTTGTAATATAATGAAACATTTACAACCTTGTCACATCTCCTACCTGATGGACCCCAAAAGTACTTGAGTTTGTGGCCCCTGTTCTAGGCAGTCTGCCTGGTTTGTAGGAAGCACTGAGCCAGTCCTAGGGCAGGAGTACCTTGGGTAGAGAAATTTTGAGCAAAGTCAGAAGGACCAGTTAAGGAGCAAGATCAAAGAGGTGGGCCCCTACCTCCTTCCTCCTTACTTTAGCCATCCCTTCCTCCTAACCCCGATTCTGCTTCTAGATGTTAGACTCCAGGCTGATGAAGTGGCTCCAGGAGCCCAAGTCGAGTTTTCTGAAGTGAGACATAGGAGGGCCTGACCCTTAGAACAAAAGCTAAATCTTCACAATTTAAAAAGTAATATGGGTTTATTTCAGAATATAGAAACTAGTAGCAAGTAAATAAAAATGAAATCAACTAACTCATTTTCTGGTTTAAAAATCTTTTTAATTTAATTTTTTTTTTTGGAGGGAGGAAGGTAATTAGGTTTATTCACTTATTTAGTTTTAGAGGAGGTACTGGGGATTGAACCCAGGACCTCGTGCATGCTAAGCATGTGCTCTACCACTAAGCTATCCCCTCTCCCTCATTTTCTGTTTTATATCCCTGGATCCATTAATTTTTTTCTCTTTTCCTCTTTTCCACTGGGTACTTGAGATTTCTTCTGCTAGTTTAAGTTACACAGTTTTTTAAATTTTATTTTTTATCGACGTGTCATTAATTTACAATGTTTCAGGTGTACAGCAAAGTGATTCAGTTATATGTATACACACATATATATATATATACACATATATTTTCAGATTCTTTTCCATTAAAGCTTATTACAAGAAATTGCATATAGTTCCCTGTGCTGTAAAATCAGTCCTTGTTGATCTATTTTATACGTAGTAGTGTGAACTTATACAATATTTTTGTTCAGCAGTGGCCGTACACATGTTTATTTACCACTGCTGATTTCTTAAATTTATCAACATCTGCATCCTCCCTTGAAAGAACTATTCAACTGCTACTACTCTGGTCCCAGGTATCACCATCTCTCACCTGGATCACTGCACAGCTTTGCTCTTAGATTTCTCTGCTTCCATCTTGCAGCCATTTACTCCTTTTAAAAGCCAGAGTTGGCACTTCTCTATGGAACATCCTCCAGGGGCACCATATTTGACTCAAAAAAAAGTCAAAGTCCATAGCTTAGCCTGCAAAGGCTCACTGCCTCTGAAGTCTTGCAATTGCTCTGGCATCATCCCCTTATTAATCCTCCTTAGCTCACCTGGCTTCAGCACAGTGGCCCTTTTGCTCTGCCTCGAACATGCCTTGGAAGGTCTCACCTCTGGGCCTTTGCACTAGCTGTTGCTTCTTGTTTCTCTCACCTCCTTCATGTCTTTGCCCCAAGTATTCCTTCTTAATGAGGTATACCCTGATCGTCCTACTTAAAATGGAAACAAAAACCAAAACAAAAAGCCCTCCTAACCCTCCTAATCCCCTTATTCTGCTCAATTTTTATTCTTTTCGACCAAAGCATCTCCTGACATATTATGTAATTGACTTAATTATTATGTTTATTGTTTATTTTCAGGCTCCTTCAACTAACATACGAAGTCCTGGAGGGCAGAGGTATTCAGCTGGCTTGCTCACTGAGTCCTGGGTACCCTGAATACCCAGGCCAGTGTCTGGCACAAAGCAGGCGTTCAATGAAGATTAGTTGAATGACTACTTTTCTTATAATTTATCTTGCATTTTTCTGTCTAATTGCCTTTTTCCTCTTAATTACTGGGATATTTCATCTTTATTTTCTGAATCTTGAGTTGAATTTTGCACTTCTGCAGTTGTGTTCTACTTTCAAAGGCTCTGTCTTGTTTTCTAAATGTTCCATATTTATAATCTCCTATTTGTTTCATGGATACAACATGTCCTCTAATTATGATGTTTTTCTTGAATGGTCTCTGAGTTTCCTTTTTGTGTTTTTGTTTTTGTTTTCCATCCTGAAAGGTTTCTTCAGATTTATGATGAACTTGGTCTACTCATGTTTAAGATTGAGGCACTAAAGGCCCATTGGAAATTCCACATACCTGGTTGGATCTTGTCGGTGGGTGGTCCTCACTAAGTACTGAAGGTGTCAGCCTGTCCTTTTTGTAGGGTAACCCTAAATATCAGTATCTAGTAATTTGGGGGGAGGAGATGGTTAGTTTTCCAGCAGAGAAGAGTCCTCTTAACTCCTTCCTGGGACCATACTCCTGGCTGTCTGTGTTAGGGGACCTGGGCAGAATACAGGGGCTGCATTTCTCCCAGTTCAGCGTATGGACTTTCACTTGAGTTTTTCAGTACAGCACTTTATCCCCGCCATAAGTTGGCGTGTATCCACAAGGTCAGAGTCCTATGGTTCAATCCCTCCTGCCTTCAGCTAGTGTAGGGGCAGGGTAATTCTCTGGCTGTGTGGTGAGGAAGGAGCAGAATGCAGCTTGGGGGTCTGTTTCTTACAAACACCACCAGTTTGCCTCCTGCTGTTAGCTCTGCTCTGCACCCACGCTTCTGAAGTACCCAGCACCTCCAATTCCTGAGCCATCCCACGGTTTACTAGTGCAAATCTGCTCACTTCTGATCTTCCCGGCAGCTGGAGATTTTAGCTTCCAGTCTGCCAAGACAGACACCATCCATTGATTTGCTTGCCGACTTCCAGTTTTGTTGAGCTCTGGCCTCTGCTGTTGTCTATTCTGCTTTCTTTATTCTTATGAGTTTATGCCTATTTAATTTATTTTGCCCTATTTTAGTGTTTTGGGAGGGAGCAAAAATTAAATTCTTTGGAAGTGATTTGTGTTATGCCCAATATACATAATATCTATGTAAAAAGAAAAGGAAAACACTTCCATTTTTCTTTTGAGGATCATTTCTTGGATTTTCCCACACTCTTTCAGAACGAATTAAAATTTACAGTTCACGCTACTTATAGAAACTAGATATAGCTTTGGGTATTACAAATAATTGTAAGATTTCTTTCCATGTGAATTTCAGTTTGCTAAAAGTAAGAATTAGCCATAGGACAAAGTTAAAGTAGAACCATTAGTAATAGTAATTATATATATATTGTAAAAACCCTACTTGTTATATGAAGATAAATCACTGATTTAATTAAGATTAATGCATGTGTTTAAAGTATTTGTAATTTTTAGTGCATAGGTAGATATAATGACCCAAGGATTATGGAATTGAGTTTACATCAGGACACTGATTATCAAATGAAATGAAGTTTTACTCTGTATTTGCTTATTTGCGTATGTGCAATACTAGTGTTTAAAGACATTAAACATTTTAAAATGATGGGAAGAAACATTGTGATTTGATCCTCTATGTAACATTAATCATTTATTCCACTGGGACAGTGTTTCCCAACATTTTTTAAACTCATGTCACTTTTAAACAAATACAAAACTCATCATTTCCCCCAGTCTTTGCCATTTCTGATAAACTTCTCCTAAGGACCTAGGAGTCATTTAATAAGCTTTATATTCTATAGAAAAGTAATGTTTTATTTATATTTTCAAGTATAAAGTATTGAATATATATATTTTTTTCAAATCACATTTTCTCATTTCTCCAGATTCTGATTAGTTCCTCCAGTTCCCTCTTTAGGGGTAGGAGGGAGGACAGGTGACCTTCCCAAGTTGGTAATACTATGTTGAGGATGATTTTAGAAGAAATAATGTTTTTTCGCCCTTATTCATGAGCATGACTGTTCTGTGAATTTTGGGACAAGGGAGAGCATTTTCAAATGATGTATTTTTTTATAACTTTATTTATTTATGAAGTATAGTTGATGTACAATATTACATGTTACAGGTATACAATATAATGATTCACAGTTTTTAAAGGTTATATTCCATTTATAGTTATTATAAAATATTGGTTATATTCCCCATGTTGTACAGCACATCCTTGTAGCTTATTTTATACTTGATAGTTTGTACCTCTTAATCCTCCACCTCCATCTTGTCCCTCCCCCTTGCCTCTCCCCACTGGTCACCACTAGTTCCTTCTGTACCTCTGCAATGCTATTCTTTTCTGTTATACTCACTAGTTTGTTGTATTTTTTTAGATTCCACATGTAAGTGATTACCTTACAGTATCTGTCTTTCTTTGTCTGACTTACTTCACTTAGTGTAATGCCCTCCAAGTCTATCCATGCTGTACACCAGAAAATAACACATTTTAAATCAACTGTACTTCAATTAAAAAGCAAACAAACAACCCATTTAAAATATAGGCAGAAGAACTAAATAGACATTTTTCCAAAAGAGGAAATACAGGTGGCCAACAGGAAAATGGAACGTTGCTCAACATCACTAGTATCACGGAAACGCAAATCAGAATCACAATGGACACCACCTCACATCTGTCAGCATGGCCATCCTCAAAAAGAACACAAATAGCAAATGTTAGCTAGGATGTGGAGAAAAGGGAACGCTTGTGCACTGTTGGTGGGAATGTGAATTGTTGCAGCCACCATGGAAAACAATATGGAGGTTTCTCAAAAACCCAAAAACAGAACTACCATATGGCCGAGCAGTTCCACTCCTGGGCATATACCTGAAAAAAACAAAAGCATTAATTTAAAAAGATACATACACCCTGCTATTGACAGCAGCTTCATTTATAATTGACAAGACATGGAAGCATCCCAAGTGCACATCAACAGATGAATGGATAAAAAAGATGTAGCATGTATATGCAATGGAATACAACTCACCCATGAAAAAGGATATTTTACTGTTTGTGGCCTTTCATTCACTTTTTTTTTGCACCTCAAAAACCAGAACTTTATAAATATTTCCATTGCATCAAAAACAACAAAATATCTAGAAATAAACTTAACCAAGGAGGTTAACAGTACTCTGAAAACTGTAAAACATTGATGAAGAAAATTGAAGATGATACAAAGAAATGGAAAGATATCTTACGTTCTTGGATTGGAAGAATCAACATTATCAAAATGGCCATACTACCCAAAGCAACCTACAGATGAAATGCAACCCTGTCAAAATATTCATGACATTTTTCACAGAACTAGAATGAACAATTCCAAAATTTATATGGAACCATAAAAGACCCTGAATTGCCAAAGGAATCTTTTGTAGGTCTTTTTTTTTTTCTCTTTCTTCTTTTTGTTCTCTTTTCTTGCTGTTTGATGACTAGAGTAGTTCCTTTCACATTTGTTGTAAAGCTGGTTAGGTGGTGCTGAAGTCTTTTAGCTTTTGTTTATCTGTGATGCTTTTGATTTCTCCTCCAAGTCTGAACGAGAGCCTTGCTGGATAGAGTATTCTTGGTTGTAAGTTTCCCCATTGCATCACTTTAAATACATCGTGCCACTCCCTTCTGGCCTGTAGAGTTTCTGCTGAAAAATCAGCTGATAACCTTATGGGAGTTCTCTTGTATGTTAGTTGTTGATTTTTCTCCTGCTAATTTTAATATTTTCTCCTTATCCTTAATTGTTGTCAATTTGATGACTATGTGCTTTGGTGTACTCCTCTTTGGGTTGATCCTGTGCGGACCTCTTTGCACTTCCTGGACGTGGGTGACTGCTTCCTTTCCCAAGTTAGGGAAGTTTTCAGTTGTTATCTCTTCATAAATTTTCTCAGGGCTTTTCTCTCTCTCCTCTCTTTCTGGGACTCCTATAATGCAAATATTAGTGTGCTTCATGTTGTCCCAAAGGTCTCTTAAACTATCCTCATTTCATTCTTTTTTCTTTTGTCTGTTCTGCAGTGATTTCCACTAATCTGTCTTCTAGCTCACTAATCCATTCTTCTGCCTCATTTAGTCTATTCTTGGCTCTTTCTAGTGTGTTATTCATTTCAGTAATTTTATTCTTCAACTCTGGGTATTTATATTTTCCAACTCTGCTAAAAACTTCAGTCTGCATCTATACTCCTCTTGGGTTCTCTGAACATCTTTGTCATCGTTACTCTAAACTCTTTCTTGGATAAATTGCCAATCTCCTCATTACTTATTTCTTCTGGGATGTTATCTTGTGCCTTGGCCTGGAAGATATTCCTCTGCCGCCTCATATCGTCTATCTTTCTATCTGTATTATTATGTAGGTCAGTTACGTTTCTCTACCTTGCGGAAGTAGCCCTCTGTGGTAGATGTCCTATGCTTCCCAGCAGTACACTCCCCTCTTGTCACCCAAGGACCAGGGTCTAGCCGGTCCCAGCATAGAGTCTGGCCTGTGTTTGTGGACTCCTTCCACAGGCTTTGGGATTATTGTTTTCTTATTTCTGGTATCTGCTCCCTGATGAATGAGGCTGGACTAGAGGCTTGTGCAGGTTTCTTGGCAGGAGTCAGTGCCTGCCCACTGCTGCGTGAAGCTTGGTCCTGGGCCTCTGGTGGGTAGGACGTTTGTGGCTCAGGAGGTCTGCTGATTGGTGGGGCTGTGTTCCCACCCAGTATGTTGTTTGGCCTGCGGCTTCCCAGCCCTTAAGCCTACAGGCTGTTAGGTGGGGCTAGGTCTTGGTGACAATGATCCAATCAAGGTGTCAGCCTCCAGGAAAACTCATGTAGATGAACATTCCCAAAATGTCTGTGACCAGCTTTTTTGCCCCCTGGTTGAGCTGCAGCTGTCCCCTACCTCCCCAGGAGACCTTCCAAAACCAGCAGTCAGGTCTGGCCCAGGTTCCTATGAAATCACTGCCTCTGCCCTTGGACCTGGGACATGCAAGATTCTGTGTGTGCTTCCCAAGAGAATGATGTCTCTGTTTCCCCCAGTCCTGTGGGGCTCCTGGAGCTAAGCCCCTCTGGCCTTCAAAACCAGTTGTCCTGGGGTCTCCTCCCAATGCTGGAACCCTGGGCTGGGAAACCTGATGTGGGGCTCAGGACTCTCACTCCTGTGGGAGGGCCTCTGTGACTTAATTATTTTTTAGCTTGTGGGTCACCCACCCAGTGGGTAATGGGGCACCTGCCTCCTACCTTCCCGCTATGATTCCCTCTTTATGTTTCCAGTTGAAGAAGATCTTTTTTGCTGGGTTCCAGTCTTTTTTTTTCCCCCTGATGGTTGTCTAGCAGTCAGTTGTGGTTTTATTGTAGTCATGAGGAGAGGCGAGCTCATGGCCCTACTCACTTCACCATTTTGACCCTCAAACGATGTATGTATTAAAATAATGATTTGCATAGGAATTTATTCTCTTCCAGACTTAACTAAATCATTGTGATAATTAAACTGCTGATATAATGTGGATTTAAAACCTGAGGCTGGCTGGTTTACGTCTTTATCATGGGAAGCAGTCCCAGACACCTTAATAAAATTAAATGTACTGTATTTAACATCTCCAGAACCACGACACAGTGTTTATTTCACCATTTAAATAGTGTATTTAACCACATTAAAATTGTTGGTGGAAAAGTTATTTTTAACATCCAACTAAAGAAATATTCAGAAAAGCACAAGTGAAAAAAGAAAAATTAGATAAAATACACTTTATTGCAATTTAAAACTTTGTGCTTCAAATGATAACCATCAAGAAAGTGCAAAATAACCCACAGAATAGGGGAAAATATTTCCAAATCATGTATCTGATAGGGAACTTATATCTATGACATATAAAGAATTCTTACAACTCAATAATTAAAAAGATAAATAAGCCAATATAAAATCATAAATTATTTTAATAGACATTTCTCTAAAGAAGATATACAGATGTCCAATAAGTACATTAAAAGATTATCATCATCAATCAATAGGGAAATGCAAGTCAAAACAACAATAAGTTACAACTTATGCTGTAATGAAAAAGGCATAATATCAAGTATGTGGAGAAATTTAAACCCTCACACATCACTAGTGGGGATGTAATATGTACAGCCACTTTGGGAAAAGATTTTGGTAGTTCCTCAAAGTGTTAAAATGGAGTTACTGGATGACCCAGCAATTCCACTTCTAGGTTTATATCCCAAAGGACTGAAAACATATGTCCACACAAAACCTTGTACGTGAACGTTCATAACAGTATTATTATCATCAAAAAGTAGAAACAATTTAAATGTCTATCAACTGATGAATGGATAAACAGATGTGGCACATCCCTACAAAGGAATATTATTCAGTCATAAAAAGGAATGAAGTACTGATATGATGTTACAGTGTGAGTTAACCTTGAAAGTGTTATGCTGAATGAAAGAAACCAGACACAGGAGAACGCATATTGTATGATTCCCTTCATACGAAATGTCCAGAAAAGGCAAATCCACAGAGACAGAAAATAGATTAACGCTTACTAAGAGCTAGGGTGAGGGGGAATGGGCGTGACAGTCAATGTCAATGGAGTGTCTTTTGGGGATGATAAAAATGTTCTGAAATTAAATAGTGGTGAGTGGTGTATAATATTGTGACTGTACTAAAAATCACTGAGTTATACACTTTGCAAGGGTGAATTTTATGGTATGGGAGTTGTATAGTTCAATAAAGCTATTATTGAAAATAATATCCTCAACTATCTAAAAAAATCTTTGCTTTACCAGGCAGTTGTTGAAATCAAGATACAAGATCCAAACAATTCGTTTGGTTTATAAATCTCTTAAGTAAAGCTCTTTTAAAAGCCATCTATCTGCCTTCTGTTTTTCATGCCACTGATTTGTTGAAGAAATTCTTTAATTACTACATCAGATTACTGTTTCACTTGGGTTGGAGTTGTAGGACTGCATAATAGTGAATTTCTTTTATTTTAAATTTTCTCTCGGCCCCTTTTAACGTTCCACTTTCATTCTGGAAGAAATAAGCCTGGTCCCCGTTACAAGAAACTCCCAAGATTTCAAAGACTTAGATTCTCATTAGCCTGCTTCTCTCAGCATCCCCCCCAATCATCCCCTCGACCTCCCTCGTTGCTGACCTCTGCCTGTTCTCCATTACCCTTCGGCCCAGCCTGGCCTCCCCAGGGTGGCACACAGAATTGCAACTCCAGATGTGGACAGACCAGGGACGCGCCTGTTGGGACGGTTATTTCCCTTGATCTGGACGCCATCCTTCGGTTAATATAAATTAAGGTTTCGTTAGTTGGTTCATCACCAGCTCCCACTCTTGGCTCATTTTCCCCATGTACTCAGCTAAGACACCTAACGTGTGTCTGTATGTGTGTATTTGTTATGTCATATTAATTTCTTATGCCAGGTTATGTACTTTGAAGTGGGATATTTGAGCCTAAACGCAGGTTTTTATTTTCAGTTGTTTGCATTAAATTTCGTTTTGTAGATTTTTGTCCATCTGTACAATCTTTAGAGATCTTTTTGAATCGTGAATTTTACGTACTTTACAAATCTGAGAAACACACTTCTCTGTTGCAAGGTCAAATACAGAGCCCTAGAGCTCTCCTTTAAAGACCTTCCTTCGCATGTAACATTGATACATAGCCTCTTTGACCTCTTTGGTTTAATCAACTATAAATCCACTGAACTGTACCGTTACCCAGGCCTTCATTCTCCACGTGCTCTACAAAAGAATCATGAAAGACTTTGAGAAATGCCTATCTGAAACCAAGAAACTGTTCATTAATTTCCAGACCCATTTCATTTTTCCTCACCTTTCATTGCAGCTCACTAAACAATAAAGAATGTTCCTTGATCTCGAGAATGAGATGAGTCCCCAGATTTCAAAACTCGATTGTCTTGCTGAAAATTTTGATATCTACATTACTCTGCTCACAAATCCATAATTTCTAATCTTTGAAACATGGTCTTTTAAAAAACAACCATTAAGTTATTTTAAGAGACCTGTGCCTTTATTGATATTTCCCTCTTTTACCTTGTCTGTCTGAATTTTGTCTTAGCCAGGTGACATTTTGGACAAAATATTCATCAACTTCAACATTTTCTTTTCAGAAAAATATCTTCTAATTTTTAAAAATTCGTTGAGACTATATTTAGTTAAGCTCTCCTAACTGTGTCTTATGGTAAATATCATGTATATAGTATAGATCTTAAGTGCTTATTCATTTTTACATTCTTTGTAGGAAACAGCCTGCTTAAATCTATACACTACTCTGCAGAAAATCAGAATGCAAAAAGTAGCTGCTGAATACAGCCATGAAGGCAGTGAATTCAATAAGGTAAGCTGAGAGACCGAGAGACCTCTTTCTGTCAGGTTCTGGAAGAAAATCCCACACTCCCATAGCTTATAAAATGATAGGCATTTATGAGAGATCCGCAGACTGTGTGGATGGCTGGGGAGTCATTCCTTTCCATGACTGTGCCCTTGAGGACCACATTAGGCTCTGAATCTGAACAGGCCACATTCAGTGATATGGATGTGGACAGGTGAACTTGATGCTCTGCCGTTTTCACTGTCACTCATCCAAGGAACATTTGTGCTCAGGAAAACACCAGCCGGTTTAGTAATGCGAGGAGACGGCAGCACCGCCTCTGCTTGATGAGGTGATCACACTGTAGGAAGATCTCACATTCTCCTCCAACCATTCCGAATGGAAAGCAGCCAAGCTCTGGACAACAACACGTGGTTTGGTGTCTGCTAGATGCAAACATGATCCTGCTTGGAGAATTTTTCTCCTGCTAAAATAGTAAACAAAGCAGTAAATAAAGCAAACATTCTGTAGGACTCCTACGTGGAGAGTGTGGGGAAGGCTGCTCTGTCGGCTGACATTTCAGAAACATCTTCAGCCCGAAGGAAACTTAACAGCTTTTGCATTATTCCGCCCAGTAATGGGTGTCCTGTGCTTCGGGGAGACATTCTAACTGTAACCATATTAATGGAGCTCATAACTTTACCAGTAGATTAATGAGGATCTGAAAGATAGGGTAAGTCTGATCTGTTACTGGATAATGTGATGATTAATGTTTGTGATGTAATAAGGAAGCCCTAATTAGGAAACTACAGGGGACAAACCCCAACAGGCTTTTTCACTTAACCAAAGCTTCCACCATCTAAGGAAATTTTGAAGTGTCATTTAATAAGCTTTATGGACTCAGGACATAAAAATCAGAGGAAAGCCTATTGAATGTTGAATAGAGAGTATGCAACATGGCAATCCACCAAGACTTCATAGCTTTCCTTAAGAAAATTCCTCCATCAGAACACATTACTGCGATTTGAGGTTATAATAATAAACTGGCCTATGTTTGTAATGTTTCCAGTGTACTTTATGCTCGGTTCTTTTAGGCATATGGGAAACATACGGCACCATTTTCAAGGGAGTGTTCACCTGCAATCCAATTTTCGCTCTTCTTATAACTTTAAATAAATTCATCCAAAGTGTTAAGGACAGAAACAAACACTCCGCATTCTTTAAAGTGAATTTTCCACCCCCTTTTCTTTGGGCCAATAAAAACATTTCTAAGGTACCAGATCTTAGTAATAGTTTTCCCTAAATACATAGCATAATTATGTCAAGTTATTCTTTTGTATTGGAAGAAAATGCTAGAAATAAAAACCTAAAGAGACTTTAAAGCACTATGCACATACATATACAATAAGAGAGACATTTTCTTACATTTAAAAAATACATATGAAACAGTCATACGACCTTTTCAATGATGCTGGTAAAAATGCTTTTTTTGCATCCTACTTAGTGGTTTCTGGGAGTTAATGACCAGATTCTAGAGGTTAATGACCATCTGAGGAGGATCAGTGAACCAAGGCTTTGTCAGGACTATTAACCTGAACCAATCATTAATTGCTAGAAATGTCTTGGGTCTGAGAGGCCAGCTGTAGTACAAGATTAAGGGTAAGGAAATATGAACTCTTACTACTGTCTTTGTGGGCTTCGCCCTTTAATTTGGAATGTACATGGCAATTATTGTTTTGTCCGTTGGCCAATCAAATGATTTAAATTACCATTCAGTATTCTGCCCAACAGTGCCGTAATGAAAGGCCTTGGATTTAAAAAAGCAAATAAAGGCTATTAATTTCTGTCTACTTCTGTTGTTCATGATTTTTATATCCCTTGCCAGAGATGGTCTTGTATTTTCTCTTAGCATCTTTGTATAGGGGTTATTAATCTCTTTAAAAAGTCTACCCATTTATCAATAAGTACACTGAAGTACTCAAAATGGTCCAGGACGAAGTCAAGAAGTCTTCTCAAACCACTGCGGTCTGAGTAACCACCTGTATTTTTCAGATCCCAGCGAACTCTGTCTGAATCTTTCAATTTCACATTTATCATTGAAGGCTTTGTATTGAGCAGGGAAGACAGGTGTCTATGAAGTGTCTATTTTGTTGTTAGCATATGGAAGTCTCTCGAAAACATATATTGATTTGACTGTATAAATGTGAACCGTCTCTTTACTGATATATCTTTACACACAGTAGCTATTCTTACTTTCAAATACTCATGGTTAAACATGTTCAGAACAGTGATGCTTATAACATATTACTAAGTGAAAGAAGGAAGTATGTAAAATAGAAAGGAAAATATTATCAAATTATTTGGATTATTAAACAGTCATATAGCTGTGAAGTTATGCAGTTAGGTGTCTCTCTTTTTGAAAAAACTTCCAGGTTCCTTGAAGCACAGATGAGTTGGGAAGCTTTAGGCAAACAAATTAGATACCCTCAAAGCATTCTAGTCTTGCCTTCCACCAGTCACGCTTTCTTATTAACCTCTCACCCTTAAAAGGTGCTGCAGTGGCGGGGGGGAGTGTGTGGTAGGCTTGGGGGTAAGGAGAGAGTTATAAAACCCAAGTTATATGGAAGAAGGCTGCAGCTGTAACAACCACTTATGTTTATTGTGAGCCTTCCTCAAAGTGTTTTGTAAGCATGGTCTGCTTAATCCTCTAAGATGAGTAGGTGGCAAGACTCTTGATCTTTACTTGACAGATACCTATGATATAAAAAAATTAAATGCCAGCATAGGATCTTCACAGAAAGCAGTTGGATGATGAGAAGGATTAATTGTAATGTATGCCCTCGAGTGCAGTTCACAGCAATCTACACTCCACTCTTGATTTTCAGATGCATTTTTTAGCATCTTCCGACATGCGAGGGTCCCATGTGGTAGGATTCCCAGGAAACTGGTCATAGTGGTTGTGTTGAAGGGAGAGAAATCTGGCAGCTGAAGGAGGGGTTAGGAGGGGGTAGATTTTTTCCTTATACTCTTTTGTACCTTTTGGATTTACCTATTCAAAAATTAACTTAAAATTTAAAAAACCCTGCAAAACCTCCTAAAAGCATTTTCAAGAGGGCAAATTCAGTTCGAAGATCTGCTCCCTCGGTGTTTCCCCTCCGTTCTCCAGGAAATTTGGTGGCTGTGCTTTGTCATCCATGTTTCTTTGTAATACTCTGATAGAAATCATTGCAAGGAAATTAGCCTGAAATTTACAGTACATATTAAATGTATAAATTCAGAGCTTTAATAGAAATGAGAAATGCAGTGTGTTGAAAGATCCTCTGGCTCTCCTTCCCTGTGGATTTATATATTTACTGCACTTTCTTCATCTGGTTGGTGGGTCACACCAAAGACATTTCAGGTCTGTTTACAAACCGCCAAGAGTTTTTAAAAGAGGAAGTAATCTTCCTCCTTTTCCTGATTTCACTTCAACTCCTTATCAATTTGATCTCAATTGAATAAAATAGGCATGAGGTCTTAGGCTGACTAGCAATGAAATACACTTGCTCTAAGCAGAAACAAGAAAAGATCTAAGGCAGGGTAAACGATGGGGGAGAGGGAGCGAGAAACATACTTAATGATTGTTCGTGTACAATTTTGCACCCACTTCCCGATGTTTGCAATTTATCCCAGTAAATCCCAAGAGTGGCGTTGCTTCCAGACAGACCGTATTTTTCAACCTAGGAAAGAAGAACTCAGGGCAGTGTCCCTCCTGGCCTGAGTGAGCTCCAAAGCAGTCCTTCTCCAACTCTGAAATGCACACAGATCAACCCCAGCCAATGAAAGTGAATAATTTTCTTCTTAAAATGCAGATTCTGGTTCAGCTGATCTGGGGAAAGGCCGCAGATTTTGCATTTTAACACATATCCTTGCTGCTGGTCCAGGAAGCACACTCTGAGTAGTGAAAGTTTAGACAGAATCTGGGTCTCCTAGAACTGGATTCAGTTGCATGAATTGATTACCCTGGCACCAACAACTAAGGATGTCTTTTTCTTAGGTGACAAGTCTGGGGACTGGCAGACGAGGGCTGACCAGGCATTTCCATAATGCCATCAGGGATCTCAGATCCTCTGACTGTTTCTGCCTTGCCATCTTTCATGGGTGATTTTCATTCTCATGCTCGCAACAGAGTGGCTGCCCTTCTGGGTATCACATTCACTTTTTTATGCAGGATGTAGAGTTAATGGAAGAGGACAAAGTGCATATGACAGCTGAGTCTGGCTCTTTCAATCAGGAAAACAGCAGCTTTCTTGGAAGCTGGAATTCTACTTCTCTTTGGCCAGACATGTCACATGACTACATGTAGCTTCAAGGGAGCTCTGTAAATAAATTTTTTCAGCCAATCTTATTGTCACCCTGAACAAAATGTTAAGAAAGGAAGAAGGGGCAAATGGATACTGGGTAGGTGTGCTAGACAGAATAATGGCTCCCCAAAGATGTCCCTGTCCTAATACTGAACCCGTGATTATGTGACCTTACATGGAGAACAGTACTTTTCTGCATATGTGATTAACTTAAGGCTCTTCAAATGGGGAGATTATCTTGGATTATTTGGGTGACCCAGTGCAATCACAAGGGTCCTTAAAAGAGGGAGGCAGAAGGGTCAGAGTCAGAGAGGGAGATGTGATGATGGAGGTAGGAGTTGAAGTGTTGTGGGGCCATGAGCCAAGGAAAGTGGGCAACATCTTGAAGTTGAAAAAGGCAAGGAAATGGATTGTCTAGGGTGTCCCGGAGTGCAGCCCTGTGACTGCATTTTGTGTGACTTTGTGCGACCGTGACTTTGATTTTAACCCAGTGAAACCTACTTTGAAATCCTGACCGTCAGAACCGTAAGATAAATTTGTGTTGTTTTAAGCCACTAAGTTTAGAGTAATTTGTTACAGCAGCCGTAGGATACCCATACAGTGGCCAACCAGCATTGTCTGTCCCGGAGCCTGAGCCAGGAGAAGGGGTGAAGAGGCCTGTAGTGAGGAGAGGGAAGGAAATATGAGAGCACAGTCCCATGGCAGGGCCATGCCTTGTCATCTGACAGACACACAGATGAAAGAACAAAGGGTCATCCAGATTGGGGTGAGGAGCTAAAGGAGAGCTACCGAAAAGATAGAACACAAACATACAACCACTCGGCAAATGAAAGCAATTATCCTGAACTACGAACGTTTTAAAATTCATATGTGTGTTTTACTTTGTTTTGGCAAGAAGTGTTTCTTTAATGCAGTCATGGACCCCAAGGGACCCATGGTGGTCATCCAGGCCATGCCCCTCATTTTGCATCTGAGGAATCAGACCTGAAGGAGAAATAGTCCTCTCCTGTCTCCCATGTAAGGGTGCTTTCTACCGCAGCCCACTGCTTCATGCTTAGTTTAAGTAGGGTTGCCAGATAAAATATAGGATACTTTTAAATGTGAATGTTAGATGAACAACAAATAGTTTTTTGTGTAAGATCTGTATGAGTTTCCTGTTGCTCCTCTAACAAACTACCACAAACCTAGTGGCTTAAGACAACACGAATTTATTATTTTACAGTTCTGTGTGCCAGAAATCCCACTGGGTCTCACTGGCCTAAAATCAAGGTGTCAGCAGGGCTGCATTCCTTCTGAACACTCTAAAGGAGAATTTGTTTCCTTGCCTGTTCCAGCTTCTAGAGGCCACTTGCAATTCTTTGGCTCATGGACCCTTCTTGCATCTTCAAAGCCAGGATTTTAGCATCTTCTTATCTCTCTCTGTCTCTGATCCACCTTTCTTATAAGGACCCTTGTGATTACAGATAATCCAGGATACTCTTCCCATCTGAAGAGTCTTAACCTAATTGCATGTGCAAAGTCCCTTTTGCCATGCAAGGTACACAGCTTCAGAAATTAGAATGTGGATATCTTGGTGGACCATCTTCCTTCCACAAGTATGTCCCAGATACTGCATGAGACATACTTACTCTAAAAAAAAATACTCATTGTTTTTCTGACATTCAGATTTAACTGGGGGTTTTGTGTTTTTATTTGCTAAGTGCGGTAACCCTAGTTCAAGGGGGTGTGGATGGGGTATATTCTCTATAGCATGATAGCCATTATACCCAAGACTCTAACAAGGAACA
This sequence comes from Camelus dromedarius, assembly GCF_036321535.1. Classification (NCBI taxonomy): domain Eukaryota; kingdom Metazoa; phylum Chordata; class Mammalia; order Artiodactyla; family Camelidae; genus Camelus; species Camelus dromedarius. The sequence continues at coordinate 2,879,115 of NC_087445.1, read as the reverse complement.
AAAAATTGTCTTTGGAGTGGTGAGCTGCTTTTGAAATAAATGCTTTCCATTTTGTGAAAATGGATGTTAGCCTTTTACTATTTTGTACCATATTCTTAGTGAAAAGCTGCTAAGCAATTTCTATCAAATTAATTTTTAATGTGGACATTTTACCCCTAAGAATAAATGAACATATCACAGCAGTCAGAGAGAAGGGATGTCAAGTATTTATTTTAAACATTTCCAATTTTCCTGAACACCAAATGGTTCAATTCTCTCAACCAGCCCATTAATAAACCTGTTATCCAAAAATGTGAACCTAAAACATAGCTTAGCTTGGCTGTACTTAACTACTGAGTGTATAGAATGTCTTTCCCTTTTAACCAAAACATTTCATGGGCAAGAGAGGGGCCAGGAAGTCAGATGGTCACAGGATGGTCTAGGATGGGTTCAGATGGATGTCTCTCTGACTGCCGTCCTGAAACACCTGTGATTTCCACTCCTGCTGCTTTCTGAGCAGCCCCTGGAACAGTCATCCCATGGGCACTGGCGGCCCCAGGCCCTCTCATTTCCGCCGGCTTCACTTACTTGACTCTTTTCTGGTCTGATGGTAGCGGGACGCCTCTCCTCCTAGTGAAGGGTGGCTGGCTTCAGCTACTTCCCACTCAAGGAATCAGCCAAAATGTCTCTTTCTTTGAGCTGATCTCCTCAAGCCTCCTTTAATGACCATATGAAAACTGATTACAATTAGCAGTATTTACTGACATGTAACTGCTGTAAGACTGAAGTCCATTAAAAAAAAAAAAACTGCCTTAAATAGATTGCTCTGGTGGTGGTGTATAATAACAAAAATTACGCAGAACCTAGAAATAAAGTCAAGAAGATGTCTGTCTTTTTAATGTCATGTTAGAGCATTGTTTAACAGGCCCATCTAAGGGTTATTTCATTCTCTGCGTCTAGGAAGTTGTACTACTATTTTACTTTGTTTATTACTACTAAAAGCCTAGACTTTATGCAATTAATTATTAACTTGTAGACTTGTGTCCTGTCCAACAGAAATGCAAGTAATTTCTTTCAGGTAGAAAACATATCCCCAGATGTTATGATTTCATTGCTCTGAAGCATATTAACCAGTTTTGTCTCTAACTTAGTAATGTTATTCTAACCTTGTTTCTAAAAAGTGCCTTTCCTGATGAGCGATAAAAACCCTTGTCCCTGAGATGCTCTTCAAACCAGCTTTTGGATCTTATCAGACCCCTTATTAATTATTGAGCTGAATAAAATCTTTGGCACGCATCATCCTAGTTTTGCATGAGTCACGTTTTAACTTTTTGAAAATTATACTCTGCCCCTAGTAAGTCCACTTGGCTTATGCTATGGATTTGCCTTAACATCTTTCTTCATAGTTTGAAGGTCCAAGTTTATTAGCATTCAAGCGGCTGCTTTCTGTTCTGGTCCCAGCTGACATGGCTTCTTCTGCGGGAGCATTCCTCAGCCTCTTCTTTCCCACCCACACCATCCCTTCCTCTGGCAGTCAGATGTCCCCTCATCTTTTGTGCCATGTTTATTGATAAACTGAACTCTTTTCTACCCTCGTGATTGACGTGTAACGTAGAGGTTAATTCAGACGATGTGTTCCATCTCCCGGCCACAGTGACCCCTCCACGTGGAGTCATATGACCCATACTGGTTCAATAAGCATGTTCTCAGGACATTTATGAGAATGGTGTGACAAAATCACTCTTCTCTGCTGGATGTGGGCAAAAGCCTGCGGCCCTGGAATCTGGTGGCAGCCCTCTTGGGACCGTGGGAGGAGCCAACCTCAGGAAGAAGCAGAAAGCGGCTCTAAGAACTGGGAAGAAACTGAGATCAAGACTTAAAATAGCCCTGTTTCTAGACTTTTTAGTTTAAAGAACCAGTAGATCTCTTTGATCATTTAAGCCTGTTTGAATCAGGCTTTTGATTATTTCCAGCCAGAAACATCCTAGCTGATACATATACCTGTATCGCTCATTTGTATGTTCATCAGTGTTTCCTGAATAATTTTGTATCTGCCTAACTTCTGCCCAAAGAGAAACATCTTTATGTTCTCAGCAACTTACACAGTTTTTCAATCAGACTTTATAAATGTGGCCTGAATTACACACAAGGAAACCCTTATGAGGAGGCTACAGTCTTGATATTTCTATAAGTAATGAAATAAAAACCTACTTTTCCTACCTCCTGCAGCCCCCAGTGTCTCCAGAATTCCGAGTCTTGGTCATCTTTTCTGGCATCCTTCTTATCACATCTGGAGCCACGGGAGTCTCTCCAAGCTCATACCCTCCTATGCCCACCCCTGCCCACTTCCTCTGGAAATTTTCGGAGAGGGAGTGCCTGGGCAGATAGCTGGTCTGGCAGACTGGGGCTCACGGAGCCCTATGTAAATACGCCTGTGTCATATGTCGACAAGATGCACTTGTCACCTGCTACTTCAGATTTTGAAGGTGATAGTGGAAACTCAGCGTTCATTGTGGAGGTCTGATCTGAAAGTTATGGGCCCTGCCCTCTGAGCAGCCCCGCTTCAGGACCAGGCTGAGAAATCACCTGGGAAAGAGATTTTGCTGCCAGATTCAGAGGACCTGGGTGAATCTCTTCTTAATGATCAGGCACAGATTCTGGGAAGCACTTTGGAATCACCTCTCTCAGCTGACACTCACAACATCTCCATCTGAGCGCACGTGTCCTGGCTGAATACGCACCTGTTGACAATCATGCCAATTGTGTTTATTGGCCCTCTTGTTTCTCTCTTGTATGGAAAGTGAAAACTCAAAATTATCCATGGGAAGAACAAGCCCGGAGAGTCATTTTGTGCTTAATATATTTGCATACCTTGACAGTAAGTAGCAAGGGAAAAACATTCCTCTGAACTGGTTCGAGTAGATGGGAGCCAGATAGATTTGGTGATTTAAAATTGAAATTCAAACACCAAGGGAGGAAATTTGCTTCAATTCTTAAGTAAAGTTGATATCGATGCTAAAAAACATTGACTTCAAAGTGGTCCCTGCCAGTTCCACATTTCAGATATTATTTACTGTTGTGTTAGTTTCCTAGAACCCACTTCATTGGGGGCAAACTGTTGCTAATAATTTATATATGATTTGCCACCTCTGTATATTAAAATAGAGTGAAATAACCGGTATTAACCTGGTTTTTACACGGCAGGCCAGAAATTTCTTTTCTTCTCACCATCTCGGGTCACTTAGGAGTGTGGTATTACCGTCTAAACATGAAACACCCTCAATCCCTATATTTCTTTCTCTCTCTTTTGACTCATGGAACACTCAAGAGTTAAAAACAAGAAGTAGGTGTGTGAGGCAGACACTCACACAAGGAAGCAGAACTTCTGAGCTGTGTCTTGCACATTTAACAGATTTGCTCACACTGCTGTCTTTCATTGACTTTCATAGTATCTTGATGCTGTCACAAGCACGTAGTATTAAACTCACAGTGTTCCCAGTTGAGGAGTGCGTGTGAGGATACAGCAGATGGACCCCTGTAAGTTATTTTTAGCAACAATGATCTGCCCCACAGGTCACTGTGGACTTTCTTTCTGAAAGGTGAGCCTGGAGTATTTCACATCTTAGGGACATGTGACCACGTCCACATTAAAATAAATGTTTCTGCTCCCAAATAGAAAATGTTTAAAGGACGCAAGATTAGCACTTTTACATAACAGATGGGCAGCTGTGTATGTTCTCTGTCCCTTTCTTGCTCTCTTCTCCTTCGGGAACCCATGTAATGTGAATGTTAGTACACTTGATGTTGTCTCAGAAGTTTCTTAAACTGTCCTCATTTAAACAATTTTTTTTTCTTGTTTCTGGTCAGCCTGAGTGATCTCCACTACTCTGTCTTCCGGTTTACTGATCCATGCTTCTGTACCATTTAATCTGCTGTTGATTCCTTCTACTGTATTTTTTATTTCAGTGATTGTATTCTTCAACTCTGCTTGCTGCTTCTTTATATTTTCTAATTCTTTGTTAAAAAATCCTAACTTCTCACTTTTTTTTTTGCCTTCTCTCAGTATGATTTTTTTTTAATTGCAGTACAGTCGGTTACAATGTGTCAATTTCTGGTCCCCATCATGCATATACACACATTTATTTGTTTTCATATTCTTTTTCATTAAAGGTTATTACAAGATATTGAACACAGTTCCCTGTGCTATATAGCAGAAACTTTTTTTTAGATCTATTTTTATATATAGTGGCTAACATTTGTAAATCTCTTAACTCCCAAATTTATCCCTTCCCAGCCCTTTCCCCAGTAACCATAAGATTGTTTACTATGTCTGCAAGTCTGTTTCTGTTTTGTAGATGAGTTCAGAGTCCTTTTTTTTCCTTCTTTCTTTCTTTTTTTTTTTTTTTTTTTTTAGATTCCACATATGAGTGACAGCATATGGTATTTTTCTTTCTCTTTCTGGCTTACTTCACTTAGAATGATGATCTCCGGGTCCATCCATGTTGCTGCAACTGACATTCTTTTATTTTTTATGGCTGAGTAGTATCACTTTGCTTATTGATTCTTCTCTCGAGTTCACTGAGCATCTTTATGATCATTGCCCTGAACCCTTTATTGGATATATTGCCTGTCTCCATTTCACGTCTTGAAGAACTCCACAATTTCTTCTGCTGGGGTTTTATCTTGTTCCTTCATTTGGAACATGTTTCTCTGTCACCTCATTTTGCCTAATTGCTGTTTTTATTTCTATGTATTTGGTAGGTTGGTTATGTTTCTTGATCTTGGAGAAATAGCTCCATGTAGGAAGCATCGTGTGGGGCTCAGCAGTGCCCTCCCCTCTTGTTACCTGAACTATGTGCTCCGGGGGCCTCCTCTATGTGGGCTGAGTGGTTCCTTCTGTTGTGATGGGCTGACTTCTGTGGGCACACTGGTAGGAGTGGCTGAGCAGAGCTAGTGTTAGCCTACTGGTGGGTGCGGCCATGGCCCAGGGGGTCCAGAGGCTGCTGTCTGTCCACTGATGGGTAAGGCTGTGTCTCAGGGCTAGTGCCAGCCACTGGTGGGTAGAGCTTGTCTCCAGATGACTGAAGCTCCAGCCAACATCTTCACTGCAACCTCAGGGCAGACCCTGGGCCAGAACCACCAGCTACATTGTTCTTGAGTTCCTGACTCACGGTAACTATGTGAGGTAATAAGTGTATATTGTTGTTTAGAGTCACTGATTTTTGAGGTAATTTGTTATGCAGCATTAGGTAACTACTACACAGTCCAATGAAACTCAGTCAGGTTTGCCCCAACTTAGAGATAATTGTTTTTTTCCTGACTCTTCTCATTTTTATTTTCCTTATAGGTCAGCTCCTTCTGGACCGTGGTCCTTGGAGTGATTTTTCCTTAATAATTTACTGTGCTTCTTTCCCAGTCAGAGTCCTGTTGCCCAAAGTCTGCACTGACCCTGGTGATGAACCTAACTTCATTCCTCACAACCACCAGACCTCCAACTCTGTAGTCTCTGGAATATTCCCATGCACTCATTAAAAAAACCTCTTTTCTCCTTGTCTGGTTCCTCTCTTTCCTCGCATCATGTTTTCCTTATATTCTCCTTTTTTTGTCGTTGTTCTAACCATCTCTCTCTTTTCTCTTTTATAATTATATGATTTTCCAAATATAATCATTCCCTAAATGTGCCTCCTTTTTCATAATACTGGCGGCTTTGTATATGCTGTGACTTACAGTCCTCTATCCATTCATTCACTCATTATTCATTCCTTCAATAAATACATCTTGTGTTCCTACCATGTGCTGGGCATTATGTACGCCAAGTGCTGCTGATACTTCTACCTGGAACATCCTTGCCTTCAGAGGCCCTCTGCTCCACCTGAACTTCCACTTAATTGAATTAACTAACTTTTATTGTGTGCTCATTCAAGGTCAGACACCGTGCTAGACATGCCTTAAGCCTCAGCTCAAATTACCATCTCTTATGAGACTTCCTTTTTCCACCAGAGTTAATTGCTTCTTCCCACACTCTGTATTGGAAATTCGGTAATGTTTTGCTCGTTCATTTGTTTATTCACTCAGTCTTTCATCAGGTATTTGAGAATCTGCTATATACCTGGCACTGTATTAGAAGCTGGGGAAACCAAGGTGTGAGGTAAGTGCCAACAGTTATTGGTGCCTAATGCAAAGGAAATTATCAGGTGGAGCAGCTAATTGTGTACTGTAATTATTTCCCTTGGTCCCCGTGCTCTTCATAGATCTTGAGCTACCTGACGGCATAGGTTGCATCTTCTTGTTATCCCCAGTACTAACACAGCCTCTGGGACATGGAAGGAACTTCCTAAAGATCTGCTGTGTGTCTGAAGCCCACCACTATGCTATTTGACAATTGAGAACCAACTCGCATTGGATCATCATACAGTCATCCAATTAATGATCTCTCCAGGCCCACACATTTTGGCTTACGTCTTTTCTCAAAGTTGATTTCAAATAAAAGCTCACCTGCAACTCTGCTGCATTTCAGATGCTCTGCCTTGCTCAGACTGGTAACATGCCAAATCCGCTTACATTTCTAGGAGAAGGTTTGTAGATTGTGAGGGGTGGCTTGTGAACATTGGGTGCTTAGAGAGAGGTGAAGGAGGAGAATAAGCTGTTGGAAGATGAGATGAAAGCCAGATACAAGCTTGGTCTCCATCTTCATTTTTCTAGGGCCAGTCAGCCCTAATAAAAGCTCCTTAAGTTAGCTTTAGCCTGGGGTCTGAAAATAAATGAAACATCCTAGATGAACCAAAGACTGAAAACAAAAAAACAATTGAATAGCATTTAAAAATATGCCCCAAGAGCTGTGTAAAATATCGCAGTTGCTGACCTACTGATGTCAGCATTCTTGCCAACTTCAGATTTTTGTAGCTGGTAGATACAGTCAAAGTTGATGAAACAATTTGCAGATTTTATACCTAACAATGAAAATGTGCCTTTTGTTCCTAGAAAATAGGACATACTCAGGGGAGTCTCATGAATTAGTTTTGGAGTGACACCAGGTTTTGTGGTTTGAAATCTACCTCCAGGTAGCCTGGTAGTTGGTGGGGTTTTTCTCTAGGCAGATTAATTCATTCTAGAAAATGAATTGATGAGATAAGAGTAAGCATGGAAATACTCCAGGGTTTGGAAGACTTGCATTCCAATGTGGATAGTAAGCTAATTTGTTTATCTTAATCCCATCTTTGTGTTGAACTGCATTTCAAAATAATGACGCGTTCCGGAATCTCAGAGCTCTCCATGGAAGGGTACAGGCAGAGTACAGTAGTTAGATTCCCTTAAATTCACTGCTGCTTTGCTAAAAAAAAAACAAAAAAATCATCCTGTGATAAATACACTATTATAGAAATTTCTTTTCTCACAGAGTCCCAGATGAAAGCATTGACTCATTTATTTTACCTAATTATATTTAAGAAAAAATAATTTTATCAACAAAATAATTACATTGATTATAATTCAGAAGTTATCTCTGAATTTTTTAATTCTATACCACTAAGTTAATTTACTTTACTAAAGTGGATAGCAACAGAAGAAATTTTATTTAAGCTAAATTGACCTTCTGATTACCCCTAATTTTGGATGATTCTTTTTTGGGGATAGTAGACTTAGGCACCCCTGAGAATGCCCCTTAAAGTGATGATACATTCTGAACTTCTTTTTTTCTCCTCTTTTCCCCTCTCTGGACAGATTTGTCTACCCATCTTGGAGGAATATTTTCTCTAATTTCAGTGCCTTTTCTCTCTTTTTTTGTCTGGAGAAATTCACTTAACTGTGCAGGAATCAGGTCAATGGCCATATTATCCATGAAAACTTAACCTACCTTCCTCCTTAATTCTGGCAGAACTACATTCCTCCTTATGTGAACATTTCTGACCCCTATTACTGTGTGTGTGCACAAATATTTTTAAATTAAATTAAGCTTTTAGCTTCGTGATAGCTTTAAATTCACATATAGTTGTAAGGGAGCTCTGTATACCATTTATCCCAGTCCCTTCTACCCCTGTGGTAACATCTTTCAAAACTATGTGCAATATCACAACCAGAATATGGACACTGATACAGTCAAAATACAGACAATTCCATCACCACAAGGGTCTCTCTTGTTGCTCTTTCATAACCACACCCCTTTCTCCCTGGGTGACTGTTAACCTGTTTTTTATTTATATAATTTTGTCATTTCAAGAATGTAAATGGACCAATACCTTCTGGGGTTCGCTTTTTTTTTTCCACTTAGCATAATTCCCTGGAGACTAATCCAAGTTGTTGCATGTTGCATGTACCACTATTTCCTTTTTATTGCTGAGTAGTATTCTATGACATGGATGTAGCAACGTTTGTTTAACCATTCACACATTGGATATTACGTATAAAGGTACTATGAACATTTATGTTCAGATTTAAGAGTACAGTTGCTAGGTGATATGGTAGTGGCGTGATCAGTGTCATAAGAAACTACCAACCCGTTTTCTGGAGTGGCTGTACAATTTTACATTCCTATCAGAAATGTATGAATAATTCAGTTTCTCCACGTCCTTGCCAGCATTTTTTGTTCTCACTATTTTTTATTTTTGCCATGCTGATAAATGTGTAATGATATTTCACTGTGATTTTAATTTGTGTTTTTCCCCGATGGCTCATAATGTTGAACATCTTTTCAGGCGCATAATTGCCATCTGTGCATCTTTGTTGGCAAAATATATGTCCCTTTCCTTCTTTCTTTTTCTTTCTTTGTGCCAGGGATTGAACCTATGACCTCATGCATATGAGACGTGCACTCTACCACTAAGCTACACACTCCACCTCCTCCCCATTTTCTATTGGATTGTCTTTTTACTGTTGAGTTTTGAGACTTCTTTCTATGGTTTAGATACTAGTCTTTCATCAGATTTGCAGTTTGAAAATATTCTCTCCAAGTCTGTAGTCTTGTTGTCTTTTCATCTCTTCACATGGGCTGTCACAGAAAAAAAGTTTTAAACTTTGATGAGGTCCAGATAATCCATTTTTTTTTTTTATGTACTGTGCATTTGATGTCGAGTCTAAGAACTCTAACCTAGCTCCAGGTCCTAAAGATGTTCTGCATTTACCCAGAAGTTTCATAGCTTTACATTTTATAATTTCTTGATCCATTTTGGGTTCATTTTTGTGTCAGTTATGAGGTTGAAGTTGATGTCCACTTGCTTCAGCACCGTTTGTTGAAAAAGCTATCCTTCCTCCATTGAATTACTTCCATACCTTTGTCAAAAATCAGCTCAGAATATTTGTGTGGGCCTATTTCTGGGTTCTCTGTTTTGTTTCATTCATCTATGTGTTTATGCCTCTGCCAGTATCTCATGGTGTTACTGTAGCTGTGATAGTTAACCTCAGATGGAGTGATTCCACCCATTTTATTCTTCTTTCTCAAGATTATTTTATTTATTCTAGGGTCTGTGTCTTTCCATATAATTTTTACAATAAACTTGTCTATGTCTTTAAAAAAACTTGCAGAGATTTTGATAGAAACTACATTAATCCTATAGATCAATTCAGGGAGATATGACATCTTTACTATATAGAGCCTTCCAATTCATGAATACATTATGTTTCTCCTTTTATTTTGGTCTTCTTTGATTTATTTCATCAGCGTTTTGTAATTTTCAGCATACAGATCCTGTATACGTTTTATTAAGCATATATGCAAGTATTTCATTTAACTGAGAGCAATTGTAAATGATACTGCACTTTAAATATCATTTTCCATATGTTAATTATTAGCAATATAGAAATATGACTAATATGACTCTTACATCTTGCAGCTTTGCTAAACTCACCAGTTCTAAGTGTTCTTTTGTTCTTTCAAAATTTTCTACATAGGTAATCATGTCAGCCGTCATTGGCACAGTTTATTTCTTCCTTTCCAATCTGTATGCCTTCCTTTCCATTTCCTTGTCTTAGAGCATTGGCTGGAACTTACAGCACCACACTGAGTAAGAGGGGTGAGAACTGACGTCTTTGCCCTGTTCCTGATCTTAGACGGAGACTGGTATGTACTTCACTACTGAATATGTTAGCTGCAGCTTTTTGGTAGATGTTCTTTACCGAGTCATGGAAATTCCCTCTATTCTTAACTTGCTGAGAGTTTTTGTCATGAATAATATTGTTGGATTTTTTCAAATGCATTTTCTGCATCACTTGATATAATCCTGATTAGTTATTCTTTAGTCTGTTGTTTAATAGATTACATTGATTCACTTAAACATGTTGAATCAGCCTTGTGTACCTAGAATAAATCCCAGTTAGTCATGGTATAATTCTTTTTATTCATTACTGGATTTGATTTGCAAGTATCTTGTTGAGGACTTCCGTGTATAAGTTCATGAGAGATGCGGGGACGTAGCTTTGTTTTTTGGGTGCCTTTGTATGTTTTGGTATTAAGCTAGTCTCACAAAATGAGTTCAAGAGTGTTCTCTCCTCCTCTATTTTCTGAAAGCGTTTGTGTAAATTGGTATTAATTCTTCTTTAAATGTGTGGTAGAATTCTCCTGTGAAACCAGGACTGGCCAGGGGATATCCCTGCAGATCTTGAAGCCATTAAAAAATACTGAAAGAAGCAGACGATGTAAATATGGAGACAGAGATTGGAGTGATGTGTCCACAAGCTAAGAAACGCCAGAGTCTGCTGGCAAGCGCCAGAGTTCAGGAGAGGCCTGGGACAGACGCTCGCTCCAAGCCCCAAGAAGGAACCAACCCTCCTGACACCTTTGGGCTTCTGGCCTCCTGAACTCTGAGACAGTGGGTTTCTGTTGCAAACCACACAGTTTGTGGTAACTGGTTACAGCAGCCCTAGAAAACTAATATGTCAGTCTTACCAAAAGTTCATACATTTTATGGATTTTTTTCTTTTTGAGGAACCAGCTTTTGTTTCATTAGTTTTCCCTAACGCTTTTCTGATTTCAGTTTCATTGATTACCGCTCTTGTCTTTTTTACTTTCTTCCTTCTGCTGATTCTGTTTAGTTTGTGAGAAACTGTCTTCCGAAGTGGCCGTATTGAGTTCCCAGCAGCAATGAAGGAGAGTGCCTGTTGTTCCACATCCCCAGCGGCATCTGGCGTTGCCAGTGTTCTCTGCATTTTGGCTGTTTTAATAGGTACGTAGTAGTATCTCATTGCTTCAGTTTGCACTTCCCTTAAGACATTGATGTGGAACATTTTTCATATGCTTATTTGTCATCTGTTATCTTCAGTGAGGTGTCTGTTAAGGTCGTTGGCCCATTTAAAAAATTTGGTTGTTCATTTTCGTTGTTGTTGTTGAGTTTTAAGAGTTCTTTGTATATTTTGGATAACAGTCCTTTATCAGACACGTCTTTTGCAAATATTTTCTCCAAGTCTGTAGTTTATCTTTTCATTCTCTTGATCATGTCTTACGTAGAACAGAAGATATAATTTTAGTGAAGTCTAGCTCATTAATCCTTTCATGGGTTGTGCTTTTGGTGCTCTATCTAAAAGGTCATTGCCAAACTCAAGGTCATCTAGATTTTCTCCTATGTTACCCCTAGGAGTTTTATAGTTTCGTATTTTAAATTTAGGTCTACAATCCATTTTGAATTAATCTTTGTCAAGGGCATACGATCTGTGTCTAGATTCTTTTTGTTTTTTTTGCGTGTGGATGTCCAATTTTTCCAACACTGCTTGTTGAAAAGATTATCTTTTTTCCATTATAATACCTTTGCTCCTTTGTCAGGGGCTAGTTGACTATATTTATTTGGGATTATTTCTGGGCTCTCTGTTCTGTTCCCTTGGTATATTTATCTTCTTTCACCAATACCACACTGTCCTGACTACGTAGCTTCATAGTAAGTGCTGAAAGTTGAGTATTGTCAGTCCTCCAACTTTGTTCTTCAATGTTATGTTGGTTCTTCTGGGTCTTTTTCCTCTCCATATAAATTTTAGAATTAGTTTGTTGATACCAGCAAAATAATTTGGTTTCTTACAAAACTAAACATACTTCTACATAAAACCAGCTTCTCACAAAACTTAACATATTTTTACATAAAATCCAGTGATTGTGTTTACTCAGAGGAGTTGAAAAACTTATCTCCCTGCAAAAACCTGCACACAGATGCTTATAGAAGCTTTATTCATAATTGCCAAAACTTGGAAGCAACTAAGATGCCCTTCAGTGGATGAATGAATAAATAACTGTGGTACATCCAGACAAAAGGACAGGGAGAATACATGGTTAAAAAGAAATGAGCCACCAAGACATGAAAAGACATAAAGAATCTTTTTTTTTTTTTTGCTCGATCTTTTGTCACTTTATCATTAACACATAGAGAATCCTTTAGTGCGTATTACTAAGTGAAAAGAAGCCACTCTGAAAAGGCTACATAATGTATGATTCCAACTGTATGACATTCTGAAAAAGTGAAAACATTGGAGAAAGTAAAAAGATACGTGGTTGCTGGGGAAGGAGGGGTGAATGCATGGAGCACAGAGGAATTTTAGGGCAGTGAAATTACTTGGTATGATACTATAATGGTGGATACATGTCATTATACGTTTATCCAAAACCATAGCGTGTACACCATCAGGCGTGAACCATAATGTAAGCTGTGCCCTTTGGGTGATAATGATGTGCCAGTGTAGGTTCAGCAGTTGTAACAAACACCCCACTCTGGTGAGGGATATTGACCACGGGGGAGGCTATGCATGTGGGGTGGCGGGGAGCAGAGGATATATGGGCTTTCCCAGTACCTTCCTCTCAATTTTGCTGGGAATCTAAAACTGCTGTTAAAAAAAAAAAAAGTCAAAAAATAGTTGCTAGAGTCACCTTTCAAGATTTTTATAAGTTAAATGATATAATATATCAAAAGTACTTTGCTCTGCACTTGGCATATGAGAAACCCTCAATAACTGGTAGCCAGTAAAGATAAATAACATGATAAGGCAGATGACAGCACAAGTACATGGCAGCTGGGTAATGCAAAACACAACAGGAAGGGTCGCAGGAAGTAGTGAGGAGAGGCTTCATGGGGGAAGTGGGCCTCCTCTGGCAATGCTAAGGCAAGCCTCAAGGTGGAGGTGGTTACAGCGTTCTAAACAGACAAGAGCTAATGTGCTGCGGTGAGGAGTCGGCCATGTGCCCGGCAGGCTAGAAAAACAAAAAGATTATCTGGAGGATCCAAGAGGTCTTGTATAGAAGTCATAGCAATGTCTTGAGAATCACTCCCTTATGAAGTCCCTAAAAATTCTGGATTATTTTTTTGTCTTTTTAAATGTATAGCTGAATTTTCAAAAAATAAGGGAAATCTTTAAATTCTAAAACATCTAAAAAGATGGATGCAGGCAAGTAATGAGCACTGAAGCCAGCTGCTACTCTGTGAGCAGTGTCAGCCCCTGACTGCCTGGAGCATTGCTTTTAAAGGGCTGCCCAAGGGTGATGAGGACAAGGGAGGTCTCATCAGAGACCAGGTAAACCTGAAACTACTTCAGTGGGTTACCTGTACAAAAAAAATCTAACCCCCTATAGGGACATGAGAAAAAAATTTGTCCTCTTTTGGTTTTAGCTCAGGGGTAAAAACATCCCTAAGAATTCAGAACCACAGCTCCTTATGGAGGAGTGTGACCTAAATTCACACTGCCCATATGTTTTGATCAACCTTGAACCAAGAATTTAGTTCAAGAGAACCAAGGTTAATAGGGCCTGAGATACATGGCTTATGCAAACTAAAATCCTGTCTGGAGGAATGTTCCTTTAACCAGGCTTCAAAGAATTTCTTTAGAGAAAATTATAAAGAACATGAGTCAATTTTTTTTTTCCAAATCAGAGAAGATGTGAGAAAACTAGGTACTATGAGGAAGAATCAGCAAAACAACAAATGGTAGAATAAAATCAGCAAAGACACCAAACATTAGTGTGATCACACACAGAATGTAAAATTATTATGTTGAATGTATTTAAAGAAATAAAAAAGGCTGTTAAAAGTACAAGTAAGGAAGAAGAGACTTCAAAATGACCAGGCAGGTTTAAAGAGGGAATTGATAACGAAATGAGCCTGCAAAGCAGACAGTGACATCCCTGTGGGGAGCCGCAAATGCCAGTTGAGGAACGTGAGACTTCGTGTGTAGACACAAGGGAACCACTGAAATCTTCAAACAGTGAGATGGACATATGTTAAATGGAGTTTAACTAGGGCTGATCTGGTAGCTGCCTGCGGAAGGGATTAGAGGGGAGAAGATGCCATAAAGATCAGTTGAATTCCACGGCAGGAGAGCCAGCGTGTTCTCCTGAGAAAGATGAGAATGAAGAGAATCTGTGGAAGTGGGGAAGACATGGCGATGGAGAAACGGACAGTATTTGGTGCCTGGTTGTCGAGAGAGTGGGGAGGATTCCAGCCTAAGCCTTAGAGCCTCTCAGTGGCATCTTGTAGTCCCTCCTCCTAGAACCTCCCCCAAGTCCACATCCCTGGGTTCATCCTCAGCTTCCACTTGGTCCTCACGACCTGGACATGAGCAGTGTGTGAGCAGAGGGGAGCACGTGACCCTTCCTGAGGCGTCAGGATGCGGTAAGCCTCCTACTAACCAAACCCACGTGGACCTGACACAACTCTGCTGACACTGGGTAATGATAATTGTGCATCAGATATTACAGAGCCCTTTCATACACCCTGACTCACTTTATCCTTGAAGCGATCCTTGAAGTGGGTTGACGAGACCTTATTACTTACCACTATTTTATGAGTTTATGAGCTGAGGCTCAGCGGTAGGAGGGAATGTTCCCCCAAAATCCCATAAGTTGTTCTGTGGTGAAGCCAGCACTAGATTCTCCCAGGCTAGAACTCTTCTAATTCTTCCACATCTTGGATGGGGCGATCTCAAGATGGAACCTACTGGGTTTTGTTATGTCCCATTGTGTTTGGGTCCTCGCATTGATGCAGGGCATAAAAAGAAGAGAAGTTGCTGGAAACTTCAGTCCTAACTAGTTCACAGCTATAAAGAGGAAACTGTCATGCAATGCATTTTGCAATTTCTCTGATGCTTTTGATCATAAGCTAGTAGAATATTGGGGGGGGGGGGCTCCAGTGTGGGGCAAGGGTTGAAAGAGAGGAATGGAGTTGCTTAGAGAGATACAGTTGTAAAGGGGGATAGCAGCTGAGTTTCTGACACTAAATTTTTTGGTGCCCTATGGTGTTAATTAGACATTTCTTTTCAACCTGATTGACAGTGCATTTTAATGAAGAAATAACAGAGCCCAGCAGAGCCTGGCAGTATGCTCTTTTCTTAGAATTTACAAGCTGGACTTCCCTTGGCAACCTACATCTGGTTTACTCTGCTAGTAAGTCTGTCAGTAGAACAATGCATAGGCGCTCTCGTTTCAATAGGTTTGCTGTTATTAAAGCCTTCTGCATTTTCCTCAGCTTCATTCATTAGGGCTGTTAAATTTCATCAAATTACTTTCCTCAAATTAAAAAAAAAAAAAAAAGCACAGTTTTGACCTGCCTGAATGAAAGTGGAATAGTGTGGAACTGTGCAAGCTTTTAAAGGAAGAGGCTGTATGTTAAGGGTTGTGTAGTGGAGGTTTCATGGAATTTGTTTCAAGTGTTTTTTCCCTCCCTTTAAATGGGATGTTTCCCAGAAAATTAGAACAAATTCTAAAGGATCCCCTAAGCCTCCTGTGACCACTTGGAAGCAGAAGGTCCCCACACATTAAATGCCTTGACCACCTCAGAGTGCTGATACTTGGCAAGTATTTTGGAACGCTTATTTTTTTTAAGATTTTACTTTTGTTTTATATTTTCAAACAGACGTAAAAAAAAAATAAGTACATCTTTATTTTTGACTTCTACCCAGGAGCAAATGTCCACCTCTACCAGAGACTAACAGGGATCCTTTGCTTTTCGTAGATGAGCCAGGTGACCGGGGAAGACAGACAGGAGAGACTGGGCTGACATGCCTCCCCGCTGCCTGGGGACAGGGTTGGGAGCAGGGGTGAACCTACAAATTGGGGGTTAAGTGACTCCAGTAGAGGCTGTAAAGGCAGAGAGCCAAGCAGATCATTACAAGCTTCTCCTCCAGGAAAATGGAAGCCATTTAAAAAATTCCGGGAATTGCTTGGAACATGCAGTATTCTTAAACAAAGGACCTTTGTGACATTCAGAATTACCGAATTTAGAAGAGGAAAAGACTCACACCTCACCTGCCTCCCTTCCCTTGGTCCACTGCCACTGCTTTGTCTAGATCAGTTTGAAAAGGCCCCCAGATTTGGAGTCTAACCACAGTCCTACATTTTTGTGAGAAGGGCAAATGGGTGTTGTGCCCTATTAAGTATTCTGCCCCTGTGCTATTTCCAGGTGTTTGCCCACCTGGCTTTCACAATCTTCAATTCTGTATTAAAGTTTCCTGAGGTTGGAAAAAAATGCTTGAATTCATACTTCACACAGACTTCTCCTATGGCTGCAGGCATATGATAGAAGAAAACCATAGCAAGAATAAAGTTAAAGCCTGGCTCAGTGACTTCTGCTCACATCTTATCGATTAGAACTGGGTTGCATGAACTGGCTTGGCTGTGAAACAAAGTGAGTGATTTCTGGGCCCAGTGCTGCCCTAGACAAAGTCATGGATTGGTGGCAAGGAACAAGGGAAGAATGGATATTGGATGGACACTGGCAGGTTCTGCCAACTCACCATCTTTTGGAAACTGGGGCATTTCTAATGTTAGTTTCTCGGAACCAGTTACGACAGCCCTAGGCTGTTGTAAAGCTCTTTTTATTTTTGAGGAGGGAAGTTAATTAGGTTTCTCTATTCATTTATAGAGGAGGTACTGGGGATTGAACCCAGGACCTCATGCGTGTTAATCATGCGCTCTACCACTGAGCTATACCACCGCACCTCCCCAACTTGGAGCGTTTTCGATGTTAAAACGCTAGTGTCATCTGCTTTGAAATTACTTTAGCAGTACTGTTATGGGCACTTCCTAGTGTTTTCACGGAACTTTCACATGCTTACACATCTGATTCATGAACTGCCTGATCCAGGAAGGGTCTTTTTCTCTGCTAAGGAAACTGATGTGCGTGGAAGTTGAATCACTTGCTCAAGGGTCCCCTGCTGCCCAGTCTGGGGGCTCTTCTTTCTCAAGAAATGAGCATAACAACACATAGTAATCTAGTTAACACTTAGAGATATGGGTTCTGTTATTATTATTATTCCATGTTTACAGATGAAGGTACAGCTTTCCCAAGGTCACAGCTGGTAGGTTACAGAGCAGGGACTGTAACCCAGTTCCGTCTAACCCAGAACCCTGTTCTCCTAGCTGCTCTAGGTATGATAATCTGTATGGTTTCCCGATTTTTCATCATTCAGATTGTCCTCTTTGGACGCTTTCTTATTTACTAATAGAAATTTTAGAATTCACCACCTATAACTGAAAAAGAATTCTGAATATGACCTGATGGTGAAAGAATACAACGAGACCATCACTTTCTCTGTTTGAGATATGACACTTTTATTAACGCATCCCAACATTTTATTGGCATTTTGGACAACTTGGTCCCCCTGATGGATATTCTGAGTTTGAAGTCTTCTAAATCCCCTAAGTCCTTGTCTCTTGAACAGTTGTTAAACTCGGCCTCCCCCATTCCAGAGTCCTACAAATGAGATTGGATGTTAGTCTTTAATACGTTGCCTTGTTTGAGGTCCCAGCCAGGGTGTGGAAACGCGTAAGGAATCAATAAAATATTCTGCTGGGTGTCCCAAGCAAGAGTCCCAAATGCTAATTATTATTGTTAAATGAGTGACTCATCTGAAAGAGTTTCCTTTTCAAGTTGCATCGCATCCTGTGGGAACTGTTTTAAGCAGACCACCCTGGACACAAACATTTTCATCTTCAAGCAGTCAGGCACCACTGCTGCGTAGTGAGAGATTAATTGTCTTCTCCACCCCACGGACGGGCGGCGTCACACCCAGCACGACGTGAGGGCTTCCGCGAGGCCCAGGGCTCCTGGGCCTCCTCCCGGTTCATTTCCAGAGGGGGCGAGATTGTATCTCTTCATAAAAGGGAAAGTTGAGCAGAAGAGAGAAACAGGGCTGAGCCACCCAACCAGTTTTCCAGCCGAATCAAAAACAGGCCGTTCGTAAACAAAAAAGGATTCTTTCAAATGGACTTTAAAAAGAGGGACACAGGGGATAAGACTTTGAATTAAAATGTTTTCAGTGCTGCTCTTAACGAGGCAGGATGACAATGAGACGAATTTCAAACAGCACTAGAGGAGGACACATCGAGAGCCTGGAATATGTGTGGCACGAGATTGGGAGAAAGGGCGTGAGACGTGAGACACGCAGGAATTCAAGTTAACTGGTCAATTTGCAGACAAATTGGTACAATGTAAATTTCACTGCTTGGAGGAGGGAGAAATCTCTTACTAGAAAAACAAACAAAAAACCCCAAAGCAGATCTTCACCTCTCTGTGTGTGTTTCCCTCTCTGCAGTGATGAAACTGCTGGCACTAATTTTCCAGGGAGACCAGAAAATATGTGTGGTGTGTTTTGTCTCCAGTGGCATCCTGGGTCACTGAGCACCGGCATTCAATGCGATTTGTTGATGGATAGAAGGAAGAATCGAACCTTTCAGCATCAGGGGGAGAAAGGAACCAGAACTCAGTGTCTACAGGAGCCCCCATGAACAATAATGTAGAAGGTTCAATCTTAAAGTTGCAGAAAACACCGCACCACAGGAGGAAGCGCCAGCACTCACTGGGAGAGAACTGGCCAGTTCGATTTTGCCTCTGGTGCATAAGCTCATGTTTGTAGAAGCTGAGTAACAAAAACAGTGTTCCATGTGGTGTTTGAATGGACCAGACCCGGGCTCTCCATGTCAATTGTGTGCAGAAAGAAAGGCCCAAACTGCAAACCAGGGTTGCCCAGAGAACTGGTGGGCTGGGGCGGAGGTGGGGGGGAATGGGGGCGGGAGAGGGGAAGCGCATTCTCTCTCTGCTTGGAGGGGAAACTCCACCAGCTCATTCCCAGCTGAGCGCAGAAAGGGGATGCATCCTGACACCCCCCTCCAGTTCCCAAGGGAACGGGAGGCAGCTTGAGCCCTCCCCCTTGGGGCCTCTGGGTTCACTGAATGCAGTGGCCTCTTCCCCGGGGCTGGGGTGAGAGTCAGGCTGCACCCTGCCTGGCCTGGCACACCTGGAAAAGCTGGTCTCGCCCTGTCCTTCCCGAGGCCGCAGGTGGAGTCCACACAGCACGTGCGCTGAGCCCATCTTCCTGGTCTTGTATAGGATGTTCAGAGGGAAGGAGTGAGTGGGATATGGTGCAACCCAGAGTCGGGCACAGGAGACAGGAATGGGAAGGGAAGATCCCCGAGCCCCTGCACTGTGCCAGGCCCGGGCTAAATACTTCCCAGCATTCTCTCCTTTATCCTCATTTGACGTGGAGGACAAGGAGGCTGGGGGGCAGTAAGCAATTCATGGAAGGGAGGTGTCTGCTCAGGAGGAAAGCAAGATTGCAGCCTGCGTCTGAGTCGTGTGGTCAAAAAGCCTTGCTGTGGGCTTTGACCTGGAAAAGCACCAGCCCTTGGCCTTAGGAAGTAAGTCAAGACTTCGTGTGTGATGGTGTCATTTCCACACACACAGGGGTGATCCTATCAGGCTTAAAAACCTTTAATACGAGAATATCCATTCTGAAGACCTTAAGAAGACTGATACGGTTCTCTTATGGATCCACATTCAAGAGAATGGACTTGTGATCTAAGCAGAAGAAATACAAGAGCATAAATCCTACATGACAACGTTGGAGCTGAATTATAATCCCCGGGACTTGGATTAATGCTGACTTCTAACTGGGCTTTTATTTTATTTCACTCACCTGGAAACAAACTAACCATCAAAAAAACAAAAAACAAAAACAAAACAAAACAAAAAACAAACAAACAAAAAACACAGAAACTTAAATACCAGAATTCTTATCTTTAGCATGAAAGGAAAGGCCAAAGTCTGAAATTAAACATTGTCCCAGGTTGGGATCCCTGGAGGCTGGCTCTGGGGAGATTTGCATCCTGGGGTTCTGTTGGAGAGGTTTCTCAGGATCTGCATCCTTGGAGGGAAGGGAAGCAAGCAGGACTGGGCAGAGGGAGAGGCTGAGCTGCAGGGCAGTCTCAAAAACGGCCTCAGCCAACCTCACCGCAGCTCTGGGGCTGGAAGTGCCCTCAAAGGGTTGGCGTTCCTCCCCCCGCCCCACCGCTCATTGGGTGTGAGCTGTTCGGAGAAGAGGTGTGAACTCGGGAAAGGTAGCTCTTCTGAACCAAAGGCAAATCATAGGGAGGGACTCAGTTAAAAGCTCTTGGCAGCCAACAGTCAGGACAGCTAGGGGAACCAGGGCCTCAGTCCTGGAGGGGACTCTGGGTGGTGTATTCACTGTACAGACTTACATAAATACCAAAGCCATCAGGCCAAGGTGGGACGTGTGGAACAAGACCAGAAAACAGGGCATTTCAAAATATCCCTCAGTTGACGATGCATGGTCTTCCCATGTTAATATTTCTGTAATTGGGATGCTATTTGTAATTTGGGTCAAAGTAGGCTTGCCAGTCCTTCCCCACCCTCCTACCTCAAAGCTGTTATGCAGTTGATGGTGGATATTAGAACAGAGGATCTTAGGAAATACTGTAATTAATTGACTGGCTGATAGCTAGGACTGTGAGGGTAAAGGGTACCACATTCTGCAAATTACTTAAGGGCTCTGGCTCCTTTCATAGCCAGATGGTAAATGCTCCTATCTCTTCTTTGCTGCTAAGCAGCGTGCAGTTTTTTAAATTTGTTTTTAGTCTGAACCTCAGAAAATAAGGAAACAACTAGATAAAGACACTTTGTTTCTGTAGGGCCTCTTGAACTAATAAACCACCTTATCGAATTTCTTCAGAATTTTTTCCAAATTGCTCCAGAAATCTCCCTAGAAAGTTGAACTCCATTGTTGGAAAAGAATAGTGTTGCCTTGTAAATAGAATTTAGAATCCACAACAGTTTTTAGGTAATTTTTATTTTATCAATGCAGGACACACATAATATTCATAAAGAGTGAAATAGTATTCAGCGGCCTGTGCCAAAACACAGTGGTTTCTACTCTCCTCGTCCTCCATTCCTTTCCTAGGGGCAACTACTTTTTTTAAACTATTTTTTCTGACATTTACATGTCTATGATTCTAACTAATATGTGTATGAAATGAATTATTTTGATTCTTCTGGTTCATCTACTGATTTCACACTACAGTAGAGGAACCATCCCCTCAGCCTTCCTTCCTGTGTCCCCCCATATAATGATGTCACAAATTTTAGAATTAGTATTTAGTGTTTACGTTGTTATAAATATTACTAATAATATATAAATATTACATAATACATAAATATTACATTATTATAATATTACTATACTAGTATTCCCAGCTGAGCATTGTAGAGTATTCTGATTTTTTCTTCCTTACATTTTCCCTCTTGGAAGTTAATGATTGCCTTTCTTTTTTTTTTTCATTGTATTATATTTCAAGTCTTTTTCTTCCCCTCCTCTTAACGGAGGTACTGGGGATTGAACCCAGGACCTTGTGCATGCTGAGCATGCACTCTACCACTGAGCTATACCCTAACCCCCTCTTTTGTTTGGTATTCACTCCTATACCTTTTAATAACCTCCTGGTCTTCCAACTTCCTCATGAAAGGATCTATCCATTCCGTTAATTTTCTTGGCGGTCCTACAGATCTCCATTCTCCCTTTATCTGGACCTATGTTACAGCTGTCATCCTGAGACTTCTTTTCTCTCATCTTTGTAATTGCTTTGCCTTTACCTGACATTGTATTCCTTAGTTCCTAGTTCTTACATCTTCTCAAGGGAGGAAAGGAAAGGGGTGGGGCAAAGAACAGATATGCACACATATTTATATACACACACAAATCACATGTTGTTTATCAAAGTATCATTTACACTCAGTAAAATGCACAGATCTGAATTGTATAGTTTAGTGAGGTTTGACAAATGAACATCCCTGTGTAAGATACAGAACGTTTGTATCCCCCAGAAAGTTTCCTTGTGCCACTTCTCACGCCACACGCCCCAAACAATCATTGATCTGATTTCCGTCACAATAAATTAGATTTGTTTTGCCAATTTTAGAACTTTATATAAAAAAGTATTTTTGAGGATCTGGCTTCTTTCACTCAGCATAATGTTTCTGAGATTTATCGATGTTGCATGTAGTTTGTTCCCTTTAATTGCCAGAACTGTATTTTTTTAATTGAAGTACAGTCAGTTACAATGTGTCAATTTCTGGTGTACAGCACAATGTTTCAGTCATACATAGACATACATAGATTCCTTTTCATATTCTTTTTCATTATAGGTTACTACAAGATATTTTGTTAATGCCGTCCAGTACTGTTTGGCTTTTAAAGCGATGTGCATGTGTTAGTTTGAGGACAATAAGCAGGTGGTACAATGGCAGAGGGCGTGGTGACAAGCGTGCTCCCCGTGCCTGTCCCTGAGCCCTGCTGTCTCTGTCGGGATTGGCTGCGCTTGGCTGGGCTCGCTCTTCACAAGCATCCTAGATGCTCCCTTCAACTCTATGCTATGCAGAAGTTCCTGTTTTCTATATCCCACGCCTTCCTCTTTCTTGGTTTACTTCCTCATTTTGGTGAAGCTTCTTGAGACGTGTTGTGTGTAGGAAATACACTTTTTGAAACCTGGAACATCTGACCTTGTCTTTTACTGTCATTTTTAATTGATAGTTTGTTGTACGTAAACTCTAGATTGGAGATTATTTTCCTTCAGATTTTCCTTGAGGCATTGCTCCATTATTTTTAGTTTCCAGCGTTATTTTTGAGAAGTCTAAAGGCATTTTCACGTCTGTCAGATTGTGACCTTAAAAACCAATCTCTGGAATATTGGAGGTTCTTTTTGGTTCACTGTGTTCTGAATTTCACAATGTTGGGATTTGGTGTGGGTTAATTTTCATCTGTGGGGCCAAGCCTTTTCCATCTAGAAATTTGTATCCTTCGGTTCTGGGAACGTTTGTCATGTTATTTTTACTGTTAATTCCCTCTCTTCTATTTTCTCTATTCTTATTCTCTGGAAGAGCAATTATTTGGATGTTGGTTAACCTGAACTTTTCAAGATCTTTTCCCAAGGAATCCAGACTCAATAGAATGGCCTGCTCAATTGGAAGTGGTCCTGATGGACTTCTCGGGTGGTTTCCTGAACTGAGTACTCAGTGGGTCAGCAGGGAATAGGTGAGGAAAATCCTCCTGGTTTTCAGAACTTTAATTGACACAGCTCATGTCACCTTTCCCTGAAAGGTGACGTTGCCTGGAGGAAGGATCTTTGTTGTTTCATAGGCAGTGGCTGTTCATTTGGACAAATGGTCAGAGACTTGGAAGGACCTGGTAACAAGGAGGCTTGGGGAAGAAGACTGGAAATGGACTTCTTTGCAGTAGTATGTGAGAATATTTATATCCCATGTGACTGGCCACCCCAAAACCCCCATCACAGAAGAGGCTACAGATATGTAGGTGGACAGATGACCCACCCTGCGGACATTAGCTTCTTTCCATAGCCTCTCAGTTGCTTACTCAATGGGCTTTTTAAAGAACTGGCCCCAGTAGCAAGAAAGAAGAATGAACTAAACCATGTCACTTCTCCACACCAAGGCCGATCACGTGATTCCTGAGTGCCTAACCTGCCAGCAGCAGTGGCCATTCCTGAAACCCTGCCAGGGTATCAAGCCACCAGTGAGGCTTAAAACAGCAACAGAAATTTATTCTTTCACATTTCTGCAGAATAGAAGTCTGAGATCAGGGTGAGGCACAGCTGTACCCCCTCTGGAAGCTCTGGGGAAGAATCCGTTTCTTGCCTTGCCTAGCTTCTGATGGTTGCCAACATTCCTTGGCTTATGGATGCATCATTTCAGTCTCTGCCTCTGTAGTCACATTGCCTCCTCATCTGTGTGTGTGTCAAATCTCTCTTTGCCTACTTCTCATGAGGGAATCTGTGGTGGCATATAGCGCCCACCTATATAATCCTCTCACCTCAAAATCCTTCATTTAACAGTATATGCAAATATTCTTTTTCCAAATTGTGGAAATTATTTCTGTACTTACCACTTTTTACAGTACTTTCAACACATTGGACTGCTTTAAAATGCTTATTGACTTTCATAAAGGGAATAATTTTTTATTAGTAGCTCATGGGCTATTTTTTGTGCTAAATTGTTCTTATTTCCAAAATAATATTTGGAAAACACTACAAGTATGAAGAATACAAAAATCACTCTAACTCCGATAACTATACTTCTGGTGTATTTCCTTTCAGTTTTGTATCTGTGTGTGTGTTTCAAATAAATTTTGATCATGTGGTTTTGAGAAAAGTAATACACATGCATTGAAAAAAATTTGGAAAAGTTAGAGAAGAAATTTTAAAAATCCATAATCTCAGTAGCTAGTGGAACCCTTCCTGCTTTAATCATCTTGCATCTTTATAAACTTCTTTATAAACTTCTTTATACACCCCAAGCGAGGCAGCTTTGTAGCTGTACATTTAAAACAAGAGTTACTGAGGCATTTCTCCACTTCAATGAAGCTGGGAAATCAGACAGGGTCTCCCTCACTCAGTCACTGAAGGAAGCTGGAGCCGCATAATAAGGGTCTGCAGTGGCATGTATAATTAAGGGGGTATGTTGGTAAATGTATCATGAGCAAAGAAAAAGTAGAAGATCTAAGGAGCCAGGCAAGATGGATTGCTTCAAAGCAGACTGCTTACCAAGTGGGGCCTATATCATGTTGTGCAAAAGAACCTTAGCAAAGAAAATCATATTGTTGAGGACCCAAAGGGTGTATTTACATGTATACATTTATTTAAAATCCCTTGAATGGACATCTGATTTGTGTTACCCTCTTTCAGTTTCAAAATTTCCATCTGGAATGTTACCTCAGCAAACCAAACCAAACCATGCTAGGTCCAGTTAGTTTGAAGTCTAATTAATTTTTTTTCCCATTACCAGAAGGCAATCTTGGACTAAGATCTTTAAAAATATTATAATCTTTCTGTAGGCATATGTATCTTTTTCAATCAAAACAACGTACTTTACGACAAAACAACGTAGTTTACGACAGACTCTTTAAATGAAATTCAAACTTCCGTGAGCGTTTATGTAGTAGGTGGCAGATGTTCCGTTCTAAGTTAGTTAGAAAACTGAATATTTTCTCCAGTCCATTAAACTGCATTTGGTGCCTATGATGCATCAAAACAGAGAAATGAAAAGTGAAAATAAATTCAGATTGAGCATTTACCATCCCAGTGACAAATACATAAAAATAGTTAGGTGCTTCAATGTCTGAATCAAAAATCCAAAGGTATAGACAAAAGATATAGATACAGACAGTACACTGGACTGACTTTCAACTTTTCATTAAATTGTTTGTTATATAGACCAGTAGATGCCCCAAATTTAGATTGGAGACAGAATGCAGCAAGGAACTGAGTCCAGCTACTTCAGGGCAGATTGATTTCTTCTTTCCATAATTCTCAAAACCGTCCCTCGAGCTTGTGCTCAAAATGTTTTTTGACTGAATGATGAGTGAATGAATGAGTACGTGTGAGCATATGGAGCCGTAGCCTGTGCTGTAGGTTGTAAGTTGTAGCCTCTGTGCTTTGCTGAGTCACTGATTTTAGGACTGTGTTGACAAAAAAAAAAAAAAAAAAAAGCTTTTAAAATATAAAATTACAATCAAATCAATAAATCAACAGCTTTACTCAGGAATCTGTGCTAGGTGTTGTGGCAAACATAAAGATGATGAATCTTCACATGGGGGACATGTTGGGATGAGATTAAGCCACAAGCAAACATTAAGTGCGTTTGTGAATACTGAGAGCCATAGGAACATTGAACAGCTTTTAATTGAGAACTTGCCCTACACTGTTGTATCAAAATAAAAGCAGCTTCCAGTTGCTATTATTTTGACACATTTCCCTCCCTTTCCCTCCACCGTCGCCAAGCATTTCTGCCTAATTGCTATACATTGAGGTCAGGCTTACATGAACAGCTGGATGAGACCTAACCTAAAGTTTTGGTTGGATCAATCCACCAGCTCTACTGACCCCAAATTATAGAGATGATATTTACCATTCACCATATTAATCATTCTGGCTAGATGTTAAAATCATGCTTTATTTACTGGAGCACACACATTTAGCCCAAGGGGTAAGTCTCACCTAAAGTGGGGTAAAGTAAAAGTTTCACATTCTCCATCAGTGTGACTCTGAAATAATAAACAATTGTGATAATAAAATGTCAAGCCAGAAGCATCTTCATGTCTGGGGTGATGGTGGCTGCCTGAATCCAAATCTCTCTCCACGTATCCTCATACATCTGTTTCCCAAACACAAAATCACCAAGTAGTGCAAATAAAACCACAGGTGGCCCATGCCTTCAGCATTACTAGTATGCGGAGAATACCATGACCTTCAAATTACCTGCACATAGAGAAATAAACACCAGTTGCAGGACAGTCCCACCACCACTGCAAGCGTGTGGATGCTGAGCATAGAGAGAGGGAGACTTAAGTGACCCACAAAAAATAAGAGAGGAAAGTGAAAGACAGACGAAGCACAGGCAAAAATCACCCCAGAAAAACCTAACAGTAAGTGTCAAAATACTGAACACACGCCTGGACTGAGTCATTCAGAGCACTAGCTACAGCAGAGGGGCTTAAAACAAACAGCCCTGGAAGTGGAAAACTTGAAGAAGCACTGCTGCTTCAGTGGAAAAGTCAGATAGAGAAGTGGTGTGGCCTTGAGGTTGCTGCCATGAAGAACAAGAAGAAAATAAGAGAGAGAATTAAAGATCATGCAAAAACAAAAGAGAAACATGATGTTTAGGGGACATAATGGCTCATAGGACTGATAGCATCTCTTCCTAACCCTGTGTTCAGTGACATGCCATTGGTAGCTTGAAATTCGCCATAGAGGGAGTATATATGCCACAGAAACTCTCAAATGCTACAGATCAGGATAGTTTCTTCCCCTGGGGATCTGATTGTTAAACATTTATCAGCACACTGTTGCACCAGTCAGTACCCCACCACCACCACCACCATAACTGCCAACAATGTCATCCGTTTAAGAAACTATACTTCAGTAATCTAGCATAAGAAGGCACTCTAGGAACACTGCCTACAAAATGCCTAGAAATTGAAAAAAATCAAGCTGACTTCCTATAAAACAATTACAAGAAGAAAACAGAAAATGTTAATCATAACATTTGAGCTGATGAAAATTCCCTCCTCCCCGCAAAAAACACTATTGGCAGAGCAGAAGAAAACTTAACACAACCCTCCAAACTGAATTAAGTACCCAAAAGCAAATATATGAAGATAGATTTTTTTTAAATATTTGAAATCATAAATTGAAAAAATCCTAAGGATAGAAGTAGATGCAAAACAGGAAGAAACACAATATGAACTGACTGAACTCAAGAAAGATGTTAAGAAAAAATAACACATCTCAGAAATTAAGAATAAATTACAAGTCCCAATGGAGAATATATTTCAACATAAATTTAACAAGAGACATTGAAGAAGGAGGCAAACAACCAAGAGACTCAAAATAAGATAAAGAAGTTAAAAGGGTCCAAGAGAAAGTGGCTGAAATGGAAGGTCCAACACATGAATAATTGTAGTCCCTCAAGAAGCAGACAAAATACTGGAATGGAACTAGTATTTAAATTTATAATCCAAGGCAACTTTCTGGAAATAAAAGAAAAATTCAGTCTATATATAGAATAGGCCTACTGTGTAACTGAAAATTGACGTGAGACAGGGATTCCCAAGATATATCCTAGTAAAACTACCGGACTTTAGGACAAAGGAGAGAAATCCTTAGAGCCCCCAGGCAAAAAGACCCAGTTACTTGTAGGAAAAAAAAAAGTCAGGCATGGCATGAGCTTCTCCTGAGCCCTACACAAAGTAAGGCAACAGTGAAGCAGCATTTTCATGATCCTCAAGGGAAGTGCTAGTTGAGAGTTTTATACCCATCTGAGCTATCCAAGCCGTGGTATACTGGACAGAGGCTCTTCCTGAAGAGTATACGAGAGAATGAGCTTCATTCCACTAAGTGATAATAGGGGAAACTTCAGCGAGATAACCAATGGTGACCACTTAATGTAGCTAAT
The DNA here is from genome assembly GCF_036321535.1 of Camelus dromedarius. NCBI lineage: Eukaryota > Metazoa > Chordata > Mammalia > Artiodactyla > Camelidae > Camelus > Camelus dromedarius. The sequence continues at coordinate 2,850,925 of NC_087445.1, read as the reverse complement.
TGTTGAGCTAGGAGTCAAAAAAAGGAGGGAATATAGGTGATGAGCATATAAAAATTGTATTTTCTGACAAAGATAAAAAAACACAACTAGAAAATGGAAGACACAGGACAAAGATAGGGGAAAAGCAGAAGAAGATTGTTGCCTGTTGTAGTATAAGTCGGAGTCAGATGATACCACTGATGGTTCAGATAATAAAAGGGTAAGTAAGGAAAAAGGAGTAGGGGGAACTACAAAATACATAAATACAAAGGCAATAATTAGAACAAAAAAATTCTTAAATACCAAAAGAAACTTATAATAAATATAGGTGATACTCTAAATAGGGAAAGAAGCACAGTAAATATGATACATTACACATGGTAATTATAACATAAAATTGAGACCTAACATATGTCAGATGGTTGATGTGAATAGCTCTAACTCACGTATATTTGAAAAGTTCTTCAAATTGGCTTATGCAGCACAACCAACTCTTTGCTGTGATCAAAAGACACACCTGATCAAAACACAGTGATTCAAAGAGTAAAAATAAAAAGATGGGCAAAGATTTACCAGACTAATGGAAACAGTAAGAATTCAAGGGTTGTTATGGTGACTTAAGATGATGGAATTTAAATCAAAAGTCATTAAACCAGAGAAAGAAAGATGCTTATAAAAGTGAAAACCACAATTCATAAAGGACTGGAACCTGTTATAAAGAAAATTACTGGGATAATTGTCAAAATTGCAATATGGACAACTGTAGTTTAGATAAAAGTATCCTATCAAAGACATATTTCCTGAATAAGAGAATGCTCTTATTCTCAGGAAATACACACAGAATTATTAAGATGTAAAGGTACATGATGTATGCAACTTACTTGCAAATAGCTAAAAATAAGTAGTGAATCTGGGTAGAGAGCAAAAGGGAGAGCTTCACATGATTCTTTTACAAGTTTTTGTTAAATTTGAAAGTACTTTTCTAAGAAGGCAAATTGTATGCATTCGTTAAAACTCATCAAATGGGTCAACTTTATATTTGTGCATTTTACCGTATGTAAATTTTACCTTAAAAATTCCACAAACCATAAATGAATGTTGAACTCTAATTAACAGATGTATGCTGAAGTGTTTAAAGGTGAGATGTACTGATGTCAGCCAGTTAAAAACACTTGAAGAATAAGATGACTCGATGGACAGGTAGGAGCAACAGATAGATGGTTACCAATGTGAAAAAAGCAAATACGGCAAAATGTTAGTTACAGAATGTAGGTGATGGGCATATGAGCGTAACTTTATGCCATGCAGACTTTATAAATCGCTAGAGGGCGGATTAGATTTTCCACTTCCCAGCACTTTCTCTTCTTTCTTAGCCTCTGTTAGACTCTAACATCCGGTCCAGTCACATAAAGTCTTGGAAACACCAGGAACCGCCACCATTGTCTCACCTGAGTCCTGACGCTCTATGGATGAGCAAGTTTGTTCACTAATCAGACCAGCTCTCACAAATCTAACTCCGATTTCCTTTTTCTCTACTTGTAATAAACTAGGCAGAGACTCCTCATACCTTGAATTTGCTTCCTTTGCAGACACAAGTGCATCACACACACACACACACACACACACACACACACACACACACACACACACACACACACACACACCTGTCTTCGCTGGGTGAGGCAAAGCCAGTTTCCACTGCGGTGAAAGTCTGGTTCTGGTTTATTTTTTAGGGTAAGAAAAAAGCCATTAAAATTCTCTCTGATGGTTGAATCAGTCCTTGTGGGGGGAGGGGAGGGACAGAGCCAAGGGAAGAAATTTCCTGGTAAGCAAAGCCCCACTTAAAAATTTTCCCTTTCTTTCTTTTTGTTTCTCCTTTTTTCCCTCTTGAAGCGGCTCTCTCTGGAGTCAAAGCATTTTACAAAAACAAACCACTCCAAAGCTTTCAAGTCCAGGGAAAGCTCGAGCAAAGTTAATTAACATGAAGGTTCTCACAAAAGTTAATTAACATGAAGGGACTCACAAAAGCTGTCTGTTGGCATCTGCTCGCCTCCCATGTGCAGTGGTCCCTTTGTCTGACGGCAGACTCCAGCCCAGCCCTGCCTGCCTTGCAGCATCTCCCAGAGCCCAGGCTGCCTTCGTTTCTCCCAGCGCGCACGTCTGCATCCTCTGCAAAGTTACACGACGTTGCAGGAGGCTCCTTGCTTCCGTGGTGAATGAAGGCTGCTTGCAAGAAATCCCTGAAGAAACTAGTTTTTAGAACGCTAGTTTGAAAAGGAAGAAGGGGAGAGGGAAAGCGGAGAGAAAGCAAATGGGGAAGGAAGATAATACATCTCTTTTTTAAAAAGTCCTTCCTAATAGAAAGATGGTTTTTTTGCAGAGTAATTAGAAAATACAGGTACGCACAAAGTATAAATTACTCTAAACAATAGTAAAATAAAATAAAATAAAATAATAATATAATGCAACATATTCAGTTGTAATATATAATAATTATCAAATAATATTACATTAATATCAATACGTAACATTGAATACTATTTGTATGAATAATATAATGAAAATGGCTCACTCTCTCTGACTTGGCCTCTGTACTATATAAAGATACTTTTTTTCCAGAAATATACAATATACCCCTTTTTGTAATCTGCTTCTTAATTAATCAGTAGATCAGGGACTTTTTCCAATGTCAGTAAACATTGGTCTCTGCAGACTCACAAGGGTTTTTCTGATCGCCCAGATAATCACATTGTCTGAAATAAATATGTATATAGGTTTTGCTCTGTCATTTATCAGGCCTCTTATATGTATACAGCCAAATATACTGTATGCGTGGTATTTGTTGAGTAAACCACCTAAGAAAGGTTATTTCTCTTAAAGGCTTACTGTGAGGGTTCTCCCCTAGGAAGAAGGATACAGTTGTGTCACAAAATCCTTTTGTTTAGATTTACCAATTTTGAAGTTCTGCCTCATTTATTTAGAACTTTGATATTGGGACTGTTTGCTGGGAATGGTGATTTGATTCCCCTTAGAGACTCTAAAATGTCTGTTTCCAAGTTCCTAATGGTTATGAAGGAGTCATACTGACACAGGTGTAAATCTGCCTTTGTTCAGGAACTGCCCACAGTGGACGGTCATGGTCCTTTGACAGCTTCGCACTGCTGCATTGGTGTGTCTGCCCAGAAGTTGGCCCACGTGTGCTCACTGAGATTTCTGTAGGAATTCTGATGTCTAGGGCTGATGTAATAGGACATAAAGACCCGAGGAAGGCTTGATTGTCATTGCAGATATTTTCAATTATCATTGCCAGAAGTTTGGGGTTTTTTTTCTCCAAATGCTTCTTTTTGCATTCTGTTAAATTCCAAGTGTCGCTAAGATCACTGGGTTTAATTGTCCAGTAACTGCTTTGCTAGCTTCCATAGACAGAAGCGTTTTGAAGTGACTGGCTCAGGCAGAAAGGAGGGCTGTCCATACTACAGCCTCCCCAATGCCCGGAGTGATGTGGACAGACTAGAAACAGAGCTGGTTGTTTTTATTTTCTCCTGTATAGGCTGTATCAGAAAATCCTGCAGCTGATGACAACAATGGAAACTGTGGATATAATAGGTAAATGCAAATTTAGAGACCAGAAATATTGCTAGACAAGTCCCAGACAGAAAAGAACCCCCAATCTGAAAAGATAAGAAAGACCATTTCGGATCATGTGAGGAAGTGTGCCGGGGGGTGAAAAGTGTGAACTGACTTTGAATCCTGGCTTTGCTCCCCAATGGCTGAAGGCTGTGGTACCTGTAACAGCTGTATATTACTGTGGTGGACTGGTGCCCAACAGCCATTCCACCCGGCTTATATTTCAGAGGTGAAGAAATAAAAACTGCCCAGACTCCCTTGCAGCTAGAGATTAGAACGTGGTTTGGTCCCACCCATTCAGTGCAGTCAGAGAAAGTAGAAAGCGGAAGTGAGTTTTGGGGCCATATTTGGGTTGTTTCTGCTGTTTCTCCTGGGAAGTGTGGTTGTGGTGGTGTGGTTCAGAAGTTTTCCAGAACCTTCTAGCTTGACTGGTGGCTTCTTGATCTTAAAAGAGGTGAAATTCTCTTGGTAAAATATTCCTATGGCATTGGCATTGCTCCTCAAAACTCAGCCCAGTTTTTTTCTCCAGTCTTCTCAAGAATTCTGTTTCTATTCTCATTCACTCATTGCCTTTGAATCTCTCTTTGCTAAACCAGCAAGAATGGATTCTGTTCTTTGTAATGGAGCCCGCAGAGCTGCTTAACCTCTCTGTGATGGCTTCTGCTGTGTCTCTTCATCTAGGCTCAACTGCAGTCCCCAGCGTTCTCTTTCCAGTGTGTTTCCAGTTAGGGTCATTTTCTCTCCAGACTCGGAGGGTGGAAGGGAAGCAGGCCATTTTGTAACCTGCACACACCTTCTCCCAGGTGTTCAACCAAACACTAGCATAGGTGCTGCTGCGAAGGAATTTTGCAGATGTGATTAAAATCCCTATTCAATCACCTTTAAGTTGATTAAAAAGAAGATTATCATGGGTGGGCCTGGCTTAATCAGTTAGAAGACCTTTTTAGTGCTGCGTTTTAGCGCTCTGTCCTGCTCATTTTGAGTCTCTATCAAAGTCATATTTGTTGGGTTTGTTTGGTGAGATAACTTAGGGCTTGACAGATATTGAGCAAGAAACTGGTTTTCCAGCTAGTATTACTGCTACCGAGGGTGGAGCTCCACCACTGGCACACGTCTTTTGGAAGGACTTCCATTGACATTGATGCTGAGAGGGTCTGATTCCAGTGAGGATGAGAGAGGACAAGCCTTCTTATGGGAGGGAGAATGAGAACAAAGAGGAGGAAACTCAGGAAGGGGTCAAAGTTGACCGGCCAGGACTTCCTAGGCAGGGGGGTTTGTTAGGGCAAGCACACGCATGCATGATGGGTGTCTTCCAGTCCAGGGTGGATGCAGGTTACGTCCTCAGCAGTGGAAGAATAATTCATAAATACAAGGATCCTCCCTTACTTACACTTTGAAAATCCCACCTTAATTGTGTGCACCTTATGATTACAGGCCATTAGAGACCATTACATTAGTAAACGAACTAGGAGATTTCAATCGTGCAGTGCAAACTCTTGTGAAATGCAAACATGGTTTCACATATTAATTGCTTCTAATTAAGGAGGAACATTTTAGCCAATTAGCTTTTGGAATTTAAGTGTAAGCAGAAGGCTAATTCAGAGATTTGCTAATCGCTTCCCCCACGGCAGCTGTTTGCCGTTAGTGCAGACATATACTCTGTGTGCATAATTATGCATACACCTGCGGTGGCCGAGAGGCCCAGAACTCTCTTGTTAGAGGAGTTGTGTAGACAGCAGTCACCCATTCTTTTGAAATTATCATGTAAAACAACTGGGGAGGAAATGAGGACAGTAAGAGAGTAAGAACGTCAGACCGAACCAGATCCCTGTTCTGCATCTCACTTGACTGCTGGAGGTGCTGGCTGGTGTTGGGCATGCCATGCCTTCTCCAGATTTCCTGGGTATAAGAGGACAGCAGTCTCATACAGCTCTAGTCTCCCGTGATTCATAGCCAACTCCTGTGATCCATGAAAACCTCCCATGATTCCACGCAAGGTGGGCGCTGTAGACACAAAGATAAAGCATCCGTTGATATTAGGGCCAAGCGAGCTTCCTGACACTTCAGCTGTCAACATACAAGTATTCTGGGCTGGCAGCTGCTCTGCAGCCCATGGGTGTCCTGAAGGAGAAGGTCTTTGACCAACTCTTGGCGATCTGTTCCGTGCTGTCTTTTTCAGACCTCTTCCTCATTTTATTCTTTTCTGTGGTATCGGCATCACTTTCTGGACCCCTGGCCATGTCTCCTCTGGCGGGCTGCTGTTCCCCTCAGTCCACAGCAGGGAGCCTCCTGCTCTTCTCTGTTCCTGCCTCATCTTGCTTCTCCTCTTGCTCAGAAGAGGCTCTCAACAGGAATCCACCTACTGCTGCTGCTGATTGAACTTCGTAATTATGAAGATTATTCTTTTGGCATCTTGACTTGGGCTTTAAGCTGCAATCCTCATTATTATATAATAACTCACCAGTCAGAACTTGCTCATCAATTTCTCCTCATCTACGTGATTTTTTTTCTTTATAAAAATAAAACAGGTTCTTATCCACCAGCCCCCATTCCACAAAAATACAAGCTGGTGTCCATTGTGTACAAAGATGGTGCTTTGGGACAGAGGCATTTCCTGGGCTAGCTTTAGTGTGAGCTCTTACCTGACTTGACTTTTTTGCCTTGTTGGGAGCTTACATCACACTCCTGTACCCTCAAGTCCCGTGGGTAGGAAGCAGCTGAAGGAGGAGAACACTCTCCAGGAAAAAGAGGGATGTAAAGGGGTTTAACTGACTTTGAGAAGGACATGGCTGCGGATGCCTCTTCTGATGGACACGGCTCACCGGGGTGTGTCTCATTCTCAGAGCAAGAGCTACCTCTGCAAGGCTGGCTCCCTTCACAGCATCTCAGCTGAAAGGGCTCGTTCCCTTTGCCCCAAGAAAGGAAATCCCTAAGGAGTGCGGGCAAGCCAATGATAATAAATACGCCCTGCCATGTCGGTCGTGTTGCTTCGGCCACGCCAAGCTGATTTGGGGTTATCTCTATAGCTCATTTCTTTTTGTAACACTGCCGCGGGTCCCTCTGTTTTCCTGAGGTCCACTATGTTCCTAACAGATCACAACGTCCTTTCAAGATCCTCCCGATGGCAGTTGTTGGGATTTCCTGGCAGGGAACCTATGCAGAAAATGGCGTCCAGCACGCCTTCCATCATGACAATGTGAACAATTGAACAGATTCGTGTTCGACCTGTGTTCTCATTAGGTGCAGCCTTCATTAAAAGCAATTAAAACTTGGCAAATAGTCTTTTTTGGATGACTAATAGGCCATCTCCACTTCTCCTTTTGGGAGGTCAGTTGCCAGTTACCAAAAATGAAACACCTGCCTTTACATCAACGTGGCTGCTGCCCGAAATTTAGCAGCATTCCCGAAGCTGTTAAGTATGTCCGTCGTGCCAAAAAAAATGGGGCCTTGTGTTTACCTAAGTCCTGAATAAATATGGTGGATCTGGGGACAAAAATCTGATGAAAAACTTCTCCATAGGCCAGTGTGAAAAACGAAGTTAGCTTACAGAGGTATATGTAATTTATAAAGAACATAAAATTGGATGGCAATGAATGGTCATTTGGGGAAACACATTTAAAGGAAAGTGTCTCTCAATTTGAATTCCAATTAATGCAATTAATGTTTTACATGTACAGTTTCAGGGAGTGCATATTCCCTATGACTTTTGAATGAACCAAGTGAAAGTTATGTATAAAATCCACCACTGAAGGGCTGAGGAAGGGTGGCTGATCATGCCAGGAGATGGGAAGATGAGGTTAGAGAAGAGAGAAACCCCTGCTTGACACTTCATGATTGGTTTTCCCAGGTAGAGTATCCACGAAGGAGGCCACTGCATGACCTGAGCAGCTTACTGCTTGGTCGGTCTGCTGCGCCCGGACGCCTCGCAGGAGGGGCTCAGCAAGGACACCACCTTCTCGCAGTAGCCCTCGCATTCCTGCACGAGGGCCCGTGTCGCTGTGCAGGTGAGGGGCTGGGAGGTGAGGCTGAGCCGGGGGGCGGGGGGGGGATTGAACTGAACTCAGTGCGGGGTCCAGAGCTTGTTCTGATTCTTTCGGTGGACTTTGTCGCCTCTGGTCCAGATCTCTTCGCCACCACCAGGGCTCTCAACCCTAAGAAGTCAGCGAGGGCCACACGTCATCTCTGATTTATATACAGATGAGGAGGATAGGGGCCCTGAGAGATCAGGAGCCTTGCCCAGGTCAGAGTTGGTCAGCTGGAGCCCCCTCGGTGGGAGGGATGGAAGAGGGTCTGAATCAGCCCCCTCAACTCTCTCCCCGCCCACCTGTTCTGTCATCAGCCCACACCCTCGACGGAGGCCCGCCCCAAGGCGGTGCAGAGCACTAAAAAGGGAATTCCTTTCTCATATCCCAGGCACGGAGTTCACGGATCTCCACTCTCCCGCAGATGAACATGTGTTTTTTGTGGAAAGACCACACAGAGGAGTTGGGATCTCTATGTTGTTTCCAGATCTGGCCCGCGTTGGCCGTGGCCCGAGTCAAATTATAGAACCATGGCCACATTCAGCTGGAAGGAATTTAGGGATTGCCTCTGCTGGTGCATCAGAACCACCAGGACAGCTCATTAAAGACAGATTCCTGGGCTTCAGGCCCAGGGTTCTGACTCAGTGGGTCTGGGGTGGCACTGAAGAGCCTGCTTTTCTAGTAAATTCCCAAAGCGTGCCAACGCCACCAATCCACGCAGCCCGCTTGTGTATCACTGGCCTCCGATAACCTTGTCTTAAGGTGGGCCAGCAAACTTTTTGTTAACAGCCAGCTAGTAAGCGTTTTAGGTTCTGCAGCACGACTCAGCTCTGCCGGTGGAGCTGGACAGCAGCTGTAGGAATGGGTCTACAGGAATGAGCGTGTCTGTCTTCTGATAAACCTTTATAAACACAGGAGGCCAGTGGGCTGCAGTCCGCTGACGCCTCACCACAGGCTTACAGCAGTTGGAGTCCTTCCCCACCACGCCTCGCTGCCAGCTGTGAAATGGGGAAGCTATTCCTGGTCTCAGTTCTCTCCTTAGCTACGATGAAGACAAGGTACAACCAGATGGTACAAATTCAGAAAAAACATTTTCTGTCCGTTTCCATCAGTCCCATATTATCAGCTATACTGTTTTTCAGTATGGCACTTTCATTTATTGTAATAATCATTGGATTGGCTCTATAAATATCCCCTCTAATTATTAGGCACCCCATACAAAAAATAACAAGGCTGCGAGATGACAGAAGAGATCATTCCGAAGGGTAATGAAGGAACTTGGTGTCAGAAAATAAACAGAACCCTTCCAATATCAGTAATGCCACCATAGACGAGAGCAAAAAAATGAGTATTTAACACAGACAAAAAACAACAGAGTTTATGATGGCCTGACACGCTCACTGCCTTCATAAAGTATTTTAATTAATAAACATTCTATAAACAAAGACATAACCAACAAGTTATATTATTTTTTATTCATGTTAGAATTTCTATCAGTGTTTGAACATTAATATTTAGAAAGTTTGTACATTTTTGCCTTCCGAGGTTTAAAATGAGAACCACACTAGGTCACAAATGGTAACTAATACACATTTCACAATTGCATGAATATTCACTCAATCTCACTCTCTTAACACTGTTAAACATTTTCTTTTCCTTGCTGTCCTTTACAGTGAAAAGTGTGTCCCACTCGTGTCTCAGCAAAGTTCCAGACGTTATGGATTCATCACATATAAATTCTTTAAAAATATACTTCTGTCAAAAGACTTGAGGACTACTATGTACACTACAAAAATAAATTTTCATATAAATAAATTATATGGCATACTTTTATCTTTGTAATTGAAATGACACAAACCCATTTCTGCCAAAACTGGCAGACAATGAGACCCAGTTTGAATATTTATTTCCTTTAAACTCCTTACGCTAAAACCTACCATGAGTCCTTAATGAAAATGTTATATACTCTGAACTATTTAACATTAGTAAGCACTCTATACAAATAAAAATTCTGTTCAAAAGTAAAACATAGCTGTAATAGTGTTTCCAATAGAAATAAAATCCCTGCATTTTTCTGTTATAAACTGGCATGACAAATACTGTAGGAAAACATTCTTATGATACAAAATTATAAATATCAGCAAAGATTTTTTAAAAAAAAAAAAAATTAAAACATCCAAATGAACAAACAAGACAGACAAAGTAAAAAAACGATTTTAAAAGAGAGAGAGAAATTCTGGTTGCCTGCCAGCCCCCGAGTTCTCCCTTTGCCAATGTGACTATCGGAGAAAGTTCTATGCTGTGCAGAAAGCAGGGGCCGGGCAAACGGTCACGCACCACACAAGCTGGGCTCAGGAAAGGGGCGAGGGCACGCCTTGAGCCAGAGGGAAGCAGACCTCCGAGTTTTGCATCGTCTCTCTCCTGAACGCAGGATATAAGTTCTCTGAGCAGAGCTGAGTGTTAGGTAGACAGTGTGGCTGACAGAGGCACCAAACAGTAGCGGTGGGGCCATCGGGGGGGGCCCCTGGCAGAGGAACACACACATCTAGCAGCCACAGGTAGCTTCCGGTTAGCATCTGACAGCCTCGCAGCGAGTTCTAGGGTCTGAGGTCACTACACTGCTGGTGCTACTGGGGGCCTGTTGCCTTTCGATGAAGATTTTCCATGTGAAACAGGAGGCATAGAGGGAGCTGCCATTTGTGCTCCGACAGCAGCTTAGTCTGGGTACCGAGGGCTTTCTTGACACCTGCTGGTCTCCAGCTAACAGCCTAGGAAGACCACGCCCCAGAGCCAGGTAACAGAACTGGCAAGGAAGCCAGTCTTAAAAAGATCTCCCTGGTTGGGAGGTCTGTCTGCTTACACGTTCTCCAGTGGGCTGTGGGCAATTAGCATCTTCCTCCTCTTCAAAAAAGCGTCACACTGAAGGAACACTGAGACTGGTGAGAGGAGGCAATGGGTTGCTTAGGAAGTGTGCACCCATGATGTCACTGTGAACACACTGAGAACCACCCTCCTGAAGCTCATATCCTCTAGAACCTCCATCTCTGTCACCGTAGGGGATGCTCACTATTTAAAGAAGACGCAAACAAATCCGAAAGCCCCAACCAGCTGTGCAATTTAGCAAGAGAGGGAGTTTAAATTCTAGGGACTCAAAATATCACCTCTGGGTTTATTGTGGACCCAGAATTAAGAGGTTTTTCTACCTGTAGCAGGGTCACTGGCTCCAAAAGATTTCCAATCCACTCTGAAATGTGTGTGTGTGTGTGTGTGTGCGCGCGTGCGTGCGTGCTGGTTACGAGAGAGGTATGGAAGGCTGCGTTCTTTAGAGAATGTGCTCACGGCCCAGCTGAGGCTCCCCACTGGGCATGCTAATTTTTAATACCAATGAGGATGAAGAGATGTGAGCTCTGTACCCTGAGGTTCCAACATCCACCACAACGATCCACGCGGGGGATCTCATCTCCTCTGAGGCACAAGCTGGGGTGTCTGGAATGGCAGCCAATGATCTTAAGAGATGCCCTGGACTTGAAGTGAGTCTCGCAAAAGGACAAGGTGACATTTACAGCTAGCCCTCGAGATACCTTGACTCTTCCAGCCTGACTCAGGCAGAGCCCGTGAGGGGTTACAGACAGTAAAAAGAAACAAAGAAAAAAAAAAAATCACAGTACAGTACACCGGGAACTCACACACGTGTTCACACACACAGCCCAACAGGAGAATCGCTCCCACTACACCTAGAGAAGCCACCAGGGTTAACGTGCTTTCTTCATATCTGCTCATTAAACAACAACAAAATTATCACGCATAGCGTGTTTGAAAGTTAACAGTAACATTTCATACTACCACAGGGTTGTGATATGCAAATTTAAAATATTTTAAACAGAAACCTTTACAAAATAATCCTATTACATAAGCAATATTTGCATAGAATTATACAGGTAAATTATACAATATTTAAGCAGCAGCAACATATGCTGAAATTTAAGACTAAGTTAAGCTTGGTTGTGGCACAGAGACCAATGTACAAACAAGGAAGGGCCCCGCTGTGGCCTCCCCACTGCCCATGCTGGGGGCAGGCGTGGAGAGACCCCAGATCACACTACTTTACATCCATTCCTTCTTGTATATTACATATGTGTACACCTCTTAAATATTCATAGAAATATTTCACAAAATAGTACAGTTGGTTACAGTAACAACGAACGGCTCTCCTGGCACAGAACATCTTTCTACCTCCAAGCAGTTCTCTTCAAGCAGTCCTGGTGGGGCGGGGTAGGGGTAGGGGTAGGGAGGGGCTTCCAATCTTTGGCCTCTTTGCTTCAGATTTTACTCTCCCTTTAAAAGAAAAAGAAAAGAAAAAAAAAAAAGGAAGTCAAACAAAGTGAACAGGTCTATGAGTCCATATTTATGAAGTACAGAAACAGGCAGAATGGATCTGTGGTTCAGAAACCAGGAGGGTGGGGGTTGGATGAGGATGGCTTCTGGGGGGGGGGTCAGGATCCCTCCCTTGATCTGGGGGCTGGTGACGGGTGTGTTCACCTTGTGACCATTTGCTGAACTGTGCGTTCATCACACACAACCGTATGGCTTTAAAGGACCAAAAAATAGGTGAAAGGAGCAGCTGTCAGCATCTTTCTTAAGATGCACTAACCCCCACCAGGTTAACAGCAAGGGGTGAGACCCAGACGGGCACTCAGCGGGTTCTCCAGGGATGACAGAGCTCAGACAGGCGGCCCTGCCCTTTGGGGAAGAGGTCACTGGGGTTTAGGCTCGGGACACATCGACCGACGCCCAGGGAGTCCAGGGGGACGCGGCCCCCAGCTGCCCACCCACCGCACACACCTCAGTTGGAGCTGTGGCCCCGGGGCCTCTCCTCACATTCCACGTCCTGTAGCTCTATGACCTCCACCTTGGAATCCCTCCTCTCGCACCGGACGTTAAAAGGCACATGGGGGTCCTCAAAGAGCCCGTGGTCAGTCTCGGGGTAGTCCTCATAGCCCGGGCAGGGCCCCCCTCGCGGGTTCTGGCTGGGCCCGGGGGCGGGCGGGGGGTGCACGGCAACAGTCACGGAGGCCGAGGCCGTCACGGTGGTGATGGGCTGGCAGTAGCTGGGCACGGAGCCGCCCGTGGCAGTGAACGCTGGGTGCCGAGGGTTGTGAGAGCGGGCTCCCCGGGGGCCCGTGCGGTCCCTATTGCTAGGGCCAGAATGCCCTTCAGTAGAAATTTCAAAAGCGTCTCTGCGCGGTCTGTAAGGGGGCGGCCTCAGGCCCTCTCTGGGGGGTTCTCTTCGGGGCTGCTGGCCTGGCCGTCCAGGTGGCAGGGACCCTGAGTCCAGGTGGGGCTGCTGTCGAGGGTTTGAGGGTGGGTGATGTCTCGTTTCAGGATGGACCACCTGCGGAGGGCAAGGGCGGGTCAACACAGGCCAGGCGCCAGCCCCCAGCGCGGCATCACCCCCTGCTGCTCCGGCCCTCCCTTCCTGGCTCCGGCTCCAGCCTGGCCACCCACAGGCAGCTCTTCCGAACCAAGAGCTCAGTCAACCCCACAAATGGCTGGGAGTGGCCCTGGGGAGCCAGCGGGGGCCCTCCACCCACAAAAGAAAAACCCGTTCTCTTAGAACCTCCACGACGTGGCAGACAAGCGCCCTATTTGGACCCCGTGTCTAGGTTTTCTCCCAACACAGCTGGCCGGGTGCAATGGCTGCTGCCCATAAATGCAGAGCTGTGGTCTAAGTTTCCACACGCACAGTCCGCCACCCCTCCCTGCTCAGCAGAGTCAGATCCCAAGCTCCTCTTCTAAAATTGCTAAGTGTCCAGCCCTGGCTCGCCCAAATGCGGGTCGTTGCCAGGACTGACTGTCTATACTTACACCGCTGAATGTGGTAGCCATTAGGGACGTGTGGCCATTTACATTTAAATTAACTAAAATTTAAAACTCAGCCCCTCAGTCGCACTAGCCACGTTCCAAGCGCCCAACAGCCACATGCGGGCAGCGGCTACTGCGCTGGAGCGCGCAGAGAGCATCTGCATTGTCCCAGAGAGTTCCACGGGGCAGCGCTGCTCCGTCCCGTTGTTAGGAATCTGGTTTCTGGGTCTCTGTACAAAGCACGGAGCAACACAGTGGCCACATCAATCAAAAGGACCGTGACCAACTTCAAAGTCATTCAGCTTGTACCTATTTTTAGGCTCCCGCTGAACAAAACCAGATTCACACTGCAGCTCAGCAGGCGTCGTCACGGGGGGTAAGAGGAGGAAAATTTGGGTTATTTGGTTGGCCTCCCTCCCTTTCACGGAAGGGCTGCTCTGGCCTGGGACTGGAATACCCATTTCCTGGAGGGACAGCAGGAGGCCCTCCGTCGGAGCAGCACAGGGCTTAGAACCTTCCTTGGGTTTTGTGTACTGTGCTCCAGGCCTGGGGGGGGGGCGAGGCCACCCCAGGGAGCACGGTGGCGGCGCGTTGGGGGGGACGCAGTTGGGGCTCTCATGGCCTCTGAGAAGAGGCTCCCAGGCCGCGCATGAATTTTCCTGAATTACCAAAGGCTGGCTCGCAGCTTCTCTGCTCCTTCCGGCCACCCAGAGCATGAGCCTGGAGCCACAGAAGCTTCTGGTGAAGTTTTAGACAGTAACAATTGAAATACTTTTGTACCAAGGGCAACTGAAGGTAACAGAAGTGGGAGGGAGGAAAAAAAATCACTTCTGCTGGCAGTAACAACAGCACTGCCCTCTTAAATAAGTATCATCCTCGAACGATGTGTAGCTTTAAAAAAAGGCTGGCGGGGGGTGGAGGGGAGGGGAGGCACCTTTATCTCTGACCCTGAGCTCAGATGCTACTCGGCTTGAACAAGCTACATGCCGGCGCTTTGTGCAGACACTGCTACCTGCCCCTGCCCATTTCCATCCATGAGATACGACCAGATGAAATTCACATTTCTATATCTTAAGAAGAGTCAAAGAGGGGCAATTTCATTCCACTGAACCTGTAGTTTTTTTTTTTTTTTTTGCATCCTGTGATTTGCTGTTCAAAGCAGGCAGGGGCTGCCCCCTAGGGTGACGTGACTTACGGTGGAGCGGGCGAAGACAGGGTTTTCGGTGGCTTCCACGATCACTTGGTGGGCAGGGCCCCCGGCTCCCTGCTGGCTCTCGTAGTGCCGAAGCTCCTCGCTGATGCCCGACACTGTCGTCTGAGAACTGTACTCCGAGTCGGAGGAATCAGACCCGTTGTTCGCGTGACTGGGGGGCACAGCAAATCGGACCACGCTGGGGGGCGGCTCAGGGGAAGGGGTGGGCAGCCGGTTCAGCCCGTTGGCTGGAGACACCTATTTAAGGGGATACCACATTACAAGCGTGATCGTCCATCTACCTGGTGGCTACACTCAGAGTTCAAAACACAATATTATTCAGGGGTCTCTGTGCCCACTTGTCACCCCTGGCCATCCACACTACCCTGTATTCACTGCCCCCCCAAATCCCTGCCACTTTGAGGACCCTCGAGTCTGACAGCCTGAGCAAAAGAACTACCCTCTGCTTTCGCACACTGGAAAGGCAGGCTGTGCCCTTTTCACTCTTGTTCAAGCCCAGAAATTCATCTTGAGTGGAAAATGCTTCATTGATAGGACCTAAAAGACTCCAGCTGCCAATCACTAGGTTTCAAAAAAACAAAAAACCCCAAACCAAACCAGCACTACATCCCCCAAACTATTAAACTGAAGAGAAAAAAGCCATAGTTACTGAGTTGTTTACTGAAAAAGTGAACCACCAGCAAATGTGGATACACCTAACGACCAGATTAAGAGTGACCCCAGGAAAGTCGGCACTCAGGTGGCCTGTGGGCTGCACACCACGCCGGCACGGTCACTGACCTCGGGATAGGGTCCGAAGAAGGACAAAAGGACTGGCAGCAAAACCAGTCCATTGAGAACACCCAGGACCGTGAGGATTGCCAGGACGGCAAAGAAATACCTGGAAGACAAAAGGGAAGCAGGAACATTTACCACGGCGAAGTAAATTAAGCTACCCTTCACGTGCCCAAACGGCAGAGCCAAAAATTAACGAAACCCACACCGGTGAAAAGGCTGTTACAAAACTGCAGTCCAAATTCAGCACAAGATTAGTGGGTTCTTTTTTTTTTTTTTTTTTTTGTAACCTCATGACTTTAGGGACTACATTCCACAACCCAAAGTGTTCATTCATGAAGGGAAGAAAAAAAAATTAGTTTGTTAATTTGCCGAAATCTCATGGCATGTAATGTTATTTATGAATGTGTTACACAAACACAAAAATATGGAATGTCAATTGAATGGCTGAGCAGACTGAAAGCACAAATACAATGCAGAGGGGCCCCGTTCATGAAAACCCAGCAGAAGCAAACAAATGAAGTGAAGGGTGTAGAATTTAAACAATTTAGCCCAGGAGAAAAAGCAGCCCCTTCTGCAGGCAGCTAATCCACTGTGAAATGCTTCTGCATCTCAGAGCAGAATCTCTAATTAACTCTCCAGCGTATCAGGTAAGGCTTTCCCTGCGCTTTCATTAACCACAACTTTCTGCCCAGAATTCTGTGAGTTCCAGTTTTTAACCAAATAGCTCCATTTGCAACCTTTTTTAGAACACTGGAAGCAGCTTTCCGAAAAGAAAACACTGCCCATTCTGTGGTTGCTGGGGCGTTTTCGGGGGCGGGCGGTCCACAATGACGGTTTGCTCTGCCAGCCAATCTTTTGTTGAACAATTTAGCATCTCTGAATACTCTTGTTTTGCGTCAGCCAATTCAAACATAAAGGCCGCAGCACCATGAAGGAGAGGAGAGCGCACAAGCGGCCCTGCTTTCCCACCGTCCAGGGCTAAGGTCTGGGATCCTTCACGAACACCAAGGTGAACCTGTCGGCCAGGGGGAGCCGCTGGCGGAGGCTCCACGCAGCTGGACGCAGCGGGCTGCGCACAGGCGTGCGTTTCTGTAACTAACGGTTTCTAGGGCAAGTTTGCTGGAAGTGCGGCTGGGGTCGCGGGGAGCTCGGGATGTTCTGGGCAGAGGGAGGGTGAGATCTCTCTCTGTTAATGGTCCTCTTGATCATAAAACGGAACAGGCACCCAACTCTGCCGTGTCTATGTACGTTTCGACGTTAGATGAAAGGAGAGAGAATCCCTATAAAAATACAAAAACCTCGCAGCTATTGTAAACACCAGAACCTCCGGAGCTGCATTAGCGAGAAGCAAGCAGCCCACGGCCTGCGCTAATGTAAACGGCCCCGACTTCAGGCGGAGGCATTCATCACCAGCAGGCATTAAGACATTTGCATCCCATCCATCTAACTGTAGAATAAACAGACCAATTAGATTCCTGACGGCTTAGTGTATACAGTGTCTGCTCATTTAGTCGACCTCAGTGAGGGCTTTATCAGGTTAATCCATCCAGTTCGAGAAAATGGGAAGCCCTTTTAAGTGCTTGAAACAAGAACCCTGATATCTCTGGGGGAGAACAAGGAGCCATGGGTTAGATGAGAGAGCTGCCCTCCAGCCGGGTCCCAGCTGGATGCTCTAACTCAGGCTTAGTTTCCTCTCTGGGGCTCACCTGGCGTTCCCCACGAGGCTGAGTTAGAGCCTCTGGGATCCCATCACACCCTGCATTTCCCATGGTTTTGAATTGCCCGTGACCTTGTCTTTCCCCCCAACAGACCGTAAGCTCTGGGAGGGGGACGGGGTCCACGTCACTAGCTGTTGTGTGAAATGGCACTTACGAGGTGCTCGTTATAGTGTGTTGAATGAGAAATTACACAAAAGAAACTCTGTTTGACACTGGGCTTTTGCACCACAGAGAAGTTACAACTGCTAATGCCTGAGAAAGTGTAGGCTAAGGAAATAAAGGGAAACTCAAAGTCAAATTAAAGCTAAAAAGCAAACCCAGACCAGAACTGTGATCTAGCCCGGGCATGTGTCCATCTTATACTGGCAAACAGGGGTGCCAACTGGCTTGTTAGCTGATCAGCAGTCTGTGCTGAGAGGTCCAGCAGCCTGGGCATCCCCAAGGAGCCGGCTAGAAAT
Organism: Camelus dromedarius; assembly: GCF_036321535.1. Taxonomy (NCBI): domain Eukaryota; kingdom Metazoa; phylum Chordata; class Mammalia; order Artiodactyla; family Camelidae; genus Camelus; species Camelus dromedarius. Next base: position 2,833,269 of record NC_087445.1, on the reverse strand, counting down.
GCACTCTGCTCCCCACCCCAGTGACATCTGATCTGCATTTACTGAGAGCACAGCAGAGTCTGAGGGGCACTGTCTACACCTCTCCATTCACTCTGCACCCAAACGACAGTGAGCCAAGCTGGGCACCCACCCGAGGGAGGCTGAACCTCCATGACGCTGCCCCGCCCAGAGGGTGTACCACGACCAACAGGCTGGTCTGTCTTCGGGAGGAAGAAACTCTGCCTACAACTTACAGCCCTCTTCAAGGCCCACCCCCCCCCCCCCCCACCAGGAATGCCTGTTTGGATTTTGTCTCCAGATTATCGAAGTGTCCCTAACAAACCAGTCATTTCTCACATTTGGTTCTGCTTTACCAGGGTCCTAACTCTGGAGCATCTTTCTGAATGAGAGAGGAAAATGGTCCCCCCTCCTGCAGTTCTCAAATTCTGCTCCGAAGGAAAACTCGCTCTCCTTTTATGCTTCACAAAGTCACATCCTTATTTAGATCCTGAACCAGAAGCTGCTTGCCATGAGATCCAAACAGAAAAAGATGTATCCAAGCTAGGCTTCGATTTCAAAGATTTCACCCCGAAGTCCTATATGAAATGCTTCTTAAATCTTAATGGGAACTTGAATATGAATTCGGGGCACATTACGTTCACTTCTTAAAAGAAATAAAATCTTGGTGACAATTTGAGGTGTCTGTAAGTGTATCTGTAAGTGCTCCTTTCTACAGTTTGGAAGGAGAAGTGACGGTCAGATTCAGTCAATTAATGGAAACCAGGTCGTCTCCTGTTGCTACTTCTAACCTGGGACACCAGTAACTGGGATGTCAGATGGTCCTTCAGGTTCAAGCTGTAGAGTTGCCTTTGCTGCTGACCCCAAACGCTCCATCTTTTCTCCCAAAGATATTCATCAAGACAGCTCTAGAAGAGAGCTTGTTTTCGCACCTCTCAGCCTATCTCTGGGTTAATAAACTCACGAGAAAGCAGAGTCGCAGACGGCAGCAAGGGTTTCACAACGCATACGTGTATCAAAACATCATGTTGCGTCCCTTACGTGTATACAATTTTTCTTTGTCGATTACACCTCGATAAAGCTGGAGGCAGATAAAGTAGAACCACAATGAAGACGTGCCACAATCTCCCAGAGACAGAAGGAAATAAGCAACAGAGATCGAATTAGCAAATAATAATGATCAATTCGAACAAGTCTTCCCTCTCACCCCTGCTTACCTGACAATGAAGTCGAACTCGGACCCTGCGAGCATCAGCACTCCCAGCAGCGTGGAGACGGCGCCGTCCAGAACGGGCGCAAACATGTGCTGGAGGGCCAGCACCGCCCTGTGGTTCTTGTCGCCAATGGCTGTTAGGAAGGCCTGGGCAGCGAGAAAAGTTTGAACGGTCAGATTCCTGGACTTAGTCAACGGCCAGCTTCGTCTTAAATGCCGTAAGCCGCTGTCACCTGCCTGCGCTGAACCTCTCAGATCTGACCGTCTGGCTACTGCAATGTTTCATGGAGGCCGTCCAGCGGGCCAAGTCTAGGCTCACGCTCAGTCGACCTGTTCGTGACAATGGTGTTTTGAGGCTGATGTAAGTCTTGAGCACATAGCAAATAAAGAAGGTAGGCATCTTTACCTTAAATTATGAAACCCTGCCGAAACCGTACGGAAATGAGCAAAACGCTCCCTTCTTTTCACCGTGACTCGCCCTTGCGTTTACATCCTCACGCTAATGATCTCACCTCATTCCCAGGGGAGGCCTCCAGTCGTGACAGCGACGACATTTTGCCTGACTTTTTGGAAGGTCAAGATCTCACTTCCAGATGGGCTTAGCTGGTGTCACGTGCACCTGGGTGCTAAATACGTTATTTCCTCATGATGCTGCTTAGGTTAGAATTTCTGTCTCTGTGTTCAAACTAACGTGTTTATAGTAGATCTAAGCACTGTGACAGCATCACAAGAAAAATACAGGACTGTAAATTCAATCAAACCTGTTCTGTGTGTGGACCTATCCCCTCTTCTGTATCCGCTAAAGTTCTAGGTCAAGGACACTGCTGATACCAAATGAGAACTTTATGGAATAGGTCTCAGTATATTAGACCATTGGCTTGAGCATCTGATCCGGGACCATCTGAATGTGGGGCAGTCACCGTTACACTCTGCCTGGTCTTCCAGTGGGACCCAACAGGGAGGGCTGAGCCCGGCACAAGCTCGCTCTCTCTGCCTGAAAGTTCAGGCTGCTGTGGGATAAGCTGAGAAGAGGACCTGGGGCCCTTGTGGGTGATGTTATGTGCCCTGGGGAAGGACAGGAGGTTATTAACGGATAACAAAATAAAAGTGTACAGAAGTATATGAAGGTGCGCTGTGAGTTTTCACATTTTTCTCTAAAGTGGCGTCTATGTACATGATGCTCTGTCAGAGCTGGAAGACTTTAGGGTCACGATAGCCGCCTTTTCCTCTTGAGAGGAACGCACCAAGATGTTCTGGAACCATGTCGTTCTGTGCTGTATTTGGGCCACGGGGCCGTAAGGGTCAAAGCTGGGTCGACCTTCTAGTTCCAGCTTATGCCACCCAAACACGCACCCAGCGATTCCTGGACAACCTTCACGTCCCGGGTGGGGTCAGGACACCGTGTCCTGCGTGTGGATGGTCTGATGGAGACTTGGACAAGCAGCACAAAGCCAGGCTGGCTCTTGAGATTTCTTAAATTCTCAGAATTAAATCTCGACCGTGTTGTAGAGGCATTCCCTCCTTGTTTATTCAACAGCAGTATGGGTACGTTGCTCATGCTACCTCAAGCGCAGAGACCCAGGGTACCACTACGGTTTAAAGACCGTCATTAGCGGCCCCATTGCAAAAACCTGTTCTAGGACTGCCCTGGTCTGTAATGCTGGCTACCAAAAAGAATGGTTTTCCCTCACATCAGAGTAAAGTGACTTGTGGATTTTTTAACTCACATGCAAATTTTTCTTTTTAAAATACATGATATTATAATTATGTGTTTTCTAAGCTGTAGGCTGGTGGGTTCTTCTTAATAAAAACCCTCCCACCTTCTTCCCAGCTCAATGTAGGAAAATAATTTGGGCAGGCTCAACATTTAGAGAACTGTTTCTATAACATCAGCTTTTTATTATACACTGGGCGGAGAAATAGGTTAACCGTAAGAAAACATTCCTTCTGAAATATAAAAGTTGACAACCTATGGAGCATAAACATGACCCTGAAAACCCCTGGTGGAAGGACACTGAAGGTACAAGGCAGCAGAGTAGGTGGAGACATGCATACGTCTACCTGTGTTGAGCCCCAAAACAGGCAAGGCTAGAGATTGCAAAAGCCAGGCTGAAAAAATCTGACCCAAGTCCAGTGCTAGGTTTCCTAGCTAGGGCATTCCAAACACCCGTATTCATTCAGTCAGTAAGTATTTACTGAATGCCCACATAACCCCAAGGACTAGGGAACCGAATTTACACACTGCTCTGAGGCTTCGGAATAACTCTCTGGTAAGTGTACGCAATGGGCTCGTCTCTGGGATTGAAGACAGGACCGGGCACAGGAAGTGGGGGGGGCAATTCCTGTTGAGAGCAACGCTAGTGACATTACTTTTGCTGTCACGAGTCTGGAGGCCGCGAGGTGGAAGGAGCTGGCTGGGCTCAGGTGGGAGCGCCAGGTCCTCCGCGCTGAGCTCCGGCCCCTCTGCCCACCAGCCCCAGGGTGTCTCCTCGGCTGCCAACTCGCCTCACCTCAAGTCCGCCATCCCCGCCAAGCCTGTGAGTGCGGTCTCATTTTATCCCCGCTTTATTCCTGTGGTCTTAGAGATTGTGTGTATTCGTGCACGTGCGTGCACACGCACACATTCACACACCATCTGTCTGAGGAACAGCTGGCAACTTCAAGACCTGGGGTGACACAGTTGCCAACACCAGGTAAGCACACCCAGGTGCCAATACACCAAGCCACCAACACACCCAGGCCACACTGCCCACTGCGGACAGCCCGGCTCTCCCTCGCCTTTGAGGCCCTTCTTCTTAGATCCCCCTGGAGGGAAAGGAGTGCCAGACTGCAGCCACTCCCGGGGGTGCCTGTGACCTTCAGCCTTGTCACTGTGATGCGTGTCGGGGGTGTTCCTTGCTGCAGGACAACATGAAAAGGTCCCCAACTTGGAAAGTGAAACACCTAGAGGAGCTACGTGGCCTCCTCACGGTTTTAGCTGAGGACGTCTCCCATACCAGAGCGACGTGAACAGTGAATTCCACTCCAATGCCGACGGAAGCGATCAAGATGACCACAGGCACGGCGCTCAGCTTGATTCCAATGAGGCCCATCATGCCAAAGAGCTCGACTGTCATCAAAGCCAAGACTGTCACCTTTAAAAAGACACACGGTGAGTGGCGCGGCTCAGACACACCGAGGTATCGGAAAGAATTTTTCAAAGCAATTCCACCAGAGCAATCTACAAAGAATTATACAAACACGCACCCACTGTTGGCCACCTGTTTACTATAGTTCATATACAATAAGGTGTTTCCCTGTTTTGATTTGGACCCTCAGAGACCATCCTTCAACTTATGACTGAGTTGAAACTAGAGCTTTTGGTTGGCTCCTCCTGCAGCCTAAAGGAAGCTGATAGGATGGGTGAACAAAAGTCCTTTTGCGTAAAAGTAGCTTTGCTTTTGTGTGGAGAGCCCACAGGCTAGGCAAGGATGACTCTGGGAGAAAGGGGACGTGTGGTCAGCTGATGTGGGTCAGGTTACAGCCCTCTCACTTGGAAGAAATGTGGAGTTGCCGGGGTGGACAAAGCAAACGGTTAAACCAAGGAAAAGCTTTTATTTGCCTTTCTTTCATCTGCCTTGTGAAAATGTGTGGGGAGATGGGAAGAAAATCTGTGAGATAGATTTTGGAGTTCTGGGGGCCAGAGGGGAGAAAAATGCAAATAAAACGAGGGCAAGAAGGAGGAGAGAATAATGGTTCCTTGTCGGGGGTGGGGGAACAGGCCGTGTGTGTGTGTGTGGGGGAACCAAGCACAATAAAAGTTCCCTTTGCTTTCTTTTATAAGCGAGTGAAAGATGGATAACATCAATTGCTTAAGTACCATGAAAACTCCTGCAGACTAAACATTTACCTTTAAACATACCTGCTGCACAGACTTATGGTGCAGAAATAAGACCTGGTCTCTGTTTGTATAATTTTGGCATTTTGAAGGCTATACCACAGTTCATGGAATTTAAACACTGCCATGATTTTATTAGACTCTGCATGAAACTTACTCCAAATCTGAGAGTATTATACTTGGAGGGGAAAAAAATGCAAAAAATCGTTTGGGAATACTCATTTATCATTTCTCCCCAAGAGTTAAAACAAACATACCACACAAAACCGTCTCTAAAAGCATTTATCCATGTACCACCATCCTAACTTCTCTAATTACCCCTCCATTTAGAAGAAACTTCTCTGTATTAGGGTCTGGGTTGTAGTCCCAAAATGACCACTTGAATTCAAAAACCATTTATGCTTTTGAGTGTCTACATTTAATAAACGCTCAATGCTATTGTGGAAAGTGCACTAAAAAACGCCTCTATCTTTACATAAAAAGAGTTTAAAGCTGTAGGAGAGGGGACACAAGATTAAGGCCATTAAAGGCGCCACCTAGCCATGAACCTCACCACCTCCAGTAGAATAAATACAGTATGGATGATGCAATCTGGACCCTCCTCCAGAGGCCCAGACACAAACAAGACTTCCCGGCTGCAGCAAGAGCTATGCTGAAAGGAATGTGACTTCCACAAAGACCCTCAGAAGAAACTCACAATGATCCCGGCCGTCCAGGGGTTCAGGAGGAAGACGGCGCACACGAGGAACGTGCAGGCCAGCACCACGCTGATGGACAGCAGGAGCCAGTGGCGGAGGCCGATGTACTGCTCCCAGAAGAGGAAGGGGTAGCCGTTGGGGTAGCTGGAGAGCCCCAGGCTCGTGTAGTTGTTGCAGATGGTGCGGACTTTTTCGATCGCTTCCACGAAGTCTGAGGTGTCCCGCAAGCCGTTGAGGTAGAAAGGGAACTGAGCGTATTCGATGGGCTCTGCTGCTGGGACTGGACGGAGAGGGCAGAGGGGGAGAGAGAGGGCGCGGGGGTCAGTCAGCGGCCCCTTGCGGCTCCGAGAAAGGCAGACGGGCGCCGTCCCGGCGCGGAGGCGAGGCGGCCAGCGCCCACCGCTGGCCACACCAGACGTGCGCCCCCGGGTTCTCCGTAATGGCAACGAGTGGAGAAAGAACTCGGCTGGAAAGCCCGCTTACGGCGCCACTTTCCCCATAGAGGACAGCCTCCAGGGCTTCACAACTTCAGTCTTCGGTTTAGAAAACTTTAAACAATAGTCAACCTTTGATTTTTCTTTTTCTTTCTTTCTTTTTTTTTTTTTTTTAGGGGAAGAGGAGCCTGTGATCTTTGTATTTATTTAACCTTAGATTTTAATCTTCTAAAAGCAGTCACTCTTTGTCACGGGTCTAAACAATTTAGGGATTCAACTGTGGGAACGTTTGTTTTGTTCCGCCGACACAAGTGAACATACTACGTTCAAACTGTTCTACTCAGTCACTGATGAGAACAGAGTAACTCGAAAGTCATGCTTTCCTGAGAAAAACGCTTAACTTTCTTATCCTTTGAGTGATCTAACACACTTAAACCTTCCATGCTTCTTTTTTAATGCAATGCTAAGTCTTCAGCAGCAGGGGAAGAAATCCTTACACAACAAGCATTTAGTTACTGCCGTTGTGTGTTCCAGACCCTTTGGGGTCATTCAGCTGACTTGCTAAACATGATTTGCCCTATTATAATCTCAACTATAAATTTTCATTAAGACAAGCCTTGGCTGCTTGCCACAGGGCTCTGAGGTTTACATACAGGGAAGCACAACCCGCCTGCTCTCCGGCCATGTTCGCAAAGGGACCTGTCTTCTCTCTCACGTCCTCCCTCGGCCTCGTGGCCAGGGTATAAGCTACTAATATCTCTAATGTAAATGCAAATTAAATCCATCCAGAACCACCTTTCAAAGTCGGGGCTGAGAGGTGAAAAGGAAGAGGACGCTGTTGTATACAGACTTTTTCTGCTCTGGTTTAAACAGCCTTGACAGAGTACAGGTGCTTGGTGGCTTATAGGAATGACCCAACTTGCCAAAAATCCCTTCAACACCAGAGTTGACAAAGTTAAGATAAACATATAATCCCCGGCGATAAAACTTTGCAATAGTAAAATAACACTCAACCTGGAGGCGTCCCCAGCTTTCACATGGAACAGCTGGCATGAGAGAGAGAGATGCCTGGTGGACGTATTAGAGTTAAAGCCACAGAGGGAGATTAGAGACTCTGATTTCTCAACGTGATCGAGTAGGAGCTGTATTCGATTTCACATCCTCATCTGTCTCCCAGAGTTTTAAACTAAAAGAAATATATTGTTCTGTTTACACTTTTGAACCCCGGGGAGTGTCAACGGACCAGGGCTGTGACTGAGCCGGACGGACAGGGTGGAGGGAGCCTCCATCGAGTCCCGGGCCCAGCAGAGGGCTACTTACTTCTCAGCCTGGTCTCTGGCATGTAGTCGGCTTTGTCGTGGACCCACTCAGGACGGTGAGGCCGGAGGTTGGCTTGCGAGGCGGCGTAAGCCACGGGGTCGTTGCTGACCCACGCGGTCAGGTAGATGTAGAAAGCGCTGGGGTTAATGATGCCGTCTGCGTCCACCAGGCGCCGCTTGGTCAGCTGCAATGTGGGGAGAGCAGAGGCCTTTGAGAATGGGGCTTGGGGTGAACACACTCCCGCCTAGAGAGAGCAGAAGCGGAGCTCCGCACCAGCATTTGCAACAAAGAAGAGAATGCCTGCTGCTTGAAAACGTAGAAAATCCATCAGAACACCTTTGGTGTTTTTCAAAACGTGCTTATCAGACAATGCAGTAATCAGCATGTTTATAACACACACACACACACACACACACGCACGCACACACAGAGTCCTGCAGATGGCCCAGGAATTGACTGAACCAATTAAATCTGAACGCTAGAAGACTGTCTGCAGCCAAGGCGGAGAATGAACAATCTGGAGAAACATATTTATAGGAGGGGAAGGGGGAAAAAAAAACCTGGCAAGAATCCCCATACACGTCTGTGTGCAGTTAACCTCTGCTGTTAACACTGAAGGAAATGCCACCCAGTAAATGGAGGAGAGCTATAAAAATAAAACAACATCTGTATAAATTTTGCTAACACTAGCCTCCTATGACCTGTGTAGTCAAAGAATGCCCATCGCCCCAGAAGGTGGAAGGGACGGTGCACGACCACGGTCTTTCTGGGACTCCCATTCTGAGAGGGGTGGGCACGCTTAGCACACCACATCCTGTGAGGAGCTAAAGTGGGCCTGTGGGCTCTGCTTAGGTGAAGACGCCGTGAGACAGACACACAGACACGTGCACACACGTACATGTGTGTTTTTTCCTGTTTCCTTTAGATTCAGGCCTGGTTCCACTACTTTTGGTCTTTTTTTTTTTTTTTAAACAAAATGAAAAACATCAGAAGTTAATGGAGAAGGAGTGAAGGAAGGAAGAAAGTGGAAGAGAGTGAGAGAACTAAATTTCAGGGATCTGGATTCAATTAATGCACAGGATATAGAACAACTGTATGTCTTCAAGCAGTCTCTGGAATTACATGGTGCAGCTCATGGCCTCCGTGCACGCAGCACGCTTTTCTCCCTCCCAGGCAAAGGGAGTGATGTCCGGGGGCCCGGCCCAATCACATTTGTTCCACGGTGTCCCTGGTCCCCAAAGCCCCACCCAGCCCCTGGGCATCCCCCTGCTATCTCTCAGACAGGCCCCTCTGCCCACATCCTTGTCAAACCTGACAGCATGCTGCATGCGGCCATAAAGCACTGAGTTCACACTCCATAATAACTCTGAACAATGTACTTTGTAAATCTGTCACCTTTAATGCCAGCAAAAAAGGGGAGACAATAAACAGAGCTGCTGGGAAGATCATTAGCATGACGGTTTTCTGCCTGAAGGTGAGGCCAGTAAGCTACAAAGAGCAGAGGGAGCGGGATCCGGGGAAGCCAGCAGTGGGGCTGGACTCATCTGAGATCTGAAGGGGCCAAACACCCTCCCCAGCGTGCCTGGGGAACCAAAAGGGATACGCTGGAATCCAAGTGTCACAGCAAAGAGGCACATGTGGTTGGAGAATGTGATCAGCGAACAGAAACAGCTCTTCTTCCTTCGAGGAGTGAGAACCACGAGTCCACTCAGAGTCCCGGGACCTGCATTTCCACCGCCCCGCCCCATGGGAGCAATCTGTCTGTCCTCCTCCACCCCTCAGGCCAGAGTGGCCCAAAGGAGTCAAACGTAACTAATCTCCTCTTCCTTCTAGTAGGTGTTCCTCACCCACCTGTTCGCCCCAAATCCTATTCATTCAAATTCTGCTACCCAACAGATCCATCTTTCCAAGTTTGAATATAACCAAGAACCAGCACGGTGACAAGGACCGGAATTCGAAAGAGAACAATACGACACGGCGTGTCTAACACCTGGAAGAGCCTGCTCCGCCTATGCTTTGCTCTGACAACTGGTCTGGAGGCAGGTGACGCCCTTGTCCCCACTTGACAGATGAGCAGGGTGAGGCTCCCTGGCTTGCCTGCGGTCACACAATTAGCCGCTGGGATGAAGAGAATTAGAGCCAGCTCAAAACTCTTTCTTCCAGCCCCGAAGCCTCAGGTCTGCAAAGAGCACGGGCTGGGACCGCAGACTGTCAGCCAGGCTTCAATTCGGGGTGGCAGCGGCCTCCAAGCTCTGCTCAACAGCGCCCCCCGACGCTCCCAGGGTGTGCGGCGGTGAGAGTACCTGACTGATGTCGATGGGTTTATCGCGGCTGCCTGTTTGCACGAGGAGTTTGTAGGCAAGGACCCCATCGTCTGATCCATTTTTGTAATTGTTTGGCATGATTTTCCCAGTCTCCCAGTCACTGTCAAATGCGTCCTGAAGTCCTAGAAAAGGCAAATGTGTGTGACACATTATAACTCTGCATCAGCGTGACCCTGGTCCCGGGGGGCGGGCGGAGGGCAGCGAGCAGGACAGCGGAGCGTCTGCCGTCTACCCCTAACACCCTGTATTCCACGTGCACTTGACCTCACGTCGTATCATTAGATTTCTCGTGAATGAACTTCAGGTTGCTAATAATGACTGCTCCAAGGCAGAAGGGGGGGATATTCATTTCTAGGAAACAAATATACATGTTTCACCGCAACCCTGCGTCCCCAGCACTCCCCTTCTCCTCCCCCACGACAAGAGGAAGCCAGCGAGCCCGGGAGGGCGGGCGGAGTGTGGAAGACACAGCAGGCTGGGGAGCTGTTCCATGCCCCCGGTCAGGTGCCAGGCCGCGGGTTCTCCCACACAACCAGAAACTCCACCCGGAGCAGGAAAAACACATTCGCGCGCCCAACTTCCAACAGCAACTCAGCTGCTTCTCCAGCCCGGGGTGAGTGAACAGGCTTCTGTCAATTTGTTCCATCTGTTCGACTTGTGGAGCTAACACAAGCTCTGGGATCGGCTGTCAGGTTGTGTAAAGATCACAGCCAACACCTATTCACTCTCAGGGCTCTCTTCCCCTCTGCCACCCTTCCTCGGAGGGAGCGCGCCGGCGGGCCGCGGGGGAGAGGGGAGGGAAGGGAGGGACCCCGAGCGCGTGTGTGCGGGGAAGTACCTCACAGGGTAAATGCGGATCAGATTGAGAACAGGAAGCCACAGGCCAATACAAGGGGGCTCTGTGAGAACAGATGACAAACCGCAAGGCCGGGGAGGGGAAGGAAAGAGCTCTCTGGGCTTGGGGGATGGGCGAGCCCACCGGCCCACCACACACAGCTGCGCTCGGCCTCTGTAATCAAAACCATCATTACAGACCTGACGGTTTGGCTACAGCTGTAAAGAGATAAGCGTGTTGGAAGAGAAAACAGGGCCCCGGTGACCCGGCCTTAGGGTCTGAGCGATCCAGGCATTCACGCTCTCCTCTGACACCCCCACCCGCTTCCGTCGCCCGGCTCCCCCCAGACCACCTCCCAAGTAGAACTCCCTTGCCCCAGCAGCGCAGGAAACCACATTTTTGAACAAGCTGCACATGCGTGGGTTAGACACGGCCAGCAAGAAGGGAGGTTTGATTTCATTTCACGACCGGCCCCGAGGGACTTCCAAGACCCCCCCCCCCGCCCCCCACTCCCTGAAAAACACACACCCAAGACTGGTTCCGTTGGCACTCAGGATGGTTAAGCTCTTGGGCTGTGAAGTTGGGGGACAGGGGTGCACAGGACTCTGCCCCTCCTTCTCTAAACTAAACCCTCCTTCGACTTTGCTGTGGGCACTGTGTTTGGAGGAGCAGTTTGGGGGTGAGACCGGTGGGCTGGGTGGTGAAAGCAGGCCCTGTGAGGGTGAGTGTGGAGGGGCGGGGAGACCACCGGGAGGGCCCCGCTCCCGACTCTCACAGCCTGGCTTTCGGAGCGAGGCCTGCACACAACAAGCCGTACTGAACAGATGTTATTTTATTACCTAGAGCCTTTTTTTTTCTGTTTTTGAGAAAAATAAACAGGAGAGAAAAAACAACCCTTGCCCCCACCCCCAGCCCCCCACCAAAAGAGGCCTGTTCTGCTTTCCTCGCCATAATAGAATTTTCATCACTCCATGGCTTGCACGACACTTTAACCCCTTCCTCTTGACCCATTAATTCTGAGGAGCAGCACGTGCTCCTAGGGAGCACTGGGCTGTCTCAGCATTTTACAGTGATGGCTCCTCATTTAATTTTTAAAACAACCTCAAGAGGTAGCCTATTTTTATCATGGTCCCCTCTCTATAGATGAGGAAACTGAGGCCTGGAAAGGTGAAGTAACTTGAGGAAGGTCACCTAGCAGGTAAGCGGTGGAGCCAAGCTTTGAACCCAGGCAGGCTCTTCCAGAGTCAGCCTGAACCACTGCTGCGCTAAACTGCCCTGAGTGCGCTCTGGTGCCCAGGAGGCACCCGCTGAAGGCACCACGGGGAAGGTGAGCAGAGTTAACTCGGGTGCCAATGACATCTGGTGGCAAACAGGAGGTCGTAAAAATCTGAGTGCAGTTTTAAGATATTTATACTCGAAGACTTTTGGGACACCCTGGAGTGAAACAAAGAAAGAAAGATCTGATTTGGGAAGGTCACCGCTGCTGGCAATTCAGTTCAACTCATCATCTACGCTGCTGACCACCCCCCCACCCCCCGACTCGCTATTCACGCTACTGGGGATTCAAAGATGCATGAGAAACAATCACCGACTTCATGGAAAAGTTAAGTCCTTTCGTAATTAGTGTAACATTTTCTAATTATCAAAAAGCTCAACCAACAATGGTGTGGCCTCACTGCACACACATCAGCCAATCTTGACACAAAACCAGAACAAGGACTGGCTCCCACTCCCCTGGGCCCACGTCTTATATTCCGACACACACACACTGTACGAGGCAACTGCGATGTGTTACTTTACAGCAAAACATGGAAGTTTTAGCTAGAACTTTTTCATTTAAAGTATTTTATACTAGAAATTATTTTCTAGTGTGAAGCTCTGAGTTAATTATCCCAACTGCCAACTTTTCTTTCACAGGGGACCCTCAAAGGAAAATGTGAATCTAAACTTTATTTGCACAATTCAGTGTGAAATTTAAACAAACACCATTTGTACGTGATTCAGTGTGGCTTTGTATCTCCAGCTTCACCTTAGTTGCATGTGTTTACAGGTGACCCATGAGATAATTTCCATATTACCACTACGTATTTTTATAAGTAAACCTCTCCCCCAGCCAGAAAAACTCCTGGAACATTGCTCAAGACCAATGGGATGACATGGTTTGTTTGTAATCGTAACTCCATTAAAAACCAATGAGGTTTTTAAAACTAACCATCAACTTAACAACCAAACAAAATGTTTTGAAGGAAAGCTGATTCAAGGATCAGGAGGAAATGTTTGAACACCAACTCAGCCACTCTATTAGGCCTGAAAAACGTCTGGGCGGCCAGCGGTCCCACTCCTTGGCCACTCTGGGCGCAGTGCTCTGCTGGACCTGGCAGAGTCAGATGCGGAGGTCTAGGGCTGGCTGGGATCCCGACCTGGGGACGTGAGTAGATCTGACTTGGTCTAGGTGAGGGCTGTCCACTTAGCAATCACAACCCGATTCAGATGCACCTTTTAAAGAGATTCTCAAGTCCGACCGCTTTAGGACTTTACAGGGATGAAATCGTGGGGATAATTTACAATACGCTGTAAAGGTTACCCCTCTGCACTCCCTGGAGACAACACGCTTCTGCCCTCTTCCCAAGCTCTGCCTAACACGCCATACTGAGCATCCAAAGGAATGGCCCAAGACACCGAAGCTACTTCCACAGCGACCCTCCTCTGCACAGACACTGGCAGCGCACTGCCGCTCCCTTTGTCACTTGTGGTAAGTTATTTGCATGTCTTTGGCCAATGGAGGAAAAATGAACAGCAGTGAATCTCCCAACTGTCTGGTCCTCTTTTGACTCACTATCCGAAAAGCAGCGCTTCCCAAAGTACTGTAAAAAATAAGACTCGGAACAAGTTAACGTCATGAGCGTGTTAAAAAATAATGTTAATATCATGTAGCTCTCTCTGCCCCCACCCAAAAAAAAAAGAGGTGAAATCTGGTACACATGCATGAAGAACATTCTAGGAACACGCGTCAAGGCCAGAAATGGGACTGAATAATTTTCAGTCAAACTCCAGTTGTTTACCATTTCATGCAAACTCACAGGGAAACTGGCTGCTTAATCTTTGTGTACACATGTACTGACTTAAGACCAAAAAAGGCACTTAAATCTGTGTTTAAACAAGCCAAATTAAGTGGGAAATTAAGACAATCATTTGGACAACTGAAGCCAAAAACTGTTGGGGGGGGTGTCCATAATTATTTGGGTATTTCAGTAAGAGTATTTTTGCTTGAGTTGTGTGGGTAATTATCCCGCGTCCTCACTTCACTCTGCGTGTGTCAACACAGAGTAAATGAACAGATGTTCTTGGAATCCCCGCGTACATTCATGCTCAGTCAGCAGTCAGAAGCAGACTGAGGCCGGTTTTCTCTTCAGTTCACTCCACCTCCTAGAAGTGTCTCTGAAGACGAGGTAAGAAGCTCAGGCATTTCACAGCAGGACTGGATTATTTATGAAATACTGTGAGATGTGGTGAAGCATTTATGTTCGCTTCATAGGCCAAATCAAAAGATCAAAATATGGGATTTTAAATTACATTCACCAATGATGCAAAGTCGTTTAACGGTGTACTAAGCTATCATTTGGCAGCGAATCTGCACAGAAATCCCATCAACACTTGGACTTCACTTGGTCACCAAATAGCCACCCAAAACCAAAACAAAAAGACTAAAGGAAGCAGCCAACTGCTTATTTTATAACATACTTTTCCATCTCCTACTGTGTCCTCATAAACTCTTTTTTAAAATTTTCTGAATAGACTATTTTTTGCAGCAGTTTCAGGTTCACAGCAGAACTGAGCAGAAACTAGAGAGTTTGCACACAGCCCTCCCCACCCACACACACTCCCCTACCTGCCCTCAGCATCCCTCACCAGTGCGGCACGGCTGGCCCACTGGATGAACCAACATGGCTGTGTCCACATCGCCCATTTGAATTGTCTGTATCGTTTGATAGGCAAAAGCCAGATTTGGGAGCTGCCCCAGAAACATTCTATGTAAGAATTTTAAGCGACGCTTAGAAGTCAATGAAACGTGTCAGTGTCACACTGTGACCCGACACCTTAACAGAGTGAACCAGGGGACCCTGCGGACACTGAAGGTACCAGAGGCCAAATAAACGGCGAGCGTGTGCAAAGGACGAGGGCCCTCCCGCAGCGTCTTACCTTGGAGCCAGTCTCTGAAGTAGTGCAGCCACATCTTGGGGAGCTGTCTGTTTTCTTCCAACATGACATACTTCACATTACTGAAACTCTTATGAAGGTCGTAAAGTAAGTGCTGGATGTTCGGGTAGTCCGCTTTCTGAGTGACTATATACATGTTGTAGAAAGAAAAGTATTTGAACTGTGCAGCAATGAAGTCGTACTCTCTGGTTTCCCGAGGCACAATGTCCGTGAGGTCCAGCCCGTCGCGCACTCGGGTGGTCCCGTAAAGGCTGACCCCGAGCAGGCCCAGGAAAAGGAAGATCACCACGACCTGCAACAGAGTAAGAGGCAGGAGCTCAGACTTGAAGGAACGGGTCCGACTCGTCCTTGACAAAGGTGAGCTGTGTGGTCTGTGCCTTTTACCATCACACGGCCCTGGAGGGGCACGTACGGGTGGTTCTCCCAGAAGGAAAAGCATAAAATCATAGACACTTCACTCTTACACACGCTCATGAAGAGTAGTGTTTAGAATGTAAGGGGTTGATCTAAATTCAGAGAAACACTCGCCCCAGAGAGACTCACTCCTGTAGAAGACGGGCTCATGAAACGTTCCCCACTCTACCTGGACTGACTCCTCGGGGGGGCCTGAAATCTGTCACACCCCAAGAAGCAATGGGATGAACCCCAAAGGAGCCTGCTCTGGTATGCTGTGAAGACCAGGAGGCGTCTTCTGTGTCGGTCGTTACCTTGGCTTTTGGTTTCAAGAGGAATGGAGCATAGTGCTTCTCGGCAAAAGATGAGAGTGTCCACTTGGTGCAGGGGGGCTCGAGGCAGTGGAGGCTGGAGTCGGAGAACTGGGAGAGAAGGTCCCTGGTGGAGCTGGTGCTCTCGGGGCTCTGGCCGCTGAGGGCGTCCTGGGCCAGGGCGACGGGCTGCACGGAGATCTCGGAGCGCGGCTCGGCGGTGGTGTAGTACACGTGCGTGTGCGGGTCGTACTCCGTGCGGAGCTGCACCGTGGACTGCATGGTGATCTGCGTCTCGTGGGCGAAGCTGTGGCTGCTGTAGGGAGGCGGGGGGCTGTAGCGGGTGCCGTCGTGAGCCTCCGTGTAGGCCTGGGGTTCAACCTGAATCACTCTGCTCACACAGGGGCTGAAAAGAGGGGGAGACGGGTTGCGATGCTGTCCCGAAACGGGCAAAATGTGCTTTCATTTTTGCCAACGACTGATCGTATCCGTTTTACACCGCTCTGGTGTAGGAGCAAAGCATAGGATGGACTTCCACAAACATCATCTGGTCTGTCTGTCTGGACACAGACACAGGTGAGCCAAAGGAGGCCAGATGGATGGCTGGTCCTGGATTTGGCTGACAAAAATCAAGTTACCTGCTGACGAAACTCTTTAACGCATAATGCCTTAAAAAAACAGCCCCAAACCAAACCACCCACGGGGCTGTGTTCTTCCCAGATGGTGGTTTTCAATCTTTGTTCCGCCCTAATCCACAGAGGTAAGACACACTCCCAGCAATGAGCAATGTTGATGCGTGCCTCATTGATCTTGTGTATCAAAAACTCAAGGCTGTGAGAACGTCCAGCCAGGGGAGGGGAGAACCCCGGGTTCCCCCCAGGAAGCATGTCCCCTGCCTCCGTCACACTGTTCACTACATTTCCTTCCAAGTTCACAGACTAGAAGGTTCTCGAAACATTACCACTCTTTTCCCCCACAAATAAAGGCCATGGCCGACAGAAAATGTACCTTGTGAAACAGCAGAAAATATCCAATCTCCTGTCCTCACGTCGATACAAATCCATGCTGAGAATTGCAGGAAAAATGAGCAGAACCATAGCAAAATTGAACACCACTACTACGGCCGCCTGAGAGCAGAAAAAAAACATAGAGGTCACCAATACATCTCCTCCTGGTCAGAGGACTGCTTTGAAAATAAAGCAGTTTTGCACAACGTCTGCCATTCACTCTCCTGTTGCCGGGCTTAGATCTGAAATAGATGCTGGAGTTTCTCACCCCATTGCTTCTCTTCCATCTTTAAGAGACTACCTGGCTGGGACAGGAGGGCCCCCACCAGTCTGACCCTTTCCATCTCTGGTCACTCCATGAGCCCGCAGGGTACAAACAGAGGAACTAAATCAGCATTTCTCGCAACCAAACCAGGTCTACAAAGGCAGAGCAGGGAATATGCTTGAGACGTTTTCATTGAAAACAAAAAGAAAAAAAATTTCCTTCTTAGAATGTTTCTAAGCGTTCCCGCAGCCCTGCTCTTACACTTAGCAAATTTACGTATAAAGTGGATTGAGTATATCAAAATGGTACCTTGAAAACACGAAATAAAATTTCAAACACGTCCCCCCACCCCAGCTTTTTAATAGGCACATTCCAAATAGCCCCCAGAGTCGCCTGGTTGGGGGAGGGGGCGGGGGTGTGAGCGGAGCGACGTAAAAGGTCAAGGAGAGTTAAAGCAGAAATTCCTGTGTGTGATTCCAGTGTGCAGAATAAGCAAGTACAGATTCAAAAGTCACTCCATAACCTAGAATAAACACGGGCCTACATTCTGTGTTGCTTTGGCAAGTCTCCTGCTGACCTAGTAAAAATTACACAATTGGGCTGTTAACAGGGGAAAGTCAACAGAGGACAGCTGAAAAGGCTCTCCCCTCCAGAAAGGCACAGAAAGAAGCCGCAGGAGGAACAGTGCAACTGGATGCTAAGGAACTAAGAAAACACCAGAATTTTTATTTATTTTTTTTGAAAAATAAAAGCTTTTAGGAGGTTTTTCAAAAAAACTGCTTAGTTTTAAAAAAAACCTTCTCAAAATGGGTAAACGTCTCCGGGTGAGGAATAAAACCTGAGGACAGCTGGTACCTAACCCTATCAGAGGAGAACCTCGCCAGGGGCTTTTGATAGTAATTGTGAATTCATGCCCAAGCGGAACTACCAAGCCCGCCTTTTAGAAAGATGCTTTTCAGTAACTGATTTTCTATCAAGTCTACAAAACCAAAAAGTAACCAAGAGTCTCCTAAAAATGACCTCACCCTTCTCTTCTTAGTCTGCCTTGAAAACCTCATCAATTCAAAATATATGAAACATGTTAATGACCACACAAACGTATGTAAGGGACTTCAGAGGCCTGCCTAACAGGCTTATAAACAGATCACCACTTTGACTAGAGGGTTTTTCTAAGAGACAAATACTTGGAAAAGTCAGGGCGCTGTCCTGGGCATGGAAGACACAGAGACGGTTAAGACAAAATCCTGCTCTCAAGGACAGGCACAATCATGGACAAATTACAATTCGTGCTGATAAATGAAAAGTCGTTAAGAGCATGCCAGGGTTGCAGAGGAGGGGGAGCACGCGGTTGGGGGGAGTACGTGGGGTGGGAGGGTGGTCGAGGAAGGTTTCTCAGGGGATGGAGCAGACAAAAAAGGACTTTGGGGGGCACGGGGAGGAAGGACGCAACACACAGAGGGAATCTGATAGGTGGTTCCGAGAGGGACACACCCAGCACAGGCCAGGCAGTGCTGCTGGGTTTAAAATTCTGTTGGATGAGAAAGGAGACGGAGTGAAGGGAGGTCAGGCAGTTAAATCACACACGATTCACCTGAGTCCTACAGCATCCGGGAGGCAGACGCTAGTGTGCTATTGAGGCTGTTACCTAATAAAGACCCCGCGGTGCAGAGGAAGGTCACCCAGTAAATCAGATTCAACTAGTCCCCAGCCCCACAGGGACCTGGGCCTTCCTGTTAGATCCAGTCACCTCCTGAGGGGACAGACATGGGACACTGGGGCAGGGCTAGGACTTCTGACCAACCAGACCACAGGGAAGAACAGGTCTGATCCTCGAGGATTTTTCCAGGAAAATTTAACCTGGGGGTAGCATCCTTTTGTCTTTCCTTTTTATTACAGTCATGTTTGGAATTCAGGAGTGCCATGCAGACAAGAAACGCTGGGTATCCCGTTTTAAACAGAAGTTCCTGAGGGCGAGGGCAGAGACTATGAAAAGACAAGCCGTGCAGGTGTGTGCAGGCAGCCCAGGTGTTCTGGCCGGAGCAACACTGATGCTCCCTGCAGTGGCAGCTGAAGGTATCTGAGACCAGCCTCGTCCATCAGACAAGGGCGATCGATGGGCCTCCTTCTTGGTCTCTCTGCAGTGGAAACGGAGCAATGAAAGGAGAAACCCAAGGTACTTCCCATCAAAACTGACCATCCAACGACTTACTGCATATGCAGGGAGAACATTTTCTGATAACACAGTGGAACTTCAACCTCCCCTAAAATGCACCGAAATGGTAAGAACAAACAGCGAGGATTTCTCAGTAAGGGAGAAATGTCACTGCTAGAGGAAAGAAGGGTTTAAGAAATTGTAAGTAAATCTGAAAAGATGATGGGGATGATCTGGCACCATCAATCAACCCTAAATGCGGTGCTTAAAGGAATGCCCCATTCTCCAGCAAAGCACCTATGGGTGGCCCCATGGAGACACCTGCAGGGCAGAGGGGAACCGGCACCGGCCAGAGGGGCCCTCGTCTAAACCCTCTCGCCATCTGGAACAATAAAGCATTCTGTTCTGGGAGTTTCTATTGATGAACAAGTACCATTCAGTTACCAGCAAAGCCTCAGTGCAGGGCACTGGTTCTCCAAGAATCACAGACAGTGCCACTGCTTTCTGGTATAGAGTGGCATTTGGACAGAGGGATGAAGATCGACAAGGAGGTCTAAGACAGTTTCTCTGGGGAAAAAAATTTCTAATTATTTTGGCAAAGGGTACAAAATTGGAAAAGCTCCCCAGGGGAAAATTCTAAAGTCACGTGGGTTTATTACTGGACAGAACAACTTTGGACATGTCCATTTTTATGCTTAATCTGTAACATCCTGAAAAGCGCAAACACAAATGACTACTCGAAGCTACCACTTAACACAGTTCACCAAAGGGGAGAGAAGCTACGAAACGGTCAATTTCGAATGTCAATACATTTAAAAGGGAACCAAGTGTCAAATTTCTGATGGCTGCTGCAAAAATCATGGCATGCCCTTTAAAAAAAAACCAAAACAACTTCCTTTCATTTTTTGGTTTTGTTTATTTGATAGAGTTGAGCCAGTGTCATGGGAAGCCATTCTTTCATAAATGAGGACTCCTAGAAGCTGTTGATGCAATGTTCTAAAGTGATAACTCTAGCGCTTTAGGATAGAAATGCAAAACCAATAATATTCATCTCATCTCAGTCAGATGCTTACCTTGGGAGAATTTAGTGTCCTGGATTTTCTAAAAGGCGTAAGGAAAACTCATGGAGCTTTTCAGACCACCACACCGTGGGATATCATTAAAGGGGGGTATGCCTTGATGCCTCACCAGAGTGTACTGAGAGGGGAGGGGAGAAAATGAGAGAGAGGGGCAAGAAGAAAAGAAGGGGCGTGAGGCAGAGCAGGTGAAGAACAGCGAGGGGAACGGCAGGCAGAGAAGGAGACAGGCAGGAGGGAGGGTCCCGCTGTTAAAAGGCAACTTCCCGACACCGGACTCTGCCGAACGTGAGGCAAGAGCAGGTACCCAAGGCTGCCGCGCACACGCCAGCCTGTGCAGAAGGTGCTGTAAGACGGTAGCTGTGGCCACAAACTAGTGAGCATCTTTATCTTCCACGTTACTGAGCCGTTACGATACATTTTCATTTTCTTTGAACTTCGGCCCCACTTTCAGATTTAAAATTATTTATTTATCCCCTCACTATTTCTATTTCTATTATATACATATTTGCAATAAAATGAGAAAATCTTCTTCTAGTATTTTTCTTTTCGGGGGGGACGACTGGTGGTTGTAGCGATGCATACAAAATCTAAACAGCAAACAAGTCTGGTGTCCCAAACACAGCAGGATCAGTAGTTACTCAGGGTTTTATCGGTAATTAGTGAAACGAGATTCATCTATGAAGGCTGAAAAGGAGCTGAACATATATTGACAAAAATATAAATAGAAACCTAATCTATGATTAGTCAGTTTCTCTTCCTGGTCACAACCCTTATCACGTTTTGGTTTTCAAAGGGAGTAAAGCATATGAAAAAGCTGAATGTAGTAACTGTTTAAAAAATGGTTTCCTTTAAAAAGGAATTGGCCATCTCATGAATTACCATGACACCGTCAGAGAGGAAGGAAGAAAACGGGAAGCCTTCCTCTTTCTTGGAAAACAGCTGAAGCTTCAAAATTTGAATTTAATTCATAAAACCTCAATAATAATATCCTTGAGATATCCAAACCCTAAACCATTGCAGGCTTAGGAAGGCCACGCCTTTAACTGGTCAAGCAGCCTTCTCCATCTGCGGCGACGACCAATGTCAGGATTCCTGTGAGTTTCAAGCATTGGGACAGCAATGCCAGGACTTCACACCAAGCGCAGGACGGACCCCGGCTGCATCCCCAGTCTAGGGAGCTCGCCATGACTATGTTCACATAAGCCGGCTCTTTGTTTGGAAAAATGTCTCCGTGGCCTCTAGGTGTGAAAGGGCCCAGTTTGCAAGGAGAGAGCAGAGCAATGAGGAACCGCATTGCTCTGAGTAAGAAACAGAAAGGAATTCTTGAGTTTTCCTGGGCAGCTTCAGAGTGGAGTTGGGAACCAAAAGGAAAGAGAGGAGGGGACAGGAGAGACGGACCAAGGAAGGAGAGGTGACAAGCCAGGGCAGCCAAGGGACCACTGTGGGCAGAGGTTGGCCAACAGCTCCTCACACAGTGGTGCCCAACGCTCAGTTTAAGTTATCGCCCAGCTGGGGCTACACTGCAACTGCATCCTGCTGTCAGAGAAGCCTGCTCGCTCTCTCCACAACTGCCTTGTGCAGGGGCTGCTTTAGGGGAGTCAAGAGAGGGTGGCCAGCAGGGGAGGGGAGGAGGGGGGAGGAGACACAGAAACAGAGTGGGGTTTGGAAGCAGGATGGCCAAGCGCTGGCCGCACCGTGGACCAACCCAAAGCCCTCGTGATTACCTGGGGCCGGTGCTGACTAGCATCCCACATGGAACGGCCCTGGTACCACCTCAGTTTAACTATAAAGGAGAGCGCCATGCCCGCAGGCACGGGGCCATGAGGACACCCAGGCCACAGGCTTCCGGGCTAGAGGGCTTGAAAGGAAACAAAGAGCCCTAGAACTTTTTCAGAGGAAGTATCAGGGTTATTGCTTAAAGCAGCCCCATCCAGAAGAGAGAGTCCCAAATGCGGGCGTGCAGTGGGCCCATACGCACAGCAGAGGAGGGAAGCAGACCCGGGGGGCCCGCTGTCAGTGCAGGGCTTGCAGGTCCCCTCCGACTCAGTCACCCACCTGGAGGGAGAAGGCCCGCAGGGCGGGGATCGGGATCAGCGCGGCCATAAAGAAGGCTGTGACGTTGCTGATGGATGTGAGTGCCACGCTGGCCCCCGTGCGCTTGAGACACTCTCCGGTCCTGTCCTGAGGACGAGAAACCACAGTGCTGAGAGCTACAGAGCACGGAGCGCGGGGACAGTGCACGGACGCGGCGGTGCACAGTGCTGCCGTCGGGGGACAAGCAAGGACCACCTCTGGCTTTCCCGCCAGCACCAACGTGGAAAACGTTCTCAGTGCTATCTACACAGTCACGTGTGGTTCACGGTTATTAGTATTCAAAGCACAAAGCTGCACAGTGATGATTTAAGTAAAAAAAAATTTTTTTTGATTTTCTTTTAATTGGACTAGGGATTGAACCTAGGACCTCGTGCATGCTAAGCACGTGCTCTACCACTGAGCTCTACCCACACCCCATAAGTAAAGGTTTAATATGATTAAAAAGGGGCAATGGGAAATGAAGACAAAGTGTTTAAAAAAAAAAAAAAACCCAAAGAAACAAATATGAACTTTGGAGAAAGTGTCCTGAGATGCTTCTTACTTACTTTACTTGTTCAGAGCTAGTAACCTGTCATCTAACTTGGGACTGAAATATTGACTTGGGCCAGACTGAGGAAAATGGAAGGCCAAACACTCAGGAGCAAAAGGGGCTTCTGCTGTCCCCAAAGCTTCCCTCTTCTGTCTTTCTATTACCTCAAAAGGGATTCTTTTATTCTGTCCTGTTTCACTGAATGCGTGTGCCAGAAGGAAAACATCGTCCACACCAACGCCAAGAGCAAGAAATGGCAAAACCTGCAGTGAAAACAGGGGACAGTGAGCGGTGATGTTAGACACACGAGGGCCAACTCTGATCATTCTAAAGCTATTTACAACGTTGCCGCCAGCACCCCCGGTAGCCACCCGAAGGACAGCTTACATGAACTCATGAGAAGAGCTTAGTTTTATCTGACAGTTAAATCCCCAGAGCCTAGCAGTTTTAGCTCACAGTAGATCTAGTATGTTGCTATGTCTAAGCTCCATGCGCAATAATTTTTTTTTAAGTTAATACATATAAGGAATCTAACTCATCTACAAGCAGTGGTTCTCAGAGCGTGATTCTTAGAGCAGCATTGCTGGGAGCTGGCTAGAAATGCAGATTCTCCACCCCGACCCCAGATGGACTGCTGCAGAAGCTCTGGGGATGGGGCCCAGCAATTAAAAAGTTTGCAGAAGCCCTCCAAGTGATGCTCAGGGTTGAGAACCACCGCTCTCCTAAATCGTCTAAACGCCACTGATAAATGGAGCATCTCTGCCTAGTCAACAGGCCCATTCAGACCTGCCCACCGTCCAGTGGTCCATTTAGAGACAGCACTCCCCTGAGGAATGCGGTATCCTAGTGGAAAGGACTGGAAGACCCTTTGGGAGACATGGACACACAGGAGGCTGGTGGGGCCGAGCCTCGGAGAGGGGTGTTTGTCAACGAACAGGGGACGGGTGGCTCCTTTAGTACCTGAGTTGTTGCAGCGTTAAAGGAAATCCCGATCAACGAGCACAGGCCCAATCCTGCAGCCACTGACAGTGCAACCAACAGGACGCCCGCCAGCCCCACGGCGCCCTGGGACCTGGAGCAGTCCCAGCGCAGCATGGTTAAACAGGCATAGGCAAGCTGCAAGCAGAACAGTGGGGGGGGGCGGGGGGTGACGGGGAATTGGAGGAGGGGGTGGGGGAGGGGAGACACAAAACAAAAGCCAAACATTAGAATGTGTAAGGATTCTAATGTTTTCCCCCACCCATCACCCCAGATCAAAGGGTAGAACTTATTAAATCCAACAACAACAAAAATTTACACTACAAGACATC
The DNA here is from genome assembly GCF_036321535.1 of Camelus dromedarius. Lineage (NCBI taxonomy): Eukaryota > Metazoa > Chordata > Mammalia > Artiodactyla > Camelidae > Camelus > Camelus dromedarius. Next base: position 2,809,213 of record NC_087445.1, on the reverse strand, counting down.
ACACGAGATGATACGAGTCAAAGGTGGGCGAACCGCAAATGGGAATCAATGCTTTCACACGACCACTTTTTAAACCGTTATGAAGCCGAGCTCTCTCTGTCTTGGATGCACGTGTGCGTTAAGAGCAGTTAAAAAGCAGGAGCGGTCATGGAAAGGCAAAAACCGAAAAAAACGAAACGAAACACCCCGAGGAGAACCGAACGGACTGTTACCATCAGCAAGTAGCCGCTGGCCACGCGGATGACGCTGACGTCGGAGAAGGACTTGAGGATGTCGTCCAGGGTCGTCGTGGTAAAGGAAAGCACCTTCTGAGTGGAGTTCTGAGCGACGCTCTGGTGGACCACCTGCGGTCACAGCGCACAGACAGATCCCAGGTGGGATTAAAGCTACAAGGAGCTTCGCTATCCCAGCCCGGGGTGGCGTGTCCCCTCTGCCCACCCCCACTTTTCTCCCCTACATGATTCAGGTCTGAACTTGGACCAACACTGAACTACCCTGGGCCTGGGACGATGACGTCTACTGCTAACCAAGCGAGACTGCGGCGCGGTGCTGCGCTGCCCTGGGGTAACTGAAGTTTGCTCCAAAGACGGCTACTCCCGTCTCCGAAACTCCACGACTGGTTTGCAGGCCATCAGTTCCCCCCCAGTCCCAAACAACCCATGCTTACGGCATGCCTCCCCCCTTCATTTGCTGCCACTTTTAAAAGGTCGCAGGCAGCTCAGCAGAGGTCACTGCTTGGGAAACAAAGGCCAGCTTCTGTCACATGACCTAACCGAGGGGACTGCAGCTGTGAGCAGACTCCAGGCCTTGCTAATGTTTTCCAGACACCTTTTCTTGCTAACCAAGTGTTTTTTTTTTTTTTTTTTTCCCCCAAAACACTATTATGCCTTAGTGCTGGAGTTCACAACTGGTGACTCAAAACGTTTTAGGCCATCCCAATTAGAATTAGCATCACCCAGATAGTATGATTTTCAAGAGGAGAAAGTTTTCATGCCACCAAGTTCCCAGAATTATGATCCATTCTAAAATAAGTTCTAATGAGAAGAAAAAGTTTTAATTAAAACGTGAAAATGACGCATTTAGTGACTAAGGGGTTTGGACCCACATTCAGAGACACTGGCCATTTACCTCCACGTATGTCCTCTGCCAGGCCTCCAGGATGGCTGCAGCCTTGTCCTCGTTCCAGGTGATGTGCGAGACATACTCATACCCCTTGAAGTGTTCGTACATTTGCTTGGGAGTCATTAACTGAAACATGGTCTGCAAGGCGTGGGCACTGTGATGGGGCGGAAAAGGCACCCCATTCAGCATCCCCAGGAAGCAGCTCTCACCGCGCGACACCCCCACCGAGCGCCCCGGCTCACCCGCAGCCATTCTGCCCTCCGCGCGCACAGGTTTCCATTAAAATGAGACCTGGATGGCTGTTTTATTTAATAGATTGATGTACCATATTAAAGGTGTAACCTTACAAACCTTTTACAGATATACCCCCAAATTAAATTAATAGGCAATTTCCTTTCTCAGCTTCCATTCAACAAAACAGGAAGGGGAGAGAAGCAGATAGCTTGACCAGATACGCCGGGCTCAGCACCGCACACTGGCTGGTGCAGAAATCCCAGACGACAGCCCTCCCGAGGGAGCAACCGCAGACGGAGTGCCTGACACTTGACAGAGCGGAGTCCGCAAGCGCACAGAGGAGAATTCTTGTTTAGCCATCAGTCGTTGGTCTTTTTCCTTTAACAGGCTGTGGCGGAGTTGGGCTCACGATCATTTAACTCCACGGGGTATGACCAATGCCTCTTGCCTACTTTATACCTGCCCCGATTTTCTGCACCATGGGCAGATCTTCTAACACCCCAGGGTCACTATCTACAGTCTTGATGAAAATGACTCATCTGCTCTTGAAAAATTCCCCACAAGGTGCTTTTTTGGGGGCTGGTCTGGTCCACTGATATTTTCTAATGTTCCGTGACACCAGACAGCTAGCTTGGAGAACAGTTAAGTATTGACACAAATGCACTTGTAGGTGGATTCTGAGGAAAGCACGGGAACTAGCTGGCTCGCCTCTCCCCCCGCGCGCTGCGTTACCTGACGAGCTTCCCCGTGCTGTTCTTCACCGTGCCACCCACAATCAGCTCCTCCTGCCAGTGCATGTACTTTCTGGATAAGCCATGACATCCACCATTCAAAACAAGGGCCATATCAAGAGGCTGAAATAAAAAGACAGCCACATAATTATAGGAATTAGTAGGCAGGTCACATGCCTTGTTAAAATCCAGTGCATTTAGGGCTTGTTTGTTTCAGGGAGAACATTAATAACAAGGCTAATGAGAGGCGTGCGGCAAATCTTACAGCAAAATTTCGCTCTACGAACACACTTGGTTGCATAGATAAAAAGCGTCACTGAGAATGAAATCTTAAATATGAAAATAACAGAGCTACAAATGGGGGAGAGGGGAGACATCCAGTCCTTCCCGCTGCCCCTCCTGGGGGCACTGAGGGCCGTGCTTACTTTGGTGGCGTTTTTGTTCGGGGCTGTGGCAGGGCAGTCTGGGTCAGCCGGGTTGAGGCAGGGCCGGTCCATGTAGCCATGGCCAACCTCAGCCTTACTCAGCATTTCCTCCCAGCTGTCCACTTGATAGTTTATTTTCTTTAACTCTTCCAGGAATTCCAAAGGGTCAAAGTTTGTCCACTGCAAAGGAGGCTTACCTCTGTGAAAGAAATTAGGAGGCGAGACAATGAAAAAGAGAGGCTCCCAAGCCCTCAGTCAAATAACAAGACTGCACCTCCTGCATCTGGACTGCGTGAGGCTCTCTGGTCATAGCTCTAATTCTGGGATCCTGGCACAAAACAACAAGTGCTCCTTCCCAGGGTCCCTATACGCAAACTAAATCAGCAAAGTAACCCATGAACGAAGATGGCAAGCAGAGAGCTTACAGAGCTTAGAAATTGACAAAGGCACTGAAGAATCTTCACTTGCTGATGGAATGTGTTTAATAGCTAAAAACAAAATTAGCCAATGGGTGCTTCCAAGCAGAAGACTGAGACCCCAAATTAAGTTGTGGGGGGAGAGGAAATCACAATGTCAAATTAGCACTTGCCAGCCTAATAAATGTTTTGTAAATGTCATCAATCAAAATATTTGATCTCCATTACCTTTAATAATCCCATACTTATGAGCTCTCTCTGACAGCCTGGCAGTCAACCCCGCAGGCCCCCTGCTGCCTCTGCCATCACCGCCGTCAAGGCCACTTCCCCCCACACTCACTTTTGAATTTGTGCTGTTGACAGACCAGAAAGGCTTTTGGCTGCCTGTTATGTGGTTCAAACCACACTGTAGCTGCTTAACCAGGCTGAAGTCATTATTCAGAATCTCCCAACCAGAAAACACAAAACCCCTTATTTCCCATCTAAAACTGTACACTGAAGGTCAGGGTATGGCCACCACAAATTGCTTTTGCAGATATGTGCAAGCTAGGACACAAACAATAACCTAAGCACTAACTCTTGCATAATTAACTGAAAACGTCTACACTGATTAACAATTATTCCTTAAATGGTGCGGTGTATATAATATTCAACTGCTAAACAGTGAAGCATCCCCTACCATGGCCTTCAAAGAGAGCGGATTTCCCCTTTAAATGTCATTAATGTGATCCAAAGAAAGGTTTAGCATTTTACTTAACAGGAAGATCTTAAACTCAAAATCTTAGTTTTGACATGTACCCACTAATAAATTCTCTCCTAAAAAAAAAAAAAAAAAAGCTACGCCTACCTAAGTGCTTGGTCTGCAAAACTGCAAACAGTTTTAAAGAGTTAAAAATCACACATACTCTGAAGTAATTTGCATTTATTTGCATATAAATAGGCTGGTAAAAGTGAATGAAATCTAATGATGCCTACAGAACTTTTTTTGAAAAGAGGAAAAACAGTCTGCTGAAGTGCCCTCTCCTCCAACTATTCACTCAAAAAATGCACATGGAATTTCAATGTTTTTATTTCTTGTTCAAAACTAAAGCAGAATAAACAATGATAAAGTAACATCAGAACCATCCTAGAGTTTAGAAAGCACAGACATCAGAAAACAAGATCACACACTTACAGTAGGTACGCTGTCCCAGATTGTAACTTCGCCCCTTCCCAGAAGCAGTCCAAAGGTGTAATAATTAAACAAGGGTAAAGATATTCTATTATCTGTCAAAAGTTGAAAAGGACAGGCCGTGCATTAGGCTAACGTATACCACAGAGGTGTCTGAAGATTTCTGAAATCTTTTTTGCAAACAGAAAGAAACCATACCTGATCCATGTAACCTGTTTCTGTGATAAGTTCGCCAGATTTATAACACAAATGTTCCAATTTCCACTGCCTGTAGAATAAAGAGCAGAGACAAACATTTCTTATTGTAATAAAGTTGGGAAAGCCGTGCAAAACCAGAGCTACAGAACATATAGAAAGAACTGCAATTTTATCACTTTTAAGTACCTGTCAAGACGCGCAGAGCTCTGCCAAACAGCCTCAACAAGCTTGCTTTAATGAATAGATAATACTCAACTGCAATTAACATGTGGGGTGTTTATGTAAATGAATGCTACCAAAGTACTTGAAAAGTCTTGTTTTCTTAAGTGTTCTCCCAATAATCTTGTTTACACCATTAATCTGCTTTTCTACATACATTAAAGCAACTTCAGGGCAGATCGTTCAGAGCTGAATTATCACAAATTCAGAACAGGTTGGGGCTAAATCAGTAAAGTTTATAATGTAGTAACATATACTCAGGCGGGAAAATGTCACTTTTTTTTTTTTTCTGGCAGAAAACGTCCTTTTTAACAGATAGTGTTCCAAATGAACCTTCCCGCTCTTAACCACAAATGCTGCCAACAACACTGCCAGGTAGACTGCTTTCTCAGTTTACAGTCGTCTCTTCTTGTCCTTGAGAAATTCTATGAAATATGCTGATCAACAATTACCCTGTTATCTATCATTTATTATTACGGAGTTCTGCTATCTCTAGAAGAGGGCTACAGATAAGCCCATGCCTCTGAATGCATTAGAGGTAAGTCTAACTTGAAAAAAGAGGACATTAGGAAAGCGTGGGGATGGGAAACCCAAGAAAACAAAAATTAAAAATTAAAAAATGTCTAAACTGCTCTATTTCATTAGTCTCTTTCTCACTTTTATTAGTCACCCAAAAGAACGTCCTGGACGTTGCCCGCTTCCCTGTGGCACCTTCCGTCCATCCATCCCTCGGCGCCCTGCTGAAATGCTCCCTTTCTGCTAAGCTGCTTCCATCAGTGCTATTGAAAACGCCCCCTTTCTCCGGACCTCTAGAGCACTGCTGGTCTGCTCTCCCTCCCGACCCCGGAGCACCTGCAAGAGGGACCACCTGTGTTTGGTTTTATACACACTTCTCCGTATTGGTGTCTCTCCTCTCCCTAACTAGTCCATCCTGAGAGGAGGCTTCACTTACCACCCACCCATCCGCGCAGCCTTTTAATTCCGTGCAGCACAACACGTACTGTCTAGCAAGGGTAGGTTCTCAGTATGACTTGATCAATTAACTCTTTTTCACACTTGCTTGAGAAGGGCAGGGCTGTGCTTCAGAGAAACCACCGGGCGTGGAGCCAGAAGAGGGCTGGAAACCCGGCTCTACTGTTTAATAACTGGATGAACTTGGACAAATGCCTTAATTAATCTAATTCTCAGTTTTCTCACCTAAAAAAATGAGATGGGTTGAACTCAGGTGTTCTTTCAAGTTCACGCCAATGCATAAAAGTTCTCTGGTCCCATCGCAGTGTTAAGAGTGTGATTTCACTGCACAGATTTTCTCTGTAAGTGTGCAATGACCAGCTAGTCCCCTCAAGGGAGGGTCCCATTCTGTTAAGACTGTGTCAGGCATGCGTACAGTGGCCCAGGGTCACCCACTTCCAAGTTCTGTACGGGCCTCCACTTGCAAATTTTGCACAACTGCACTGGGTAGCTGCTCCCCCTACAGAGCTCTTTACGGACTGGGAGGGGAGCGCTGTGCTGGGAAACGCAGAGCTGGGCCCTCCTGCCGTGTTTGCCCGACCAAAGCACACCACCTCGCCTTACGTTTTCCATAGCCCTTTCAGACATACTTATATCCGATCTTATATCTGATCTTGCTCTGGTCACCTCCTGAGGATTACAGCACACACATGATCAGAAACTCGGCTTACTGATGAAGAAACAAGAGTATGTCAAAGATAGGTGACTTGTCGCAGGTCATGCGGGGGCCCTAGGGCTTCTGTCTCCAGCTGGATGGGTCTTAGAGCCAATCCAGTGAAGACCATGCAGAGCGGAGGTGATATTTGCAGGAACAAGTACTGATTTTTGTTTTATCCTCCTCCCCTCATTCTCCCTGACCACTGGATATGTCTACCCTGCCGCTTCCTCACTTCTGTGAAAAAACAATACTCACCGGCCACCCAGTTAAGACGTGTTTGAAAGTCTAGGTTAACACCAACCCAATGGTCCCCTGAAAATAGGGTTTAGTGATAGTCACCTCAACAGTTCAGGGAGACGACCCAGTTTAAACTCATCAAACCAGAGTCAGTCAGTCAACAAACTCTCTGAGTACCTGCTTGATCTAAGTGCTGGGGTTCAAGAATGGACAAGATGCGGTCCCTGCCCTGAGTAACTGTTTTGGACAGGCAGGGAAAAGGGGCCGATGGGTTCACTGCAGGCCTCCTCCTACGCTTTTACTATACCCGCAGCAGTGCTAAGTTAGCTACGAAGCCAAAGGGTAATATTTTGTCAAGGTGTGTGAATCCACCTTACTCTGCCTACCTGCCCCCAGGAATTCAGCATATTTTGTTGCGTAGCCCCTTATTTTGTTGTGACACACAACCAACTGTCAACACCTATAGTGAATACAAAGTAACAAGAAGTAAGTTTTCCTTATTTTGAGTGAGTTGACTAAAGGCAATTTAAAATGTAACTGTTCCAAAACTCTGGGGTTTTTTTGTGAGTTGACTAAAGGCAATTTAAAATGTAACTGTTTCAAAAGTCTCTTAAGCAATAAAACATCTTCAGAATGGGTGGACAGCCACCCAAATGGCTGCTGGAAGGCTGATACTCATTTGGCTACAGTGCCAAGATAAGTACCAAGAATACATTACAAAGTAATGTAATTCATTTGTTATCAAACTCGAGGACAAATCAACATTTTAAAAAAAAGTCATTTCAGGGGGCAGGGGGCGGGAAAGGACAGACTGGGAGTTCAAAATGTAGAATAGATAAACAAGATTACACTGTATAGCACAGGGAAATATATACAAGATCTTGTGGTAGCTCACAGTGAAAAAAATGTGACAATGAATATATGTATGTTTATGTATAACTGAAAAATTGTGCTCTACACTGGAATCTGACACATTGTAAAATGACTATAACTCAATAAAAAAAATGTTTAAAAAATCATTTCACTAGAAAACGCTCTGAACTAACGTGCCAGGTGTATTTCCAGGGCAACCTTATTTACTAAATCAAGAGGGCCTGACCCAGCGGGCTCTTCCCCCCACTCACCTGTTGTACATGTACACGTGGACCCGGCTGGCCTGGAGCGCCGAGTCCAGGTGCTGCCGGAGCGCTTCTGTGGTCAGGACGTTGGCACCTTCTTCCTTGGGAGTCTGAATCATGAGCTGAGGATTAAACATAGCCTCTTCTCCAATCTTCTGGCGGGTATAATTTAATTCACGACTTACTCGTCCACCAACTGACAAACATGTATAGATTTCATTTAGAACAGCAAGATCCCCACAAATTCATGTTCTGTTATCTCGCTAAAAGGGGCAGGATACTTGATACATAAACTCTGGTCATGCAAACGTTATGGCTGACGTTTGAGGGGTAACGTTCACTTTATTATGATTGGCAATGCGGGCATTTCCAATAATAAACATGTAAAAAATACTCACTAAACCCATTAACAATGGTCTTGCCTGTCACACGCGCAAACCTAATGCATACGTGCTTCGTGCACCTTCTAACTAACACACCATGTGTACAAAGGGGGAGGGGGAAGGAAAACTTGAGACACCTTTTTCTTGCAGACCAGACCAAATACCCCGCGCTGCTACAATTTCTTTCACTTGTATAAACAATGTGCCCCTGCAGCACATTTCAAGATAAATGGCTTCAATTTACACTCTTCTCCTAAATAATCTGGCTAAGGTAACAAGGAAATGTTTCTCCTTGTTGGAAAAAGAAACAAGGAAAGGTGGCAAATGTGTATTTAGCACAAAACCTGCCAGGAGAAGACAGATAATGTGATTCGTGTCAGATGTGCACCGGGAAAGCCCACTTGAGAGGAAGGAACTCAGCAGCCGTGGCCGTCCTGGGCAGGCCCTGGGACCCGGCTCTCTCAGGCTCACCTGGGCAGCATCCAGGAAACACAGGTGCCAGGTTCTGAGTCGCCTGGGGGCGGCTGCCTGGAAGCTCCCGGGGTTGACCGTGAACCCCCGCCCCAGCTGCTCCAGCAGGCGTGCTGGAAGCCAGCACAGCGAGGCACAAGAGGAGTTAGTAAACACTGCCTTTCTGTCCTCTTCCTCGGGTCCTCAGTTGCATCTCAGTGAGGGTTTTAGAACACGCCAAGCACAGGGTGCTGCGGCTGGCTGGGAGGCAGGGCTGGATGAGCTTCACTTCTCAAGGGGCCAGTGTGGGGATGCGAACTGTGGCACGAGGCCCTGGAGAGGGGGCTCCGATCCAACACGGGGAAAGGGAAGGGCTTCGAGGGAAGGTCTGGAGGGGTAGCAAACAGAGGCTCCTCGAGCACCCTCACAACCCTCCCTCACCACCTCCCTCTACACACACACACACACACACACACACACACACACACACACGCCACTTCCTAAGGCACCATAAGTTGAATGTTTACTGAAAAGCAGGCCTTCAGCTATCTTCCAGAAAGAACCGTCAGTGATCATCTTAGCTTTCCCACGAGGAGAAAGCCTTTTTCTTCAAGTTTAGTATTCAAGGACATAAACATTTGGTTTGAGCAAGTAAATAAGTACTGGGAACGGCGGGTTGTTTAGTTCTCTTGGCATATTTTATAAACAAGGGGGCAGGCTAAAAAGCAAATCATGCCCTCATTAGGAAAACTAGCCCAGAATCACAGACTGGCAGGATCATGGGTGCAAGTTCACGCAGATGGCCAAGGCCACTGTGGAACTCTGTGAGGTGAGATGGAACGTGTGTGTCTAAGAGAGAAGAGGAAGGGGGAGGGGAGGGGGAGAGGGAGGGAGGGAGAGGGAAGGGAAGAGGGAGGGAAATGATCAGTTGGCTATAAAAAGTATTCAGACGCTGCAGAAAACTGTGACAAATGCCCCAGACAATTGCTGAGGAACTTGCAATCAATTTAAAGAAAGACCACAGGAACACAGAGGAAACAACTTGCAACAGCAGATGAATTTACATTATTATAATGCACAGGCCTGCTCAGGACCCTCCACCAAAGCTGCCTGCAGGCAGGGTCTGGCTCCTTCTGGCAGGAATCACAATGCATTATTTCCACCAATCAACTAGTGAACTGAATTATACTCAATGCATATTCTCAAGAGATAGAAAAGCTGTTACAGGCAAAAAAAAAAAAAAAAAAAAAAAAAAAAAGAGGGGGGGCAATTATTAGGCCACAGGTCACTTCTGAAAAGCTTTTCTCTGGCTATGTGACATCAGTGGCCCACACCTATAAATCATTTTGTATTTCTACCTGCTTCCTGCAGCATTGGCACGCCAAGTGACTTCTCATTCTAACAAAAGCGTACTTCCTTTTACCTTTACTGCAGCTGAAACCTTCAGGTGAATGAAAACCATGAGGTCAAAACCAATACCACCAAAGCGGGACCACAGACCCAACCCTGCCCCACCCTTCCTGCAGAAGCTGCCTGTAACTGCAACCGCTGAAGTGATGACCCGAGACAAGAGTCCACACAAACCCAAAAATCAAATGCAAGGTTCATGCTCCCGAGAACTTAAAATTATACTCTTCTAGACCAGTCTCAGAACGAGTCGGGTAATTTATCACACGGGTTTCAGAAAGGACACCACTTTCCTACCAGGTATACAACGTACCTCAGGGATTCCACGTCACCTTTAGAATTTTCAAGATGTCTATTTAAATAAATGCATATATCTTAATAAAGCGGTGTATTTGTCATGTCTCAGGAATTGAAAACCTTTTCACTCTCCCATCTCTTTCCTCTAGTGATAAATATGCGTGTTCGGCTAATGTGGCAACCAGTTTCGACCAAGACGACTATCACCACAGGCAGATCTCGCAGCCAGACTTGAAGGACGCTGAATTCTACAGTTTCCTCAACCAGCTCTACTGTAGCCTACTTTGGAGTACTGTTATATTAGACTTACTTTTCCGTATTACGTGGCCATATTTTACTTAATATTTCACCTTTATATAACCAAATATGAATGCTTTTGCAAAACTATTCAGCAGCTTAAAAAAGGTTTGGTTGATATCCACTTTCCTTGACAATGGTTGGGACAGGGCTCACTCGGCCAGCAAGCGGGGGGAGGGGGGCGGGTGCCACGAGCCACGCGATGGGGGATGGGGCCCCGCCGTGGACCAGACAGCTCCCAGAGCCCCGCCGGCCAGTGAAGCAGGTAGGCAATACCCAAGCAGACCTCTCCGGGGCGCCAAAGGCCACGGAGGACATCAAGGTGGTGATGATGTCACGCAAGTTACCGGTGGTGGGGGTGGGGGTGGAGCACTTCAAATGAAGTTGCCCGGGGAGACCTAAAAGGAAGAAATGTTTATGCTAACTTTGAAGAGCTGAGGGAACAGCATTCTGAGCAGAGGAACCAGCAATGCAGAGCCCTCGGTTTGGCGTGCTGCAGGGAGAGAAGGAAAGCAAGCTCGGCTGGAGCGTGGTGAGACCATAATTATGTCATTCCCTCGGCTGCTCTGGTAGACTCAGCTCCTTCTCAGGTGCGCTTGGGCCACAAACTGCACAGTGTTCACACGGTCTTACCTCAGTATCCACCCAAGGCACACAGGAACAAGCTACCAGAAACACACAGAGCAATTTTATAGACTCACCCGACTTCTGCTACCCTGGCAAAGGCCCATCCTAAGCCACAGCTGAGTGATGGCCCTGAGCTGTTCCTTATCTTGGTGGCTTTCTTACGCGCCAGGGGGAGCCAGGGGGACACGGTGCTCTCAGGAAGCCCCACGGAACCCATTTCAAGTGACTGAAGTTACATGTGTGGTTTGCGGCAATGGTTTGCTCCCTTCCCTTTACCATTTGAGGTCAAAGTCCTTTATTATTTTAAAACCAATCTTATATTCGTGAAATGCTGCACAGTCATTTTTGACTACTGAGCAGAACGACCCATACGATGCAGCATTTGTGATACGGAAGCAGGTATACTGACAGCCACGTGAACAGTCGTGAAGCTGGGTGGGGGTTTATGAACGACCCGCTTCCCTTTTGGGGGGTTTATCTCCATTTCTTGATCTTTCTGCAATGAACATGTATAAAGACTCCCATGTGACAAAAAGAAAAATAGGTAAGCTACTTGATAATCAAGGCATCTGAACTGAAAGCAAATTCAATGCAAAAACATGTATCTCTATCATATCCTGAAGTCCTCTCTTATTTTCTTCCCTCTTCCCAACTCAACAACTTTAACAAAAAAATAACAACCAAGCTTTCTGAACAAGGCTCAGGAAAATTGTTACTCAGGATCCTGGGACACAAAACCACCTTTTACATTTGTGCGGTGCCTCCCATTTGCAAAAGCCTGTCACGCTCATTATTCACCTTTTATAAATGTTGTGCTACTTCCCGATTAAGCTGGGGCAGGTTGGACCGAAGGCAATGCGAAAGAAGATCCGAAGACCTGGGTTCTGAGTTCCAGCCTTGCCACTTGAGGCACTGAGATGTGGGATACAGCTGCGCCTCAAGTAACCTTCCCTGTAAAGAGGATTAAAAATCCTACTACTAACCTCATGGGACGGTGTGGGAACTGACAATTATGTGAAATTTCCCAAGCCCTTAACCAGGAGCTGGGCAGGTGTCCATTCATTTATTTGTTTATTCCAGGGCATATATCATCACTCTTACTTTACAGAGCAGGAAACACAGCTGCAGAATTTGGGTGACTTGCCAGTTGATGGAGGCGGAACCAGCCTTTAACCCTGAGTCCAACTGCCTTGCGAGCCTCAGGGGACTCTGAGCATCAGCTGAGAATGAGTCCAGGAGCGCCAAATTCCACACCCCAGACTAGCGTAAGCTCACAGACAGAGCTTTTAGAATGTGCTGAAGTATTACACAGGACAAATAACTGATGGCTTTATTTAAAGGACAACAACCTTGCCTCCCAGATGTTTCACCACCACTGAGGAGACAGCTTTTTTCATAGGACCCCCCCCCGCCGGCCCCAGGCAGCAGTGGATGGGCCCCATTTTCTTCTGGTCCCCACAGGTACCTGTCTTGGAGGGGGCAGAGAGGTGAGGGCACACAGAGAACAAGCAGCCCTAAGCCTCTTTACCTGCAAATTCTGCCATCTTGTTCTCCAGAAAATGAGGCTTAAACCAATTCTCTGAAAGAGGTGGCGTACGAAGCATCACTTCTGCAAAGAGGTTCTTGATCAAGTTCTGCAGATCCTTTCCTCCCCAAATCAAACCGAGCATAGTTCTCCAAGGTGAAGAGGGGCCATCAGAGGTGGGAAGCCATTCCACTCAGGGGTCCATACCTCTGGGCCAAGGCTATTTCCGTCCACAGCAGACACAAGACATTCCCCTCATGGTGTTCTCCCGCTGTACGGTCCCTCGGCACAGCCTTTCGCACAGAGCTGAATAAACATCTGTGGCATTCATGCAAAAGGCTTTCAGCAAAAGCTTATTGTGGTCCACATCAAGATAATCTGAGGGACCAACCAAAGTTGTTTTTCCCAATAAATTCCCAGTCCTTTCAGGGAGGCACTTACCGCTGCCCACTCACCTCGGCGCACACTCAGTGTGTCGGATGAATAAATGAATGAACAGCCTCCATACAGAGCCTTGGGAACAGGCAGTCATCTGTATAAGATATTAATTCTCCTCAAAGCCTCAAAAAGTCAATCAGTCAAAACAAATGACCCTTTCAGCCTGAAAAGTACCCACTCAGAGTCCAATTAGGAAAATGGGGTCTGTGTATATGCAAGTGGAGCATTTGCATTTGATTAATCCCATGAATTATCTAACAGCCTCTAGAGAGATTTCTTTTCCCCCCTTAGATGCTTCAGGTCTTTCTTTCAATCTTGTGATTAGTTGTGAGGGTGAAAAAGCACAAATCTCTAAAAGGGTGTAACTGCAAAATTATTAGCACCAACTCATTTTCTAAATTGAAAAAAAAAGGAAGATTCAGTAATTCGGGCAATTGGCTGAAAACTCCTGGGCTGTGAGTTTTAGTCAGTCTTCCACTCATCTCTTTTATTCATGACTAGCCAACTGCTGCCTAAGCTTCTGGGCTGTTTTTCCCCTGGTGGGATTGTGCCCTTGGGTGTTGCCATGGGAAAATGCTAGAATCAGACAGCCCAAGGAGAATTTGTCTTCATGAAGTGAACCCAGTGAGATGAAAACCGCAAAAAACAAGAGAAGAGCAGGACAGACACCTCGTGACGCCTCCCCGGGGACCGCGAGGGGAGGGGACCAGGAGGGCCCAGGGCGGCGGAGCAGTGGCTCCGAGCATGCGCCTGCTGGCCCCCACACCAGCTGTTTGTGGTGCCATCTGTTCCCACCCGGGCTGCTTCCTCTGAATGGCTTTCCCTGAAGCCGCCTGCTCGCCCTGTCGGGCACCATCAGGTCAGCCCAGCGCTCTGCCCACACTGGACCTGCTGCCAGCCACAGCTCCCCCGACCTGGTGTTTCTCACAGGGCTACCAGCTCCCAAGATGACACTGCATCTGTCAGGAAGCCCTGTGACCCACCTACGCAAAGCTGACGAGTGAAGTCAGGCCTGCAGACCCCAGGATGTTCCTGGCTTCCAGCAGGACGTGGCAGAGTGGCGCTCGGCCTTACCCCTAACTGCATGCTTGCCCACTGTGAACTGTCCCAGGTCCTACCATAACTTCACCTGATTGCTCGAGTGCTACCAGCAAGCAGCTGCAAACCCCAGTTCTGTCCTCCTGCAGGGCCTGAGCGAGCCCAGGAGGGCCTGACACAGAGCAGCCTGCTCCTCCAGAGGCAACACCAGACCAGGAAGCAGAACCCAGGGACCAGAGACAGCATGTTGTCGTCAGGGTCTAGGTTCCCAGGTAAGGCCTCCTGATGGCTTCATTTAAAAAATAAAAACAGAAAGCAACCCAACAGCAACAAAGTCAAACGCCCGCAAGGCTGCACAGGCTGCGGGCTCGGGCTGCGGGCTCTGGCTGCGGGCTCTCCATCGAGGCATTCAGGCTGCTGCATAACACTAACCCCAGTTCCCTTCTCCCAGCTTCCGTGGAGCTGACATCACCCCTCCACTCTGCACAGTTCTTGCCATTATCTGGCCTGGGCCTCCCCTCACTGGCCTCCGACTTGAGCAGGCCCAGGGAAGGAGACAATGTGGTCCCCGCCTTCGCACGCAGGCTCCCTGGCCCCGGCCCCTGCCCCTGCGGAACTCCATGCTGGCCCGATTTCTCTCCCGCACCGGCCCTTCCCTCTGCCTCCGCGCGGGGAGACGCACGTCACTGGGGGCCACATTCACGATTGTGTGGCCACCAGGATTAGCTGGATTAGGGGCCGACGCATAAGGACCCCCTGGTGCAGTGAGGAAGTTCCATCACCAGGTCAGCGTGGTGTGAACTATATTCTGTCACCATCACCACTCCTCACAGCCACCAACCGAAAAAGTGGGGGTGGGTGGGAGGTGGCAGAAAAAAATGCTTCCAGAGCAAAAGTGCATGAATCCCTTCTAGCAATGGCCACACCCCCATTATGCATTTTGAAGGATGTGAGCCACTGAAGACTGTCCCCTTTCCAAACAAGAATGTGGCACGACTCTTTCCTTATCTCTAAAGAATTTCATGGGTTTGATAGTGGCCATCCATGGAGAGGTAGGCACAGCTGTCACCAAACACAAGGAAACTTCTATTCCAGCCCTTTGCTAAAACCAGTCAAGAAGTTTGGGAAGAGGGTCCAAGTGCCGGAATCCTACTATGGTCCAGGCAAGCTAACAGCTCCACGATGGTCAATTCCCATTCTTCTGACGGACAAGCGGGGGCTCACCCAGGGGAGATTGTCCTGGTGAGCCTGGAGGAAAACAGTGTGGGCAGGAGTCGTGCAGGGAATGAGGAGGCAGGGGGGCAGGCAAGAGGATGGGGTGAAAACCAGAAGCACAAACTCCTAACTCCTTTTAAAAATTCACTGACTGCAAGTTTTCCTCCCAGGAAATCCTTTGGCCCATTCACCTCCCCACACCTCCCATCCTGGCCGCCACTCGTGTGGACCCTGCATGAAGGGGAAACACAATCTGTAGAGAGTGTGTGTGAGTGTGTGCAATGTGTGTGTGTTTTACAGAACAGTCCCTCTTGCACAGAACCGGGCTGTTCCATCAAAGCCGTATCTGTTATATTTCTGTCTTTCTCTTCTGTTTGGCGTATTCACCAACAAGAGAAAAGGAGGTAAGCTTTGGCGGCCCTGACCTGCAGCTGGAACACAATACTTTCGCACAGCCCTGCCGACCCCTGACATAAATTTTACACCGCAGCTGGCATTTACACACTCAGCATTACCATATGTATAGCTGCTCGGTGCTAATTATGCTAATCACCTGTCTAACTCGCTGCTGCGAAAAATGGTTGTATTTAGCAGTCCAGTGCCTACCAATGCAGCTTACTGTGTGGCTGAAATGTACATTCAGGCGGCCCTGAATGGCAAGATTTTTCCACGTTGCTGGCTACATTCAGGCCTCAGAAAAATTTATTCAAGTCAACTGGTTTCGGTCCGCAACAAAAAAGTTACGAGAAAAAAGTGAGTGTGTTCTTGCCCTAACATTCTGGATCTGCTTGCAAGCAAAATGATAAATCAATTGGTGTGGGAAACAAAAAGGGAGAGAGATTTCTTTTGGGAGCCATGTGAAACTGTAGCCTATTTAAAAAAAAAAGGGGGGGGGGGAAGGGTCATCCTATTCCCCAAATCTCTAGAAAGAGCAGTTAATAGATATTTAGCCCTAATCCCAATTCTCTCAAATTGCAAGCTTTGTTTGCAATTAAGCAAAGTATTAAACATGTGCAATTTTTTTTCTGGATTATGTGTGAACTGAAATGATGGTGTCACTTTTTAACTTCTTACAATGCTGTATGAACCTTACGAGGAAAATACCAGGTAAGAGGAAAAAGCATGATTTCTTAGGTAGCTAGGGAGAATTCTGGGTTATTTTACCTTTGAGAAAGCTTCTGTTTAAAAAGACACTGTGATATTTATGTCTAATTTGTGAAGTTTTCTGGTTTCCCCAATAAAGGAGCAAAGGAAATAAGGGAATGGGGGTGGGGAAGATGGGAGAATTCAAAAAAGAAGAAGTTGGGGGGGAGGGGGAGACAGTCAAAAAGCTTACATTTTCCTTAATCTCAGAACTCCTGTTTTTATCATCACTGTTTCTTAAAGTAATTTTCTCAGATCACTGCACAGAATGGATTTGCAAAATCAAGATAATATTATTCCAGGTTGTTCCAACAATTCCCTAAATCCAAACTGAAACTCCATTTCCTCCTAACTCACAAGATACCTCCATATTAATTTTTTAAAACCCCTGAAGCTAGTCATTCTAAGGACTGCTTAATAGTCGATTATTTGGGTGTACAGCAAACTTCCAGGCATTCCAATTGCCTAGAAGTGCCCCCAGCTGGGTCACACACAGCCTCCTGGAGGGGCAGCCCAAAGTGCTTAGTTACTGTCTCACCTCCAAAGGACTATCATTAGTGGAATCTTTATTTAAACTGAGAAACTAGGAGCAAACTGGAAGGCCATTTATTTGGCAACAAAATGTGGGCTCCCCTCCAGTGCTACAGAACACCAGCGCAGCTTCGCGATAAATCTGAGGTGTACACACAGAAGGTGCGCTGACTGACCCAGCAGGCTTCCTCAGACACACGAGGGGGCTGTGAAAGATGCTGGCCTCTTCTGGCCTTGCTCCACTCACCTTTCATCTAACTCACAGCGGATGCAAAGGGTGATGCTCACAGTAACTTGAAGATGCCGCTCCCCCCCCCCATTCTGTTCAACATTTTATAAACTTATCTGACCCAATGAAGCAACATTATCCAAGCCACATCTTGCTCTCTTTGGCACGCCAATCCGAGTTACTGCTCTTTGCCAGTCCAAAGTATTAATTCATCTGGGTTTGCGTAGTTCCAAATCTTGACTATGCAGCCAAAAACACAAATGGCAGGACCACTACTGTGCTCGCTGCAGAGCAGAGGGCTTACCCTCCTCACTCCCTCTCAATCGCCCGCTCTTCTTAAATAGGAGATGGACCACCCTGCCTCATGGCACAGAGCAGTGTTTACATTGCAGTACTTGACTGTGTAATACATCTGGCATTTTTGGGCAGGATTCCTGAGCTAGGGGCCAGAAGCCCTTAAGCAATGATTTAAGGGGAAAAAAAAATCATGCATATCGACTTAACAAAGCCCACTCCCAGTGTGTTTTGCTTACTTTCACACATGTTTCATCAACAGCTCAAGACTAGCATGGATGATGAATTGGGGAAGTCTATTGTTTTTCATTTTCTCTCATAATAATAATAATAAAGGTCGTGCTGCAGTGTGGAGACTTCCTTCTCACCAGCCCTGCCTCCAAGGCCAGGGGTAACGTGTTGGGACCCACAGGCAGTGTGGACCGTTTGGGCCAACTCACACCTGGGTTTCTGGATTAGCCTCCACATTATAAATTTCTCCAACAACAAACTTGTCGCTCATTAGCAGGTACCTGACTGCCCACCAACGATAGTTCCCTTAACACATGACAGCTGTTTTTCCAGCCATGCTCTAAACCCCCAACGCCACAGAATGGTCTCGGTCTTGAAGGGGCTGAGGACAGGATGCACCTCTCTGTACACACGACTCCTAAAAATCTCCACCACGGGCAAGTCGTTTCTCAGTGGCAGCTGCTTCAGAAGGCTAATGATTTCTGCCAAACCCAAAGATATATGTAGAAAAACTGAGACGTTACAGTGTACTGGGAGGAACAACACCACATCCAATTGAAGAGAGAAAAAAAGACCCTGAGAAGTATGACTATAAAGCACCTAAATGCAGAATTTAGAACGAAGGAATGAGTAATAGAAGCGTTCATGTTTTGATGCCTGATGACACCTGTGAAGTCGAGGAAGGCTCCTCCTGAGGAGATCCAAGGAGCTTCCTGCTCCGAGACTACCGCAAAATCAGCAAAGCTGCCTGCTTTCCGGGACGTCAACCAAGATTTCTCATGTGGATGGCCCGTCTAAATGCTGCGGAGAAGGCCAAAGTCTGGATGTGGAAACCTGTTCTCTTCCATCTTTATCCAAGCTCCAAGTTCCCTTTGGTTCTGGTGGGCATCCCACCCAGGGAGAGCCTGAGGTAGAGCACCTGGGCTGGAATGTCACGGTGCACATTCACTGACCATCTCAGAAACGCTATGGGGCCAATTCCCTCCCATATTTCTTATGGCACATTAAGCACAAGGGACTGAGACTGGTTTCGCAGCCCACGTGTCAATGGATTCTAAAGTTACCTCAAAAGCTCATTAAAATGCCATGCTTCTTCAACAGGGGCAGCACACCTTCTGCTGGTAAGAGCCAGCCCGTACCAATCTGAGAACCCCAAGGAGGCAAATGGCACTAGTGCCTTCCCACAGCTGGTTTGAAATAACACATTTTCTAATGCCCTCCTGCCACTTTGTGACTGACCAGATTTAATACCATTTTAGATTTCACATGAGTAACTGCAGAGATCCACTGGGAGCAAATGATCTGGGCAGTTTACAAATAGGTGGGAAGGAAGAAGGGTGACATGAGCAAAGGTAAGGGAGGAGGGAGGAGGAAGAAGAGGTTCTGGGAGCCAATGAGGAGCAAAGGAGATGCCAGTATTAAATTAGAAGCACACAGGTATGGTGATTACTTAGGGATGTCTCACATGGCTGGAATTCCCTTACTTTTTCCCCCCCAGAATAGTGTCAAAATAATGTATTTCTGCAAAATGGCTTCTATTAAATCTAGTCTCCTTTCAAATAATTGTAAACATTCCATATTTGTTCTAAAAGCCAAAAAACTTTTAAAATCCACCCCTGGCCCCCATCCCATGCCCCAAACACCAGTAGAACAGACCACTCTTCAGGGGCTAAATCTGTGCAGATGGCTGGCAGGGACAAAGTCGGGGGCAGCCATATAAGCAGCCCCTGCCGCTGCATAATTGTGACCCCAATAGGAGCAGGAGGGCAAGCAAGTTACAGCTCAGCCCGAGTGGACAGAGCGCTGGGGGTCACGGGGAGGTCAGCTTTGAAGGAGAAATCCCAATGAAATATAAACATGGCATTGTGGAAACCAGACAAATCTCCCATAGCTTGTCCAGCCAGCGTTAATCTCGCCATCAGCTGTGGCGCGTAATCCAAACAAACCGATCCGGCGGTTCATACATCTGGAAGCTGTCATCTCCTGGAGCCTCCAAGAGGCATTCCGTGTATCTGAAACACCCCATCACCCAGCCTGGCCTCTAAACTTGTCAGAGAGTCAAGAGCAGCAAACAGCAGACAGATATGAAGGACTCACAGGGTCAGCTGCCCTGGGGAGAAGGCACCTGAGGCTATTTGTTATTTTTAAAGCAATTATTGCTGGGCATTAATTTTTCGATCGTTTTTCTCCAGACATGAAAGCTACGCCACAATGGCTTCCACCCGTATGTACGTGTCCACTGTCAGAATCTAATCAACACCTACCTGAAACATACTCTTCATTTTTAGAAGTGCACAGGGGACCAAGAAGCAGAAAGGAGCTGCTGCGTTTTGTTCTTTCTGGCCCTCATGAAATGGCCAAAGCCCAAACTGACAGCCCCAGAAAGCAGAAACTGGCCGATAACCTTGGAAAGGGCAGAAAGAGCAGAGCCCACACGGCTCTTCTGGCTGGCACGCCTCAGCCCCTCACTGTCTCCTTGGCTCCCTGCGTCAGAGCACCTGGGGAGGAGCGGTTTGTGATGGGAACACCTGGAGAACCAGACCACCAAGGAGCCAGTGGCTCCACGGGCTTCTGAGAGGCGCTGTTACTGCAGTAGGAACAAAATCCGGTGGTGTCTTTTATTACAAAGCCACCTTCATGCTAAAAACCTTCATCCCGCTGTGCTTGAAATGCAATGAGATCTACCTGCAAAATTAAGGAAAAAAGGGGAACAAAGTATTCGAATATAAAGCTTTTCCTTTTTCCTATGGCCTGCCTCCACCCACTCTCTCTCTCAGCTTGTTATTTAGTTTTTCATTTGCTATTTAATGTAGTTCTAAGAAAAATCCAAAATTTAAATCACTAGCATGAAAAAAAAATAAGTTACCTGGGTCAGGAAATGTGGGGATGGGAAGGGAGCATTATCTTAAAGAATAAAACTTCTGCATTTATAGCAGTGCGTCTGCAGCCACAACTCCATCCTAATACAAGCCTTCCACCTGCACAGCGTGAGTCTTCCAATCGGAATCCATTATCTAGCCCAGTGGTTCTCACGTGAGGTGATTTTCCACCCCAGACACACACAAACATTTGACAATGATTAGAAAGGGTTGTCTCAACTGGGAGAGTGCCACTGGCATCCAGCAGGCAGAGTCCAGGGATGCTGTGAAACATCCCGCAGTGCCCAGGACAGCTCCCACGACAGACAATCATCCAGCCAAACTGTCAACGGTGAGAAACCTTGCTCTAGCCTGAAAAGGGTGGGGAAGCTCAATTACCTCCTCTAACTGCCTGAGTTAGAGCCAAGGATAGCCAGGAACCCTGAAGGCATAATGCTAGCAAGGTATAAACCTGAGGGCACTTAGAAACATCCAACAGGCATTTTTAAAAAAATTTTCATTTCCCTTAAAAAAAAAAAAATCTGTTACGCCTTGTGTTCTCCTCCCTTGATGCTGGCCTCCAGAGACGTTAATAAACAAACATAAGGCAATGTGGACTCATTTCAAGGCTGTTACCCTTTGCAGTAAAGGAGGCCAGGGGCTGGGCAAGCTTGGAGAAGAAAATGAAAAGCTTAAAGAGATATGAACGTTCTGTCACCAGAGAATCATGACAACAAAATCATGTCTGAGGGAGGGCTGGAGTAGGGGGGATATTAAGTAACACAGGAGGATAAAAATGCTAAGCAAACAGGAAAAACCAATAGAGAAATAGGCATGATTAAAAAGAATGTGTTTTCCTTCTGCGCTGGGAAGGGTAAGATCCAGACCCTGGTACGAGGGAGGGTACTGAAGGCCGGGTGTCCTAGGGCAAATCATGAGACAGGCAAAGAATAGCTAAAAGGAAGAGCTGACAGCCCTCCACCCAAACACCAGACACACTGGGAGATCTTGCTGCTATGGGGCTGGACCATCCGAGTCTCATGACTCTCCACCTCAAACCTGATGTCCCAACCAAAAGCAAGCATTGGGGGTTCTCCCAGAGGCCACACCCCTGTCCTCTGAGCCTCTGCCCATGCTGTTCCTTTGACCTGGAATGCCCCATCACCTCCACCTCTCCAGCCCCTGGTCCTGGCTCAGGCACCCTCCCTCGGGGCTCTCCTGGAAGGCATCCCTGCCATCCTGCCACTGGCCTGTGTGCTTGCTGGGTATAAGTCCCCTGAGGGCAGGGACTGTGGCCTCCGACCAACATCTCTCTGGAGCTTCTACAGTGCCTGGCACAGGGCAGGCACTGAGAACATGTGCTGAATGAATATGTTTATTTTTAAATAACAATGAATCTCTCCCTGACCTTCCTGCTATGGGTATATGTTTCAGTAACAGCAGATGGCCACAATATCATTCCACATATTCTTTCACCAAACCTCATGACTTCCATTCACAAGGAGGCTAGATTTGACACTTTTTACTTGCAAATATAATCCTAAGACCCAAGCTACACCTAATGTATATTGACAGTTTCTTAAAAGGCAATCATTGTACGAACACTGTAACCACAGAATCAAAGAATTCTTATCACCAATGTCATAAAAAACATGTAAGAGACTCTTCCTTCTCTAGCTTATATTTGTGGCCAATGTATTCAAACTGTCTTTATACAGCCACATTTCCCCAGCATGTTAAACAAAGCATGAAAGTCAAATCAAAGATACAGCTTATCAAGAGGATCCCTTTAATCTGAGGCTAATTTAAAAAATGGTGGGAGGAGGGTAGAGCTCAGTGGTAGAGCGCATGCACAAAGTCCTGGGTTCAATCCCCAGCATCTCCATTTAAAAATAAATAAATAAATAAATAAACCGAATCCCCACACCCCCCAAAAAAGGTAACATTATTTTGGCAGATACAAGGATACTTGTGGTAAGTCTATGTATATACATAAAAACAAAGATAAGTGGAAATACATTATCTATCTATCTATCTATCTATCTATCTAGATAATTGAGTATACATGTTAAGTATACATATCTCCAGTTACCTTTGTGTTTGTGTATGCCATTTTTAAAATCACAGGACAAACAGCATTTTTCCAAACTGTGCCTCAGCATTCCCCCTGAAATCTCTTACACTTTCCTGTCTTACATTGCTTCTTCACTAGGGGAACATGTAACCTCTGTTCATTTGACTTCCTTAGTGCAGCAAGCACCCTTGTTTATGTCCACACAATCTTTACTCTGCAAACACCATGTGACAGACTTCTTTGCTGATAGTGACAAGGAATTTATTTTAGACACTGAAGTGCAAGATTAACCTAACTTCTGAACTGCTACTCATTTTACAGTCTAGGACAGCAGGGAATTCTTACTCTTAAAAGCAAATGCTTACACTGTTTACTGTTGACATGGACACCGAGCTCACTATATCATGAATGAGACCTCCTCGGTGTCACCTCTGTTTTGAATTTGATTAAAATTACAAAATGGTAATGGGCTTACTTACATTTATGAAGCTGCTGCTTCTTCTACAAGGGAAGAATCTAGCATGCGATGGATGAATGAATGACCAATCAAGGTCAAGGCTATAGGAGACCAGGCTGACTTAAGTCATCAGTAGGCAGAGCGGACATGGGGACAGAGAGCATCTGCAGTTTCTCATTTGTAAAATGGGATGATAAATTCA
The DNA here is from genome assembly GCF_036321535.1 of Camelus dromedarius. Taxonomy (NCBI): domain Eukaryota; kingdom Metazoa; phylum Chordata; class Mammalia; order Artiodactyla; family Camelidae; genus Camelus; species Camelus dromedarius. Next base: position 2,785,977 of record NC_087445.1, on the reverse strand, counting down.
AGTCTATATGGAAAACATTACATAAGCTATGAGGTTATAAAAATAAAGATAATAATAGATAGCTACTTTCTTGAGTTGTAAGGCACTTAACAATATATAATAAATGTTAACAGTAGTTGCTTAACAAATAATAGTATTTGGCCAAAGAACCAGGGAGCCACACTGAAACTGCTAAAACTGAATGAGAAGGAAAATGGTTCGGAGGCCCAAAGTAAACAAAACGAGTCTCATCTCAGGTGTGTCCCTCCCTAACACCCTGTCACAAGCTGGAGACCCAGTGACACTGCTACTAAGCATGTTTCTCCTTCCAGGATTTGAAATGAGCTGTGTAATGCAGAAACATAGTTACTTCTGGAAATATAAATCACATTACGCCTCTTTCAACTCGTTAAAGGTTTACTGGAAAGTCTTGCTCAAAACAACAAAAAATTATCTTTCATCATCAACACCCAACAAATTTGCTGGCCCACGTGGTAGGAAGGGAACATTCAGACAGAGCTGGGAGCCCCCTGTGCTCACCCCTTGGTCTGTCCCAGAACCTGCGTAGCTCCCCACAGTCAAGCCAATCACATCATTTCCAAACTGCAGCCCCGCTGCCCAGGGCCCATCTGAGATAGTGTACCCCACTCCCGCCTCACCAGGGGCCTCCCCCTGCCAGCTGTCCACTCAGCTTGGGCCTCTGTTTGACCCCCTTTCCCGGCTCCTGTCTAGAACGTCCTCCTTCCTCCGCTCTCTCTAGGTTGCCCTAATTTCCATTTCCACCTCCATGGAAGTTTTCTTTCTTTCTTTTTTTTTTCCCTCCATTTAACTTTCACGGCCCACTTCAACTGTGAGCTCAAATTCAGTGCACGTCCATTCAACCCTAGAAATTTTAAGTGCATAAATTTGTGCACAGGGAGTGTCTCACATACTTCAGTGTCCCTTACAGTTCCTAGCACAGTGCTAGGCCTTTACAGATGCTCAGTAAACTTGTTGCTAGGACATCATAGGTGCTTAATAAAACCCTTCTTTTATCTACCAATGACACTGAAGCGCTGAGTTGAGGTAAACTGCCCCATGGCTTCAATCCAAAGAACACTTCTGTATTAATTACCAAGCTACTTAAGGCAAGAATGTTTTGGGGGTCTTAATTATACGGACTATTATTTTAATTGTCACTTCTCAACTAAAGACTCCACCATATGCTTGCAAAACACTGAAGGCTGAATCTTCACAAACAAGGCAAGATTAACAAAATATTCTCCAAGGATAGTTCTCCAACAGCATTCTGAAAGGGATCAATTATGCAATTATGCCTGTAACTCTAAGGCTTCCAAATTTTGTCTTTGGTAGCCTTCACTACGAATGCCTCAGATATTCTGGTTTGAAATATCTACGTTATTACCACAATCCTTCCCTCCCATCTCATTGTAAGAGATCCCCAAGGCAGTATTTAGGGGTTAAAATGTTTTCAAACAGCAAGACTGATACTTTACAAAAAGAAAGAAAGGAAAAATAAATAAATAAATAAATAAAACAAAATAAAAAACTAAAAAGAACCCCCCCAAAAAAAACCCCTGTATCACCAAAAGAATGTAAAATGTTTCCGTCTGGGGTGGCGGGGGTAATCTATTTTAAATTTACAACCGCTTTAAAAAAGAAAGGCTTCAAGAACCCCCCAAATTGAGGAATGTGGATAAAAGACCGGCAAAGCCCCTTGGAGAGCGCCTGCGGCCCCCCCCCCCCCAAACCCGCGTTCTTAAAACACATTTATTCTTTCAGCCAGCAAAACGCAGCCTTCCCCCAGAATAATTCCATTTAAAAAGCCCCCACCCGCGAGGAAACATTAATCTACTTTGCAAACATGCGTTCCAGTCTGTGCTTTACTGGTTTTTTTTTCAACTCCTTCCCCCCAGCCCCCCTTTTTTGTACCTTGAGACAAATGTTTTTTTCCCCCAGAGTTGAAAGCTGTCCAAAAACAGGACCACACACGCTGCCGCCTCCGCAGGCCCGCGCAGCGCCCGCCCCCCGCCCTCCACGCTGCGGCCGCGGCCGCCGGGGGCGCGCGCACTCCCTCCAGGCGGAGGGGTGGCCTCTCTCAGCATCTCCCCCCTCCTTTCTCTTTGGACGCGGTGGGTGGGGGTGGGGGAGGGAAGGAAGCCGAGGACCAGAGCCAGCAGCGGAGAGGCCTTCCTCTGGCCGCGTCTCGGGGCGCGGCGGCGGCGAGCGGCGGCGGCGGCAGGCCCCGGGGCCCCCGGCCGCGCCGAGTGGTCCGTCCCGCGGAGGGGCCCCCGCGCCCCCGCCGGCCCGCCCTCGCCACTCTCTCCCACAACACCTCGCAAAGCGCAGCGCCCCGAGTAGATTACAGCGCGGCCTTTGTCGGGAGGGCCTGGCTCCTGGCCAGGCGCCCAAACAATAAACAGTTCCCCCTGGTGCGGGCAGGGGGTTTTCGCTCGCCACAGAAAGGCTCTAGGTGTATGCCGGCAAATATCTTTATCAATTGGAAGGAAGGGAAGGGAAGGGGGCCTGGGGTGTGGGACGAGAGGGCGCCACGGCAGGCGCTGGGTCTCTTACCTTCCACCCACAGCTCCTCCACGTTGGTCTCGAGATTAGCTGCCTTTAATCCCACAGCGAAGGCCCCAAATATGAGGAGACCCACAACCAAGAACTTGCCGCAGTTTTTTTGAATGTAACAACCCAGTTTAAATAAGAGTCTCTGAAACTTCGCTCTCAGCCACAGCGGCGCTTTCCGGCCAGTAGCTTTCCCCTGAGGATGAAGCAGAAGGGAGGAGTGAGCGCCGGGGAGTCGCGGCCCGCGCGCCCACGCCCGCTTGCGCGCACCCGCTCGCGAATCCCGCGACAGCCGTGGGGGGATGCCCTCCGGGCGGGAACTCAGGCCGGCCCGAGGGAACGCGAGCGGAGTAGGGTGGAGGGGAGGTTGGTCATAAATCACAGTCAGGCTGTTGTGTGGGGCTGCACCTCGGCCACATCAGGGGCGCTTCCACGCGCCGCCTGCGTAGCATCCCCAAGTGTGACTTGGGGGGTTGGGAGGAGGGGCTGCAAGAACAAGGGGAAGCCGAGGGAAAGAGAAGAGACATTACTCATCACAGGCAATATTCACAGCGGACCTGGGAAGAGGAGGGGCTTCGTAATCCCTGCGATGGAGCACAACATTTAAGAACCAGCAAACCACGGCTCCCTTCCCCGCAAGTCCTACCCCATCCTTCACCCTTCTCGGGGTGCTGCTGCGGGGACGGAGACTGGAGGACGAGGGAGCTTTGTAAACAATGTATGACGGGCTCCCCCATCCTGACCCCCTGCCCGGCGTGGTAGTAAGTGGTGATCCACGTGGTGAGCGCGGGCGCCGGACGGGGCTCACTCGCGACGCATTTCCATAGCGTTGGGAGACGCTGTGTGAGCTGAATTAGGAAGTGGGGCAGCCATCTGCAACTTACAATATTTGTGATCGGAAGAGGGCAGCCACATGGATCTTTCCCTCCTTTCCCTTCCCTTCTGGTTAAACGTAAAAAGCAGCCGAGTGCACAGGGGAAGGGCCCAGGCCGACGCAGGCGGGGGTCCTGGCTAGGCGCTGGCAGCTCCCGGTGGCGGCGTTTCCCCGGCGCTGGCCACGGCCCCGGCGGGCCCCCGTCTGGGTGCTCGCCTTCCCCGGATTCCACACATTTCAGTGAGCCTCGTAAACACAATGAACACGGCCGCTCGGCCGACCCGCACCGCGGATTTAAGGTGGCAATTTGTTTACTACTTTCCCTTTCCCCCAGGCTCGAGAATAAGGAGCTCAAAAACTGGAAAAGAAGAAGGAAGATGCCCTCTTCCGCGGATAATTTTTAAGAAAGCAGAGATTTCAGGCTCAACAAAAGCAAAACCGGCTGCCAAAAAAGGAAACCACCTTTATTTTGGCTCCCTCCCCCCCCTCCTCTCTCCGCCTCTCTCCACTCCGCCTCCCCCTCCAAGATGTTAAGAAATGTGGCAGTATTACAGGGGTAGAGGCTGCAAATAGGGATAGGGGCGCGGGAGGAGGGGGCTCTGGGGCAGGGAGCACGGAGCAGTGCCGCGCTGTGGAGGCCCTCGAGGTGGTCCACTGTGGACCGCTTTCCAGTGCTCCGGAAAAGGCACGCCAGGGAGGGCGCGTGTACACACACACACACACACACACACACACACACACACCACCCCCTGCGGACCTCAGACAGCCCTTTCCTCCCAGGACCGGAGGGAGGGTTTGAATTTTTCAATCCCCACTTGTCTGCTTCTTTTCCTGGAGAGGTGTGTGTATGTGTATATATATGTGTATGTGTATGTGTGTGTGTGTGTGTGTGTGTGTGTGTGTGTGTGTGTGTGTGTGTGTGTGTGTGTGTGTGTGTGTCTCGGGGACGATCCCAAAGAGGAAGAGGAGGGAAGAGAGAGTGGGAGGAGAGGAAAGAGTCTGAAATGCACCTTGGAAATCTGCTCCAGAGCGAAGGCGGCGTCGCAATAGCTGGGCCGGTGCAGATAGTCCCGGTCCGGCGCGGCGGTGCGGCGCAGCCCCCCGGTCCGTCTGCGTCTCCCGCCGCCGGCCGGCCGGCCCCGGGCCCCGCTGCAGCTGCCGCCGCCACCGCGGTCCTGAGGCTCGGCGGCGTTACCAGCCGAGGCCATGTTGCCGCCGCCGCCGCGGGAACCGAGGCTTCCCGGGCGGCCCGGCGCGTTGCTGCCGCCTCTGTGGGCTCCCGGCGCGCCCGGGCGCTCGGCTCGCGAGGACGCTGCTGGCCGCCGGCTGTTCGGACTGGGGCTCTGGTTGACAGACCTGCTGCTGCTGCTGCTGCTGCTGCTGCTGCTGCTGCTGCTGCTGCTGCTGCTGCCGCCGCCGCCGCCGCTGCTCACACGGCGGGCGCTGCTGCCGCTGCGGCCGCGGCCGCTGCCGGGGAGTCAGACCCTGCGCCTTCCATTGCCACATTGCGCGGGGGTCCCGAGGTCTCTGCGGCCGCCGCTGCCCACATCCAGTTCTCCGGAGGGCGAGAGCCGGCGCGCGGAGCCAGCCTGTCCTTCGGGCGCTCGCGCGGCTCTCCTGGCTGTCCTCAACTCCCCCTACCCGCCCCCCACCCCGCGCCGCGACCCCTTCACTGCAGAAAGCGCCAGCAAATCCTCGCCGCTCCTGCCGGCCTCGCTGGCTCCCTCGGAGCCTCCCGGGTCGCCCGAGCGGCCGCGGAGGGTAAGCGCAGAGCCGCCGCCGCGGGGTCCGTGGGCGCCCGGTGGGTCTCAGCGCTGCCGGGCCGGGGCAGCCGCCGCCGCTGCTCCCGCGGCGGCTGCTGCTGGCGGTGGCGGCTCCTGAAGCTGCTGCTCGGGCTGCTCGGGCTGCTCGGGCTCTGGCTGCTGGGTTCGCGGTGGCTGCTCGGTCCCGGACTCTGCTTTCTTGTGCTCCTCGCCGACCCGCTGGACCATTCTGCCCCCGTGCAGCGCGCCTCTCTCGCTCCCGGGACCTGGGGACTCCGCTGTGTGTGTGTGCAGCGGGCAGCGGCCGCAGCAGCTCCTTGATTCAATAGATGAGATGGAAGAAGAAAAAAAAGAACTCTCTCCATTTGGAGAAAGAGGAGGAGGAGGGGAGGGGGTGGAGGGGGAAAGAGCGAGCGAAAGAGAAAAAGGCTGGAGCTCCCGCCCCCGGGGCTGTCAGATGGCTTGGGTTTCTGCAACGCGATTGGCTCGCGGAGGGCAGAAATTACTCAGCAAACATGACTATTATTAGCTGCTTAGCAACAGCTCACCAAAGTAGAGAGACCACCCAGGTAGGCAACCCCAGTGTGTGCATCCCAGGCTTCGGGGGGAGCCTCCGAGAGCGCCAACCTTCTCGCATGCAATACTTCCATTAAGGAATGCCCCCCCCCCCTTTCTTCCTTACTCCTTTTCTTTTCAACAGTGTCTTCTTTTTGTAAGACGCCTTTTGCGCGCGGGCACACACACACATATTATACACACACACTCACACACAAGACACCCACGAGCATTTGCCTCGCGATAGACACGGGGGAAAATGTAATATTTTTTTAAGCGCTTAAACAATTTCTGAAATTCCTCAAAGAAAACCCTTTCAGAGGCACCTTGGACTCAAGCTGCAGCAAATACTGGGAGGTCCGGCTTGAATTCCCAGGCCTGCACCAATAATGACAGGGTGGTGGATAGTGCGCCAGTGTGTGCCAGATTTTTTTTTCCCTTCTCTTTTCTTTTATAACCAAAGAGAAGACTTAGGCTCTCGCAGGGAACAACGCCTCGCATTAAGATAAACAAAATGGAAAGTTAAAGAGGAAAGTAGGGACGTTGGGAAAAGCCACCCCTTCTTAAAATCTGCCCCCCTCCCTCTCAAAACCTCAGGGCAACACAGTCCTGGTTTGAAGTAGTCGGTGTTTTATAAACGTGGAATCCAGACACGGAAGCAGTCTCGTGGATGTAGAGGGGTTTTTATTTGAATCTTTAATGTGACATAAGGATAAATAACAGTCTTTTTAGCAAGCCAAAGAAACAGAACTGTTTTCTTTAAAAAGAAAGATTTTCCTATTTGGGGTTCATTTGAACTCCCCTCTTTTTAAGTAACCAAAAGCCCCTGTTTATTTAAAACCTGTTTTAAACGCCCCCCCCCATGGTACGCATCCTGTTATATTTAATAATAGCGTGACATAAAGGAGAATAAAGGCTTTGATGTTGGACTCATTTGAAACAAATTGTGCGCCGATTGCGAGGACTCGTCTGGACACTGCAGCCAGTGTCATCGAGACGTCCCGGGGATTCTCTTCCCTTTGGGGAAGAAAACACGCGACTCTGAGGTGGATCCTAGGGTCAGAGACAAATTAAACTATCTACACAGATTCAATTTCTATTTAAAAATAATTTTTGGAGAGTAACTGTTTTTCTTACTTTTGCGGGTTAAGTTCCTCCCTGAGATAGGGACCAGACCCAGAAACCCTTGATTCTGTCTCATTTTGGTATTTGTGGTTTTTTTTTTCTTTTTAAAAAACGGGGTTGAACTGCCGAGAGACTCACGGCAGCAAGAAGCCGACTGAAGCCGTGAAATGGGGGCAGTGTGGCTTTAAGATGCACACGGTGTGTGTTCATTGAAAAAAAAAGAAGAAAGAAAGGAAAGGAAAGGAAAGGAAAGAAAGAAACCCAGATGGAGGGAAAGGGGGAGGAGCGGGGAGAAGGCGGAGCCCACGCGACCACGTGACTCAGGGCCCTGCCGGCGCGCGCTCGGCGGCCGGGACGCCTATTACGCGCGCGTCTGAGGGTGCGCCCGCTCTCGCGCGCGCCCGGGCTCCGGGACTCCCCACGCCCGCGCAGCCCCGGTCAAGCAGGTAGGGAAGTCGGTGCGCTCGGCTCGCGCCAGGCGGGCTCCGCGTCTCCAGCGCTGGGTCCCGGGAGCCCAGGCGAGGCGCGCGCCCCGCCGGCGCGGACGGACGTGCCGGACGCGCCGTAGTACATTCCTGAAGGCGGTCCGGCCCCCTTACGTTGCCCAATGCCTGCGCGGCCTCCCCGCGGCCGGCCAATCGCAGAGCGCACGGATCCCTTCCCATTCAGCGGCCCCGGCCCGAAAGGGACTGCAGCGGGGCGCGCCGGCCACCCGGGCGGGGCGCGCCGGCCACCCGGGCAGCCCACGCGGCTCCCGCGGGGGGCCTGTCCGCCAGCCCTCCCCGCCGTCTTACTTCCTCTTCGGCGGTTTCTCCCTCTCTCTTTTCTCTCTCCCCTTTTCTCTCCCCTTTTTTCATCCCTTTCTTCTCCCTACCCAGCCTCACCACCTTCCCTCTAGCTTTTTCTCCTTCCTGGTTTCACTTGAGAGGCCCTGCCCCCTCAATCCCAAATCTGCAAAACGTGTGCGGTACCCCGGGCAGGGTGGAGTGTCCTGTAGAATAAAGAGACAAAGAGAGTAAAAATGTCTGGGGGGTGTCCACGAGATCAGGAGGAGGACCAGAGTACCCGGCCAGCGCGGAAATTCAAAACTCCAGACTCCAAAGGAGCACGTGATTTTGTGCGCCGCTCTGGGAAGGGCTGCGAAAATCCAGAAGGCAAGACAAGCACCGTACAATTAAAATGATACATTAATAAATAATGTCTCAGGACCATTGGGCTCGATATGTAGCAAGCTTAATCTTTGAGCAATGTCTTGATCTTTATTTTGTCTGATAAATAGCTTAAAGAGGGAAACGTGATACATTATTCTGGATTTTCTTACTGAATGGTTCTGCAGACTTTTCAAGTCTAATCATTTTGTGCTTGCCGCCGGAAATTATTTTTTAAAGACTTGGGGATGGTACCCCCTAGTTTTACACGCCAGTCTTTTTATATTTGAGGCGTGCTGTGTGGCAAAGGCAACCATGTAGCTCTAGACAGGGTGCTGTGTTTTGTCTCTTCAATTTCTTTACAACGTTTTAGACCAAAATATTAGTTTTTCCTCCCAACCTTTTATTTATAGCAACTTCAGTACAGCTACTTAGATTATGGAATTCTAAAATGAAATTATAGGCTATGTACACATAATGGTCCCCTATTAGTCTCCACATGCAGCTGCATATCCTCTCGTTCTGGCTGCTGCTAACATGTGCACCATTTCAATGGCAAAGCCTCTTCCACTCGGGCTCATTTCCCTGGGTTTGACTTAATTCCTAAACGTTTTGAACATTGATCTCTGGGGTTTTCAGCTCCCTGAGCCCCCTCACCCGCTGTTTGATAGGTTAACTTTTCAGCATCTCAGACAATGGTCCCGGCCTGTAAATTCTACCCATCGGTTCCAGGACGCAGTCCCCAGCCTGGGCTCTAACAAGCGCTATCTTAATCTCCCCACCCCCACCCCCACCCGCCGCTTCCCCTGTGGTCTGCTTTTTTCATACACAGAGATGAATTACTTTGAGGATCTAATTGGCCTTGTTTCTGTAACGTTTTAAGAAAGGGAAGAGGAGCCAGTGTAAAAGCCTGCTCGACTTGGGTGGTCAGGGCTGAGGCTGCCCCCAATTTGCCTCATTGCTGATGCCTGTGAGTTCCACATTCCCAGCGATAACGTTGTTCCTAATCAATCTGCCCTTATTTACATTTGTAAGCATTGTCGGCTTTAATATGCATGCCCTGTGCAGGGGACTGCTGTGCCACACCGGGTGTGTTAACTTCAGCTAATCACAAGGATTCTCCAGACCTGAGATGAGGCTGATAGGAGGAGCCAGGCCTGCAAAGGTGTCTGCTGGGAAAACTCCCTTGAGTGGCCTTTCTGCAGCATGGCTCCCCTTGTGAGAGTTACAAACAAGTGAGAGCTTGGTGCCTTTCCAACCAGCAGGAGTTGCTGGCCCTCTTTGTTGAGTGTCCCATTTCCCCTTTCCAAGTAAAGTCCATCTCAACACATCAGTTGTTGGCATTTGGGTCTCCCCATCATGATCCAAGACTTCATTGTCGTCTGTAGTTTTCAAAACAGATTCCTTAAACTCTTAAACTATGACCCCCTCATATCTTCTCTCTTCTCTGCTCCAATATTCAAACAGCCATGGCCATGCCACACACATCTCAAAAGTGACATCTGATGACACTGAAATAAAACATCCACCCTTTGTGTTTGGACATTCCAATGATAAGCAACTGTGGGAGCTGCACTTGGTGGAATAATGAGAAAGCACGATGAGACTTGACTTTTCACTGGTTTCTCAAATCCAACTATATGGGTCTTTAAAACCTAATGTAATTTAGCTATTTTTGGCAGAGTTTAAATGAATGAAGGAGTAAACATATTCTAGTAATCTGACCCTTGGGCCATATCATCATTTTGTTTACTGAGTTTAATACTTTTCTTCACAAATGCAGAGATTTGCAAACATTACATTAAGTCCCACAGGTATTCCTGTTGAAAGGATGCTATGGGGAGAGGAATTGGAGATTTGATGTAATATTCTGTTTCCGGAAGGAGAGCCCAGGGTACAGAATGTGACTGATGGGCCAGAGCCTGAGTAGTTTAAAGCAGGTACCTTGGATAAGAGTTGACTTGACTTGATTCAAGCCATTTCTTGGCTCCCTAAGAATGCCTTATTATTTTCTCATTGGCAGCTTTTGTATTTGCTTAAAGGTGATGGTAAAAAATGAGTCTAAAAGGGGGAGAAAAAAAAAAAAAAAAACCAATTCAGCAGCCACAGAATGTAAACCCCTTAAGCATGACTCCCCTCCCCTTCTCCCTTCCACCTTCTGTTTCCTCCCCTATCCCCCCTCCCCAGGACTGGAGGAAAGGGAACAGCTCTAGCCAACTTGTCAAAATAATGCTGCTAATTACCCCTGATCTCCTTTAATGGGAAGCTGCTCCCAATTCTACAAAAGAGTAAATGAGGGGTCTACAGCACAAACCCGGGAGCACTGGCATTTTCTGAGCTTATAGTGAGCTTGCTAGGAGGTGAGGGTGGCAGAGGAAAGATGTCCTGAGAAGGTCCCCCAAATCGCCACATTTATCACTTCAGGTTCACATACTAGTTTGAACAAGGGAATAAGACTTTAGGCAGTGCCAAAGCTATTGGTATTCCCTTGCTGGGAATGTCACCAACTGCAGAGAAAATGTTCAGAGTCTACAATGAACTTGAAAGAAAACAACATTGACCCTTATCTTGATTTCCTCCCTTGTCTATATATCTTCTTAGCCACATTACTTTACTCTAATTGATAGAGATGTCTTCTGGAAAGACCCAGCCTTTGAACATTTTCTCCTCCATCTCTCTCGTCGTCTGTCTCCCCATCTAATATATCCATATCAAGCTTTGCTTTTGGCAGAAGGCACACCATTCATTTCAGTGATCTCTGCCATCATGTCTTGCATGAAAAAGAAGCTGAGCAACATGATCTCTTTGACCCACTGCTGGAGCAACAAATTTATTAGAGATATAGGCATGAGAAATGAAAGGGAAGTAAAACAATTCCAGCTTATTGTGTGTCTTTCTTTCATACTGCTAATCCGGTTTACACATCACGCCTACACGTCTCAATAGGGCTTTATACACTGTGGCAGAGGCGGGAGAAAATAAAAGGTGTGTGTGTGTGTGTGTGAGACAGAGAGAGAGAGAGAGGACGAGAGGAGGAGGATAAAACAGGGAAGACAGATATTTTAATCCATATTGATTTGCCTCATCAGTTTTTCTAGCTGTGGAAAGTTGAAGATAATTTGTAAAAAAAAAAAAAAAAAGAAAAAGCCTTTTTTTCCCACAAAATAATTCCAAATGGTGCTAACTCCTATTCAAATAGTTTGTTACTTTATGACTAGATTATAACCAGAAATTAGATACACTTCGCAGTGGGTTTGAAATGAAGCTAATATCCCAAATTGAGAATGGGCCCATTGGTGTCCACCTTGAATCAACATTTTCATATAAAATGATCTTGGACTCAAAGGCATTTTACAGCCTTGTGGAAGGAAGCTGGATGACAACTGGAACACACACAAACTCACAATTGAAAGCCCTTGTTTTACAACATGGGGACACAATGCACCTGAGGCAACAATTTATCCTGAGGTACCACCCAGAAATAATAAGTTACAGTAACAAAGGATGACACCAAAAAGCATTGTCTTTCTTTGTGGAGGCAGTTAATTGCATGTTGAACGACTGGAGCCACACACACACACACACACACACACAATGCTGAAAAAGGACTATTGTAGAAGTTCAAGACCTCAGTTATCTAATTATCAAATATTTATAGCCACCCATAGTGGGTCTTTATTATTTAGATCTAGTTCTTTTTTCTATTTCCTCTCCCTAGGGAGGAAGGAAGGATAAAAAGAGAAGAATATGGTCTTCTCTCCCAGGTCTAGAAAGATAGAGGTCTCTGGGTGTCTTCCATAGACCACAATCCATATGGTTCTTCTTAGATGATGGAAGTTGAGATCTGAAAACTTTGGACTTATGGCCCATCCACAAAATAGGAGTCATCTGTAATATGAACTTAAAAACGTGGAAACACAGTACATGTCACCCCTGAGGTCCTGAGGTCTTGTGGCCCCAGTGTTGGCACCGGGTCTAAAGGGGGTTGGATCGGTCTGGCCCACCTGAGGACTCCGCTCAGGCCACACTCAGCCCTCTCAGCACTGGGCTAGCCGCCCACCTCTTTAATGGTTAGCAGGCACCAAGATGCCCAATGCCGTGGGTGCAAGAGTCAACACATACCTCTCTTCTACCCGTGGCCCCTTTCTGAACTCAGAAAAGCCCCTCTGGCCCTTCTTCCCACCAACCGCGGCGGCGAGACGGATGCTTGCGTTCCAGGTTTGGGTAAGGTACTTCTCTCCTGGCCCTGGGGGTCCCACTCAGTCAGGCGTCCAGGTGTGGGTTCTAGCGCGTGCGCCCAGCCCGGACCTCCCCGAGCTCCCCGGAGACGAGAGAGCTCGCCCCGGTGCGCGCGCGCTCTCGGCCGGCGCCCTCCCCCCGGCGCTGTCACTCTTCGCACCAGACCTCCGGCCCCAGCCCTGCCTCCGCTGGCAGTCAGTAGCCACCACCAGGCTGATGAGCGGAAGCCAAGGTGGCGACCCTTTCAAGCGTGAAAATGGGATCCCAGGCGACCCCCTCCGTGAGAATTCCCCTGGGAGCCGTTCCCCGGCCGGGCCCGCCGCAGCCAGCCCCCTCCCCAACCCCGCGGGGCCGGCCTCGGGGGGCGGGGGCGCCGAGCGTGCGAGCGAGCGAGCGAGCGAGCGAGGGAGTCTGGAGACGCGGGCCGGCGCCCCCCGCGCCCCGCCGTCGCAGCCCACCCAGCCCCGCGGCCCCTGCGCGCCGCCGGCCCCGCCCGGCCGGCCGGCCCTGCGGCCGCGGAGCGGGGCGCCGCGGCTCCGCACCCGCGCGTCCCCGGGGCGCACGCCGCGCGAGGGCGAGGTGGCGGCGGCGGCCGCGCCGGCTGCACTCACCATAGCCGGCCGTCAAGCCCTGCCCGGAGCGCGGGTGCCGATGGCGCGGACGCTGCGCTTGGGTTTCACATCAATTCCTTTTTCCCCCGTGCCCCCCTTTCCTGGTCCTCTGCTCCTCCGTCTTCTCTCCGTCTTCCCTCGTCTCCCCCTAGCCTGGTCGCCGCGGGTCTCTTTGTCTTCCCTGTCGTCGTCTTTTTCTTCGTCTTCGTCTTCTCCTCCTCCTCCTCCGTCTTTACAAAAGGAACGGAAAGTGTAAAAACCCCGGCGCGCTGGGCCGCCGGAGGCTTTCGGCGGAGTGCAGCGCGGACTCACAATTACAAGCCTGTTTCTATTAAGCAGTTCCATGGCCCTCGGCGTGGGTGGTCTGCCGCGCCATAGGCAGGACCTGTCAGGGTCACGTGACAGATCCGAAAACTTTACCCCTTTACAATAAACTCAAGGAAAGCAAAGTAAACTCGAGGAACGTGCTATCAGCACAGCCCTCCTGGGTAAACAGGCGCTCCCCTCCCCGCCTTCCTGGGAGGCGCCCCGCCGAGCGAGCTCCGGCGAGCCCCCGCCGCCCCTCCCCGCCCCCCGCGGCCCTGTCTGCGGGGGGCCGCTGGGCGGGGGGGGGGGGCTCCCCGCACCACCTCGCCTTCCCCAGCTAGCGCTCTCCCACCCTGCACACGTTATTTGCTGACCTTCAGCCACTTGCCCGAGCCCCCCGGGGGCGGGGTGGTGCTGGGGGAGCAGGGAAGCTTATTTTCAGGGGCCCCAGCACTCCGAGAAACGCGGGGTGCCCAGGGCGCTGCACAACGCCACCTTTCCTGCCCTCGGTCCTCAGAGCCCTTTCCTGCTCGCATTCCCACGGAAGCCCTGAGAAGCTGGGAGCATTCTGGTTGACAGGCCCACAGGCTGACAGGGAGGCAGAGAGCCAGGGAAGCCGGGCAGATAACAAGAACCTCCCCGGGGAAACGTTCAATGCACGAAGACTTATGTGGATTCGTGCAGCTTCTGTCGGAGGTCCCTGGGAAGCCGCCACTTCTGAAGGGACCAAGGTGGAGTCCCTTGGAAACCAAGATTGGTAGCTGGCTGAGGAATCACTAATTGATATTTGCTTTTTTCCTTCCAATTACTGTGGTTTTTGGGGTATGCCACCCAAATGCTCCCACCCACGCTGCCTTCCCAAACGAGGCCAGCTTGGGTGACTGGGTTAGACGGAAGTGCTGTGGGTCCGTGCAGAATGGCTCTCAGCCTCTTACCCTAAATGGAAAGTCCTGTTCAGGAGAGACCCTGCTGCAATGTTTTAACATTTTATCTGTTCAAACCTGCAGGGTAGACTTTTACATGCTGCTGAAAGGTGCTATTTCACATGGACCCCGTTTTGAGTAAAGACGAATTATAGCTGCAGGGGGAAGAAGGAAGATAATTTATTGAAACTATCAAGAGTTAACTAGCTGGTCCTCAAGTAAAACCAGCAATTTCCCACCTCATTCTCGGCTGGGCTGACCCTGTGATTCAGCGTGTGTGTGTGTGTGTGTGTGTGTGTGTGTGTGTGTGTGTGTGTGTGTGGTGTGTGTTGTGCACTTGGTTAGTAAAACAAAACCTAGGAGTTACAATTCATCTTCCAGTCCCAAAGATGATATTCTGTTTTTTAGTCGGGTCATTTGAGTTTACAGAGTGTTTGTGTTTGAGACACATTAAGTAATTATTGGAATGCTGGGCAGCCCTATGTATTAGGCTGGTCCAGAAAGTCATTTCACACCAGTTGATTTTAGTATAAAACGATCTCAGACGGATATTAGCTGAGCGTGGATCCTAAGAGTCATAATTGGAAAATCAAACTCACCAATATTTCCCACCAAAAAACTACATTTTGGTGTCGTTACAAAGGACTCTGTTCATACCCTGTGATAAACTTTGGTGGGGTGAGGAAGAGGAAGGTATAAATACACCTAGAGTGGTCTAGAAGATGAAAGAGAAAGGGGGATAAGAAAAAAAAGAGGAAACAGCTTAGCAAAGGACATTTAAAATGGCCCATAATAGAAAGTTGCTAGGTCAGCTAGTTTTGCAGGGAAATTCCAGCAGAACTTGTGGAGTTCAGTTTTTCCACTTAAAATGAAGACCCTCATGCAAGCACTCTTGGCGACATGCTCTTTAACTGTGGGCTGCTAAGCAGGATGGACCTAGGTTTGGTGGGGCCTGAGCCATATGCAGTTTGGGGGAGGAGGGCGTCTTTAGGGAAGTCAAAATTACAGAAAACAAAACAAAACAAAACAAAAAAACCCATCAAGTACAAGGCCTTGGAAGGGGGTCTGCATGGTGAGGCGTCCCGAAGCTGTATGAGCTTCCTGTCAAATTGCCCCCGTTTATAGTACAGAACAGGGAACTTTCACAGCTGCCCAGATTTTGTGGTCTTGTCTCCATTAGGTCAGACTGAATGTGCTACTATTACATACTACATATTTCAGTCAAATGCTTTACAATTGGGTGCAAAGATGAATTGAGTTTGAGTGTGAGTTGTGGAGTTGGGCAGTGGGGGGTTAGCTAATCAGGGAGAGAAAACCTTTGGTGTTGGAATCTAAAAGATTAGGAAGGAGAGGAACTCACTGGAAATGCTCTCTCCCAATAGTATCGGTCTTTCTTTTCCTTCCTCTGAAATCAGGCTTTGAAAATTATCTCAGTACTGCGCCTCTCTTCCCTCTGTTCCTAGATGTTAGAAACATTAAACCATCAATTTCAAGAGATGCATTCTCCAGGGCCCCGTGCCCTGTATGTTGTTACCTTCTGGCATTTCTCTGAGACTCTCCGCCAGGGTGGGCAGACTCTTTCTCATCAAGCAGATGCCTCCACTATTCTAAATGTGCTTGTGTCTCATCCCTTCCTGCAAAACCAGCTCCAGTGCTGTCCAGTCTGATAACCCACTTGGCCTGGGAGTATCAATGACTGACAAGGTTTCCAGGAGGCAACAGAGCTCAGTTCTGATAAGCCAATTGGCATCCAAGTGTTAATGGCTGAAGAGGCTACTAGACAATACTTTTGCAAGTCAACTTGGACTTTTAGAGCCGTAGCCAGTGGAATAATTCCCAAGCTGGAGATTCCAGGGCATTAAGGCAGGACCAGATGGAGGCATATGGGGCATCAGAAGAGGGGACAATGAAGGGACCTTTTAAAACAGGTCTGAAAACAGACTACATGGGGATGATCAGATCTGGAGGAGGTGCAAGACTGTCCCTGGCTCTGTTTGTCATCTCAGGTTGAATGCTCCCCTCACAGTCAGTCACCTTAGCTTCAGCCATCCTTAAATACTGGATCCAATGGACCACGCTTTCTTGGGAAGCCATTTTGCTCAATGTAAGGATTCCCCATTTAAAAATGACTACCCTCCACCCCTTCCTATCAGGAAGATACTCCAAGCCAAACCAGCTTGTAGAATCGGGGCTTTGAGGACTGGAGGGTAAGAAGTGTTTAAAGGTGGTTGGCTAGAGCTAGGAGACTGAAAGAACAATGGAGTTACCATGGTAATTGCAATTACCATTGTTTATTGCCGAAACAATAAAAGGAGCATTGTTTAAACAATAAGACATAAAACAGGATTGAGGAGCAGAAAAAGCTGCACGAACAAAAGGGGTGGAGTGAGTCCTGGAATGTTGTAAACCAAAGGCTTCAAGGGACCCCATTACCGAGTAGGGAGGTACACAGAGGTGTAATATTCAAAGATAGGGCGATATTCTCAGGATAAGAAGAAGCAAGGAGAGAAATACCTCAAAAAATGAAACTGACCCAAGTTGCTTACTCTTGCAACTGATGTCCACGTAGGCCCCCCTCTGATGAGACTCCCCTATGGAGACCTGCAGGAGCAGCCTTGCTAATGAAGAATGTGGTAAGAAATGAAATGCCAAAGGAGATTTTTAAACTGTGGGAGGCAGGTGTGCCCAGGCTGGCTGGTGGTGATGGTGAATGGCGATGGTGACAGGTCAGGGCCAGGAGAGACAGCTTATTGTAATCAAGAAGGTCAGAAAAATTATCAAAAGATTCTAATTATGTCTAAGCGGGCTGAAAAGATATTAAATGTAGTAAATATAAAACATAGCTTCTGTCTGGAAGAAGAACAAAGCTGCGGCATAACCCTTCCAGACTTCAGACCATACTACAAAGCTATAGTAATCAAAACAGCATGGTATCGGCACAAAAACAGGCATACAGCTCAATGGGACAGAATAGAGAGTCCTAAAATAAACCACACACCTACAGTCAATTAACCTATGACAAAGGAGACAAGAATATACAATGGAGAAAAGACAGTCTCTTCAACAAGTGGTGTTGGGAAAGCTGGACAGCTATATGTAAATCCATGAAATTTGATTGCTCCCTCTTATCATGTACAAAAATAAACACAAAATGGTTTAAAGACCTAAATATAAGACATGACAAAACTCCTAGAGGAGAACATAAGCAGACATTCACTGACATAAATTGTAGCAATATTCTCTTAGATCAGTCTCCCAAGACAAAAAAAAAAAAAAAAAAAAAAAAATGAAAGCAAAAATAAACAAAAGGGACCTAATTAATTTAAAAATATTTGCACAGCAAAGGAAACCATCAACAAAATGAAAAGACAACTTATGGAATGGGAGAAAATATTTGCAAACAATGCCACTGACAAGGGCTTAATTTCCAAAATATGCAAACAGCTCATACAACTCAATATCAAAAAAACGAGCAGCCCAGTCAAAAATTGGGCAGAAGACCTAAACAGACATTTTCCCAAAGAAGACGTACAGATAGCCAACAGGCACATGAAAAGATGCTCAGTATCTTTCACTAATTATTAGAGAAATACAAATCAAGACGACAATGAAGTATTGCCTCACACCAGTCAGAATGGCCAGTATCAAAAAGTCTACAAATAATAAATGCTGGAGAGGATGTTGAGAAAAGGGAACCCTCCTACACTGCTGGTAGGAATGTAAATTGTGCAGCCACTATGGAAAACAGTATGGAGGCTCCCCCAAAAACTAAATATAAGCTTACCATATGATGCAGCATTCCCATTCCTGGGCATATATCTGGGAAAAAAAGGAAACTCTAGTTAAAAAAAAAAAAATACATGCACCCCAGTGCTTATAGCAGCACTATTTACAATAGCCAAGACATGGAAACAACTCAAGTGCCCATCAACAGACAATTGGCTTAAGAAGATGTGGCATATATACAATGGACTATAAAAATGAATGAAATATTGCCATTTGCAGCAACATGGATGCACCTAGAAAATATTATGCTTAGTCGAGTTAGTCAGACAGAGAAAGACAAATGCTATATGCTATAACTTATATGTAGAATATAAAAAATAATACAAATGAATTTATATGCAAAACAGAAACAGACTCACAGACATAGAAAACAAAATTGTGGTTGCCAAAGGAAAGAAAGAGACAGGGAGGGGCAAATTAGGAGTATGGGATTAACAGATACAAACTACCATACATAAAATAGATAAGCAATAGGATTTACTGTAGAGCACAGGGAATTATATTCAACATCTTGCAATAACCTATAATGTAATGTAATCTGAACAAAAAAATAACTGAATCACTACACCATAAACTTGAACCTAACAATATTATATCAATTCTACGTCAATTTAAAAAAATGCAGTGCTTACAATTCCAATTTTGTGTCTGGCGGCAATGGCACTGTCGCCACAGGGATACAAAACAAAGTTATGTCCTGGGAAAATATATATATTCATATATATTTATATAATTCATACTTTTATTTAAATATGAAGATACGAAAATTGGCCATTTTTAAAATGATAGCCTCTGTCTGACAAAAAGCGCTCTTTTACACTAGTAACATTGTTACTGCTCAGAATTCATCAGGCGTCTTCAGATTGGTGGGAAAAGGCACAGAACTGAACTTCACTTACTTGAGCTTCATGATTCAAAATTTGGAGGAGGAGGGAGCCAAATTTCGTTTCCACTCTGTGAGTGAAAGAGATCCTGTAAAGCGAAGGTGGGTGAGATTGGAGGGGAAGGTTTGAGGTGTGAAGGGGAAGCTGAAGCCTCCTTCAGTCCTGTCATTATGTTGTGTCCTGAGGCCGCTCGGCTGCAGAAGGGGCCCTCCGAGGGCTCCGAAGACCCCATACATACGCGGACAGCCACACTCCTCGTGCTTATGAAATGGACCCTCTGATGAGCAATTGCCTGGAAAGGATGCGTGCCTCTGCTTCCTGGCAGCCCCATGGGGAGGGCACCAGGTGGTGGCACCTTCTCCAGCAACTCCAACCAGTTGTGGCTGAAGGCCCATTCTGTGGGGAATCGGGAGCCTGGGTCCGCCTGCCCCGCTGTCCCACCCCACACCCGTGTGAGTTTGCCAGGGCAACCATCACAAAGTTCTTACCAACAGGGTGGCTTAAACAGCAGGAATTAATTTCCTCACAGCCCTGGAGGCTAGAAGTCCAAGATCAAGGTGTTGTCAGGGTTGGTTTCTTCTGGACTCTCTCTCCTTGGCTTTGGGGTGGCCACCTTCTCCTTGGTCTTCACGTGGTCTTCCCTCTGTGTGTGTCTGTGTCCAAATTTCCTGTTCTTATAAGGACCCCAGGCATCTTGGATGGAGGCCCATCGTATAACCTCATTTTAACTTACCCCTTTAAAGACCTTATCTCCAACCACAGTCATGTTCTGAGATCCTAAAGCTTCAACATACGAATTTTGGGGGGAATACAGTTTAGCCCATAACAACACCAAAATGTTGAAAGGAACGGGCTTGCGTCCGCAGGGAGAGTTCCTTTTTCTGCCTGTGATATTCAGAGAGAGGAGTCCAGATCACTGGATCCGGGTCCTTATTGTTTTCTAGCACTGAGAGGACTTGGCCTGCCACCTCCCAGGAACCTGTCCACAGCTCTGCAAAACTGACGCTGGGTGACACATTTCCTAGGAATGCCAGTAGGCTGAGAAAATGGCTTTAAGCACCCAGCAGAACGGCCCCCTCCCCCACAAAGAATGAACCCTGCTGGGCTAATTATAAATGTCTTCTTTTATTTATTGCAGTGAGTTCCTTCAGGCAGTGGTTTCCAGGGCTGGCAGCTCATCAAAATCACCTGGGGAGTTTAAAAACAAAAACAAAGAAACAAACATAGATTCTCTGCTTTCCATTCTAAGTCAGCATCCCCACTTTGGGCCATGACATGTTTCAAAAGAATCCCCCTAGAGCAAGTATAATAAAATGCTAAAGGTAGGATGTAGGCTGGGGTAGTCACTGTAAAATGCACCCAGCTTTACTGTCTGTTGAAAGATTTTTCACAATAAACTGTCAGTGATAAAAATTAAAGGATACAGGGTGATTTTGTTGTGCAGGTGGATTTGAAGACCTAAAGGACGCATGGTTAATTCACAAATATGTTCTTAATATTCTTCTCTCTAATTGGTACTTGACACACTGCACTGTTCATTCACATATTTACTATTGATTCACCAAATAAAAGATTTGTGAGTTTCTACAACATAGTCTTCCATTAGGTGCTGGGAACTGGGGAATGAAAAAGGTCTTCCTCAAAAACACCATGAAATACCATTCCGAACCCATCAGATTGGCAAAGCTTAAAAGTCTGACCACAGCAAGTATGAACAAGACGGTGAAACAGTGGGAACTCTGGGGGCACTGCTGGTTGGAGTGTAGATTGGGTTCATTGATCTCGGAAAGTAATTTGGCATTATCTGGAAAGGTTGAATCCAATTTCTAGATACATCTCGAAGAGAAACACGAGGCCCAGGAGGTGCATTCAAGAATGTGCTCATCAACTTTGTGATGGTATAACACTGAACGTGACCAAAACGTCAATCGAAGTAGAAAGATAAACCGCGGAGAATTCACACAACAGAATTCTACCAAGAAGTGCAAGTCAGCGAGCCCTATCTACCTTATAGCAACATGGATAAATCTTACACACGTTATCCTGGGACACAGTTACCTCTAGGGGTGTAGGAGGTGAGGGGATTGGGGAACTTCAGAAGAATCCATTTTATTATTGCTCTTTGAAATGTACAAACAGGTGATAAATACACTTTTGAACATATGATCTATTTCATAGGAGAAACATTTCTTTGAGAGGCACCATCCTAGCCCTAGACAAACTTGTGGCCTGGTGGGGTGTGAAGAAGAGAAAATAGTTGTAGAAGAATGTGGCAGGTGCAGGAGCCACGGAGTACCGGGAGCGGGTACCTGAGCCCAGTCTCCAGAGAGGGAGCGAGATGCTGAGAAAGGAAGCGGGGCTGGGGACCGGGACAAAGGGAGAGAGAACGGGCACTCCTTGGGAAGGGGGTGGGGGCCAGAGGCACCCAAGAGCAGATCCTGTTCTTGGAACCTGAGCCCCTAATTCTGGACCTGATCTGGTCCAACTTCTGAGTTACTGCCTTCCTGCTTTCTCTGTATCAACACAACACCCTACGTACAGGCTAGAAACCCATGCAATTCTTTCCTGGGGAAAGGGGACATACAAGCTTAAAGTCAGAAAATGTTGTCAGAAAATGCACTACTACTTAATGGGCCCAAACCTGGGTTTAAAAAAATCTGTATTATATGAGTCAGCCCTCTCATGGGGTCATCATATAATGACATTTCTTTGTGTATGAGGCAATAATATTTATTTACTATAAACACTATTAAGAGTTATAAATGTAAGAGTAAAAATCCACAAAGTAGTGAATTTGCATGTTGATAGGATGCTTTATCATGAAGTCACTTAGCTTTGGGTAAAGTGGCAGGTGACTGCCTAAGGAATATTCCATGACAAACAAGCACTGGACTGGAGGAAGGAGAAGACAGCTTATAAACTGCAGCTCATTATTTATTAATACAGATGAACACGTCTGCTTGACCTTCTTGATTTGAAACAGGCTACCAGCCTACTCTCCATTGTGTGGCCCCCTCATTGTCTTGCCTCCACTTCTGCAGACATACGATTAGTTCTATTTGACTCCACTAATCACTTCTTCAAACCCTCTCTTCTTGTGTTTCTAGTGCTTTCCAAATTGTTACATCATGGTACACACAGAAAAGATACTGTTGGTGCAACACAATGGGATAAACTGGAGTAGATCTGAAGGCACCTATCTGTGGAGGGAATTCATGGAAATGTTACATCTTTTTATATTATAAAAATTATGAGATAAATAAATAAATGGAATATTACAATGGAATATTATTCAGCCTTAAACAAAGAAGGAAAGGGTGAACCTGGATGGCATTATGCTAAGTGAGATAAGCCAGATAGAGAAAGACAAATACGTCATAGTATCACTTACGTAGAGAATTTTTTTAAAAAAGTCAAGCTCATAGACTGAGAAACTGAAAAAGTGGTTGCCAGAGGTTTGGAGTTGGGGAAACAGGGAGAGGCTGGCAAGAGGGTATAAACTTTCAATAATAAGATGAATAGGGTCTGGAGACTCTAATGTATAGTGTGATAACCATAGTTGATAACAGTGTGTTGTATAATTGACGTTTGTTAAGAGAGTAGAACTTAGTCTCACACACACACACAAAAAACGGGAAATATGTGAGCAGATGGATGTGGTAATAAATACGTGGGGGAGTGTCTTCACAATGTGTATGTATTTCAAAACATCATTTTGTACACTTTAAATATCTTATGATTTTCTTCATCAATTATACCTTAATAAAACTGAAAAAAAATCCCCAAATTTACACCTGTTGAAATTATATTCAAAGGAGCTAACAAATCCTTGGTTAGACGAACTTTTCTTGCTTCAACAAATTTCCTATTGAAATGTCTTATGATAATACAAATGGGTTTCTTGTTTTCCGTGTGTTTGTTTCCCAGGGCTGTTAGGGCAAAGTATCGCACAGGAGGTGGCTTAACATTACAGCAATGTATTCTCTCCCAGTTCTGGAGGCTAGAAATCCAAAGTCAAGGTGATGGCAGGGTTGGTTCCCTCGGAGAGCTCTGAGGGAGAATCTGTTTCAAGTCTGTCTCCTGGCTTCTGGTGACGGCTGGCCGCCTTGGCATCCATCGGGTCGTGGACGCATCCCTCCCGTCTCTGTCTCCGTTCTCATGGGGCATTCTCCTGGCATGTCTGCTTCTGTGTCTCTTGTCCTCTTACAAGGACACCAGTCTTACTGGATTAGGGGCCTACGCTACGCCAGTACGACCTCATCTCAACTAATTACACCTGCAACAACCCTATTTCCAAATAAGGATACATTCTGAGGTACGGGGGGTTAGGACTTCAACATACCTTTTTTGGGGGAGGGTGCAATTCAACCTATAACATCATGGAACTTTTTCAAAGCCAGCGTTCTCAAATAATAGTGAAGGTCTAATTTTCAGAGAATGCACACGTGGTTAGAGCAGGCACCCTAAGCCAACTTGGACATCATTAAAATAGCGCACCGGCTGCAAAAAGGAGAGAGACGTTCAATGTACGTGAGGACCGAGATTTGGGATTCCTGAAGTCCGTTTTCTACCTCCCATTCTCAACACCATCCAGCTCCACTTTGAGCATCTGAAATATGACCTCTCCCCTCCGACTCATGGAGCCTCCCTCACGGTGTGCACTGCAGCTGGCCACCGACTTGGGGCATCCGGAGTCTCCACTGCATCGTCACCACGGAGCAGCAAGTGATGGAGGCCGATGGGGCCCTCAGTGGTCTGCCCCCATTCCATTCCTCTCCGCTCCCAACTAAGGCTGCTTGGTGGCTAGAGAGATTGTCCTGGGGCTCCAGCCTCCAGAAGGGCTGCCCTGAAGAAGGATGGATTCTTGCCTTGAGGCACTCCTGTCGGCGTGTTCACATCTGAACCGCAGCGCCTGGTGGTGAAGCTCTGTTCTCCTGACTTGGCCTCTGTTCTGCTTCTACTTCTCCGATTGTTCCTCCCCAGCTTCCTTTGCTAGTTCCTGTTTTCCCATCTACTCCTGAAAATTTGATGATCTCAGTTCCTCTTGCTGGGTTACTCTTTGACCCCTGTAGGTTGGACAGTGAGTCCCTTGGTTCCCAAATCTTTTCCCTGAGCTTCAGAATCTACATGCAGCTGCCTCCTGGACATAGATGCTTCACAGGTGCCTAAAACTGCACATATCCCTGCCACCTCCTCCGGGTGACTTCTTTGACCTCAAAAGATGAGACCTGCAGCGGGTGTTGTCAGTCAGTGTGTCCTTACCTCTCAGAGTCCTCCTAGAGTAGGGCGTGCTTGTCAGGTTTCCAGCTCCTAAAATCTGCGTCTGTGTGTGGGGTTATGATATAATAAGAGATCTATATTTGGTCTTTGTCCCTGGTTCCTTGCACACGAGCTTCTAAGACCCTTGGAATTTCCTGAGTGATGGGGTGAGAGGAATGTTTTATAATAAGTCCCTTTCATTCATACCTAAATTTGTGCTAATGAGGTGACTCTTGGTGAGCCCCAGAGAACTTTAGGATGGGAGCTGGGTGGCAGAGGAACCAACCATATGATTATAGGGTTGGAACTTCCAGACCCAACTCCTCCCTCCCGACCCACTTCCCCTCCACCCCCACCCGCCCCTGCCCTGATCGCTCCCCTGAGTTCAATCACCAATGGTCAATGATTCAATCACTCGTTGGCCACATGACGGAATTTGCACAAAATCCCTAAATGCCAGGGTTTGGGAGCTTCTGGGTTGGTGAACACATCCGTGTGCTAGGAGAGCGGTGTACCCCAACTCCACGGGGGCAGAAGTTCCTGCCCTTGGGACCCTTCTGGGCCTCTCATTTGATTCCTTTACCATAAACTGGAAATAGCAGGTGAAGCAGTTTCTGTGAGCCGTTATAACAAAGCATCACACGCGAGGAAGGGGTTGTGGGAACATCCGGCTTGTAATCACTCACACAGAAGTGGGGTAGCCTGGGGACCCACTGCTTGTGGTTGGCTCCTGAGGTGGAGGGGGCAGCCTGAGCATTTAGCCTGTGGTGTCTGTGTTAACTCTGGGTGGTTAGTAGCAAAACTGAATTAAACTGTAGGACACCCAGTGGGTGTCCATAGGGAATTGGAGGACTGCCTGGTGTGTGGAGAACCCACACACTTAGTGTCAGACGTGTTGTGAGCAGAAACAGATCACAGTGCTGTGCCTGAGGATTCCTGTCCCTCCCAGCAGCCACATCCACACTGCTCTTCAGTGCCCAGGATTCAACAACCTCTCCCACCCCCGCCCCTGGCATCTCACAGTGGAGCCCAGCTGCTGCAGACGGTGGACTCTCAGAGCCTGGTGCATCAATACCCCAGCTCCCTCGGCCTGGGTTGGATGCTTCTGAAGCTTGTGTTGTACCCAGAGTTTCCCTGCAGGATCAAGCTTCATTCTCTCATCAGTGTCACTCCTCACTGCTGGTGACTACACATTTGGATTTTCTGTTTCTTTGCTTCTGCTTTCTAAGCAGGACATACATTTCCAGATATTCAGTACTTGAGAAGAAATACACGTTCATAATAAGAAGCCAAGCAGTGCAAAAGGGCATAGAAGGAAGAGTGTGTCCTACTTCTATACATGTAAAAGGTAGCATACCAAACTGCTGCTCTACGTTCTACTTAAAACCGCAGCTGAACCCACACCCCCTTATATTTAAACACAGAGTCTCATTTCTTAGCATCCTTTTGGCACAGCCTAGTGCTTTTTCACCAAATCTGTGCTGATCTGAGCAGGTGATGCAATTCGGTAGGCACAATTCATAATCAAATGATAACACTGATGATGGTGATGGCAGTACAGTCAGTTTTTCCTCCCCACACATTCATTTAGTCTGACCGAGTCTTCATGAGTCTTACTGTTTAACCAAACTACCTAGTTCATCTCACAATTATAGCTACTCCATTGCTTTCTGGATGAGAACGCTTTCGTAGAGAAAGGGCATCCTATAAAAATGAGCACGAACCACAGTGCACTTTCGGCAGACTTCAGAAGAGCATGTTTCTAAAGGAAGCCCACTGTGACCTGGAGAAAAGGAGATGGTGGTCATTTAAGTGGGGGCAGGGCACTGCAGAACCCTCAGTGGTCCCCGTTGCTGCGATAACCAAACCAGCACTCCCAGGACCACTTTTTGGTGGTTTCCTGTCAGGGATACCTTCAATGTTCTGTCATCTACTATACATTGGCTTTTTTTTTTTTTTTTTAAACAATGTCTATGTTTAAGGAACAAAATTTCCTCTAGAAGAGATGATATCAGGGGACTTCTTATCAGCTGGAATAGAGAAGATGCTAATGTTTCAAGTTCTAATTTGATTTTCAAGTTATTCCAGATGCCTTTCTGCAGCAACACTCTTTTAAATTAATTATTGCAGACACTGGCGTCTGCGCACACTTCTTTTTTTTTAACCTTCGGAGTACGCAAACCCTGGCAGATGACTTTGCATGACAGAGATCACCGGAGATGTCAGGCGTAACCCTGGAAAGTTAGTGTCAGCTGAGCTCTTGGCTTCTGCTTCCCCTCCTGAGCATCTGATCTTGTATTTGGTATGACTGTCTCTTGAATATCTTTGAATAATTTTGTAGTTTTAAAATGGATTAGGGACAAATGGTATTTTTTTTCCCTTAACAGTGGGCTTTCCATAGAATCAAAGAACTTAGGCAGGTTCTTTGAACAATTATAAAAGAAAAAAATGAGGACTCTGAGAAGTTGGACCTGTACCCTTTAAAGAATTCAGGTTTTTTTTCAAGACAAAATGAAAGTGCTGTGACTTGAATGAATGAATACATAGGAAGTCATTGCTAGTCTTTCTCAGAAGGATGGGAATTTGCTTCAAGTTCACTTTGAGTTTACATAGCAAGTTCCATCAAATAAACCCCTTCATTACTGCACCAGTCTGTTAAAGTGCTGGTATTTCAGGCAGGTAGGTTTTTCTCAGAGGGAAATTCTCTGAAAATAATTTCATGGTCTAGATCAGTGCTCTAACTGGTCCAGTTTTGTCCTCCTGATCAGGAACTGGGGGAGAGCACGCTTTTAATGGTGTACTTCATTGTACAATCACCAGTTAATTCAGGAAATTCCTTTCCAACTTGAGATAACAGTTACTTTGTGCCCCGGAGCACTGGGACAACCCCCTTATAATTGTGCTCAAGCTCGGGTGGTTCAGGCTCTGCTTTTAGTCCTACACCATGGAGATTCATTAGACCTTCTTTCTCACCGAGCACTTGGCCACACGGAATGTTCACTTGGAAGTTTCAGTCAAAGGCCCATAGAGCTGCGCTACCCTGCACAAAGTTGTCCTGTATTTGGTCAACTGACTGTTGAATAATTGGCACAGTGCTCGATGTGCGATGTGCGATAATTGGCAAAGGGTGCGATGCCCGACAGTTAGGAAGGATACCCTGGTCTTGCGTGAATCCCACTGTGTATGGAGTTGGTGGTGCGTGTGTGTTTATGGAGGTGCAGGGACAGTCCTTCCAAGGATAGGGTGGTGGTTCAGAACTTAGACTTTGGAGGGGATACAGCATTCACAGCCTTGGAAAAGTTAACTACCCTCTCTCTTCAGCTGTAAAATCTTAAAGATGTTGCCTACCTCCCAGAGCTGTTATGAGTTGAAAAATGAAGTTGTAAATGTAGAGGGCTCTGTACAGAGCAAGCGTTCAATAAGTGGGAATTATTTCTCTGCAGTTTATCACTGTGGCAGATGCTATGGGTGCCCCTGCTACATCCCTTGTCCCCACCACTACAGCACACGTCAGCCCAACTTCCAACTGTCATAGCGGCATTACCAGAGGGCTTTCTCTGGCCACCAGACCTGCCTGCTGCCCTCACACAGCAGGCTGGAGGAGCTGAGGAATGAATACCTCCGGAGATAGCCTTTGAGCAAGCATTGACTGGTGTATAAATACCCCAGCTCTCCTGCCTCTTGGTTGGAATAAATCTGACTCCTGCCGTTACCCTGGCTCTGGAATTCCCTATGGGATCGAGTTCCAGTTATCCACAGGGGTGGCTTTCATAAGAATGTATCTTTTATTGGCTGCCTTCCCTTCCCTTTCTCCCTGCTACCTTTCCCTACTTGCCACTCCCACATAAACAACTTGCACTTGAATCCTTCCTCAGAGTCGTTCTTGGGGAAACACACATCAAGGTAATCACCTTGAACAAGAGGAAAGAACTTTCAGTTCGACTCAGTCATGCCTATTCGTACAGGTCCAGGTCTTAAAATTCCTATGGGGAGTAAGATTTGAGGTCTTTTAACCAACTGAATCATAGTTTTTTTTTGTTTTTTGTTTTTTTTTTCTTAATTGCCAAAATTGATCCAAAGGGCAACTGTCTAGGAGCTGCTACAATAAAAAGGCTAACCATCTTTCACACAGACTTGTTTCTTTTGCAGTAGTAATTTCTCATATTCCATTCGCCATTCTTTTCACCTTTCAACAGAGGTGTCCATTGTCTTGCAGATTCAGTTTTAGAATGTTGTGCAAAAACACGAAAACATCTCTTTGACTAAACATGGTATCTCTTTTTGAGGCAAAAAAGAACAATAATGCCTGTAAACACTGGAGATTCAAACTCTGGGCATTGTTTTGAACTGGATGCCTTGTAGTTAGTTTTGAAAAAAGAGGAAACATTTCATGAAAGCTTCGAAGTTCGCAGTTATTTATCTCGGGAGTACTGATTGCTAATGGGGGGTAAGCATGTGGGCCTGAGCAGTAAAACATCAGTTAAGTCTGGCTCCTGCTCAGGGAAACACTAACTGAAATAGAGGTATGAGTTATTTAAAATGTATTTACAAAGCTTGTCCCACACTTCTGAAATTCTATACTATTTCACTAGCAATATCCTGATGAAATTTCCATGATGTTATACAGAGTGTTCAAAGTAATAGTTAAAAAATATTTTTGTTTTATTTTAATTTCAGAAAGGGTCCATGCTATGCGTTATGGTAAAGGGTAAAATGAAGTAGCTTTTGATTTACCATCTTTAGTTGACTTCTTTCTTTCTTTCTTTTTTTTTTTTTTTTAGTGGAAGTATGTCTAAGAAAAGGGATGCTGAAATGTTTGCATGAGTTTTGTTCTCATTTTCCAGTTCAACTTGTGTAGTTAAATCAGATGAGCCAGCAACAAATAAACATTTCTGTCAAGGAGAACGTATACACATATGTTGTTTAATCTTGTGTATATAACTAAGAGGTGGGAGAAAATACATGGAGTACTTATGTTTTGGGAGACATTTTTTTTTGTAAATAATTCTAAAGCCTTCCAAACATCCAAAATAGATATTTTAGAGAAAAATGCATACACAAACTCATTCATGCATTCACTACTTCAGCAGATATTTTCTGACTACCTACTGTGTGCCCAGGCACAGATTTAGGTGCCCTGGATATAACAGTGATCAAAAAGCAGAGATAGGACTTCGAGTTCAGCCAACAGATATTTGTTTAATTACATAAATGAGTGTATAATTATGCAGTGAAGAATGTGTATAATTACCAAGTGAGATTGTGCTCTGAAGGATAGCAGTGGAGTTCCATGAAATCACCTAACAGTGGAATCTGACCTAAGCTGAGGAAGGAATGTCTGTGCTGTGATATGAAGGGTGAGTGGGGTTACCTAGGCCAGACGGGTTGGATTGGAGAGTGGGGAGCTCTGATGTTCAGCATGTTCCAGGTGGAGGTGACAGCATGTGCAAAGACCCTGGGGTGGGAACGAAAGAGCCCATGTGAGGGTCTAAAGGGAGGTCTGAGCACAGAGAGATCAGGGGACAGTGGGCCAGATAAGGCTGGAGAGAGAGGCTGAGGGCATGTCGTGAAGGCTTTCAAGGTCATTTGAGGAGGTCTGTCTTTGCCCTGTGAGTCACAGGAAGCCAACGAAGGGCTTCACATAGGAAGGAAATGTGATCAGGTTTGTGCTTTGAAAGAACAAAAATGCTCAGGTTGGCATCAAATGCATTGAGTGTAGGGCCAGAGAGGACAAGGGGAGGGATGGATAATTGGTAGGCTGTAGCAGAAGTCCAGGGGAGGGATGGCTGTGCCTTGGAGTAGAGTGGGGTGATGGGGAGAGAAAGTGACCAGATTCTAGAGGCATGCAGAATGTGAAGTTGACAGGACTTGGGGATGGTGTGGCTATGGAAAGCAAGAGAGAGGCAAGTGTCAGAAATGACTCCTAGTTTTCTCACTTGTGTCTCTGCATGGAAAGTCACACCATTCACCAAGAGTTGGGGGAAGAAAATAAGTTTGCTCTTCAACATAATGATTTTGAAGTGCCTTTGAGCCCTCTGAATGATGTTGAGTTGGCATTGGATATCGATTGGGACACGTTGTTTTCTTTATTATTATATAATTTGTTCTTTCCAAGACTTAAAAAATTACACAATATATGCTGGGTTTGTGTTTGCAAGTGCATGTGTGTTTCTCATCCATTTACAATATTCCCTTTAGCTCATACAAATCCATTGAAAATACATAAAATGAACATTTCTCCCCACCACAGGAGGTTAAGAAAATGTTCTGATCTCCTGTTACTTTGGAGATAATTGCATGAAGTTAAGTACTGAAACTCTGATGTGTAACCTTAACTGAGAATTATTCTGTAACGTCTATTAAACTTGGACTCCGGAGAGCTGGTGTTTGGTACCAGCAGTGAGAGCAGTGCCGAAGCCCAACAAGTTACCTCCTTTTATGTGACCGCGTGTCCTCTGACCACTTCTCCTTCTTATCCTACACTTTTACCTGGACCTTTCCGCCACTCCCATGAGTTTAACTGCTCTTCATCCAAGAGATACTTATGGTGTGTTCCTGGTGCTTCTTGAGGTGCTGGATATACAGCAGTGAATAAAACACATTAAAAAAACAACAGCAAATCCATACCTTACAATGCTGGAATACGCTCAACGTTCCCAAGTCCACATTTAGCTCAGCCCTCTCTTCAGAGATTTGGACACATCTACATTTAACTATTCCATGGGTCCCTCACACTCAAGCTATCTAAAACCACACTCCTTATCCTTTTGTCCTGTACCTGCTGTTCTGAATTCCCCATTTGTCCAACAGACTGTGTATCCATCCATCTACCCAATGGCCCAATCCAAAGAACTGGGAATCATACTTAATTTCTCCTTCTCCTTCACTACTGAGTCCTATCAGTAGCCCAGTCCTCCTTATTGTTTCTAAAATAGTTCTCACACTTTCCCCCCGATCTAGCTCCCAAGTGCTCCTGCCCAGTGAAGTTGGCTCTCACCATCTCTTGCCTGGACCACTGTAGCGTGGTCTCCCCAATCCTAGTTTCCTTCAAACCCTCCTCCGTGCAGCTGCCAGAATGACTGGTCTAAAAGAAAACCTGGACTTGTTCCTCTTTAATGACTTGAAACTCCTGAACACACCATTCAAAGCCTTCTGCTCACCACAGTCTTCTGCCTGCCTCTCTTGTGCATCCCCTCCCACCCTGTCCTTTCTTTCATACACAACAACACCAAGTCGTAGCTACCATTCCCTGAACCTGGAACGTCCTTCCCTGGGCTCTTCACCCATCCACTGCTGCTCATCTTCCAAGTCTAGGCTCATGGGCTGTTTCTTCCCTGAAACTCTCTGATTCCCTCCCAAGGACTAGGAGCGTGGTTTCAAAGGCATCGTGTGATCATTCCTTTACATGCTGTATTTTTTAAAAGATTTTTAATTAATTAATTAATTAATTAATGTTTTGTTTGGGGGGGGTGGTAATTAGGTCTGTTTATCTATTAAAGGAAGTACTGGGGATTGAACCCAGGACCTTGTGCATGCTAGGCATGTGCTCTACCACTTGAGCTATGCCCTCCCTGCCTTTGCATGCTGTCTTGATATTTCCTGCTCAGAACTGCTTGTCTTCCTCACATTTTGAAAGTAAGAACTGTGTCTTAGTTGTGAGTGTAGCCTCAGTGTCTGCCCCAATTTCTGGCACACAGAAGGCCAACAATCAATATGTTGAACTGCATTCCTTAATATGTACTATTTAGAGAACTTTCCTACTGGGGTAATTTCAAGAACACGGTGTGTGATGTTTCTTTTCTTAGAAGCACCAGGATAATTTCATAGGACTCCTTTAATCTAAAGTATACTTGACATGGCAGGGAAGTATGACTTTCTGCAGAGAAAAGCTCTTTTCTGCAGAAAAAAAGAAATAGTGAGGCTCACTATGGAAATGCGTTGGTGTCTATAAGTCTTAATATACTGTAGTTTGTCTTTAAAAGAAAATTATCTTTTACAAATGTCTCAAGTGTAATAATAGCGAAAGATATACCAAGCAAGGGAGTCACTGACTCTTAAATTCTAAGAGCTTCAGCTCACAGACAGGCTAGCACGGTATTGAACTTGGCATCCTCCCTAGACAATGCTATGTACACAATTGAGTCTATCACCTAAGTTCTTTCCTGTCTTCAACTTATTTTCCTGCAACAAAGGATGGAAAATATTCACAACTCAGAACATATGTATATTTGGAATAGTTAGTTCTCTTTGCTTTTTTTTTTTTTTTGATTCATTGAAAAAAAATGTACTTTGATCGTCAGTGTACCACATGAAGGTCCTTTGAATGCAGTACCTAATGGGGAAAATAAATATGCCAAGAGCTGCTGTAACTGAAGATGTTTTCCTTGAGAACTGTTGGCTTTTCTGTCAGTCTGTCAGTCTGCCTGTCTACGTGTATGAGACTCTCCATTTTGAATGCCAGTGTTTTGTGTAAGTGCTTTAGAGGTTTTGTTTTAATATCTAAACACTAGCTCCTCAGTGTTCTTGCCAGTTGCTATAGAATTCTTTCATCACCTAGCGAGGGCAAATTTTCTTTTTTGTTTCTTACTCAGCTTTGCTTGCCAAAGCTCTGAAACAGCTAAAGAAGTTCTCTCCACAAAACAAAAGGATGATTTTGTCTCTTGATTGATTTTGTAAAAAAAAAAAAAATTACAAATTGATTTGGTGAAAATGGAAACATGCAAGGCGTAGTGGATGCTGTAGTGTGCTGCCCAAGTTCCCTCTTCAAGACGGGGACACTCATTTGCTAGGCTGCTGGGAGCGTCAGCTGACAACAAGTCACAGCTAAGTCTCTCTTTGGGAACTGACTTCAGACCAAGAACGCTGCCTGACACAAAGCACGTTGCTTTCTTGCTCCATGGCAAGATGGGGCAGTTTACAAAAGAACTGGCCTGCTAGCCTGAATTTGGGACAACTCTCAAGGGCCATGTCAGCTCCAGGACTCCCCCCAGTCCAACTCCTCGCTCTGCCGCCCTCACCAGAGTATTACTCTTGTGAGCACTACTGCATAAATCTCTTCCCCACATATTTCAGAGTCCTAGAAATCTCTCCCAGGAAATCCAGCCTAAGACATAAGACACTCAACAATGTATCAGTTCAAGGAAAAGACTGGCGTATTAGAATTCTTTAGAGAAACGACCAATATGTGACAAATAGGACACATATATAGCATAATATATATCATATAATATATATATCATATAATATATATCCATATATATATACTATTGCCCCCTGAACAACATGGGAGTCAGAGGTGCCAACCCCTTGTGCGATCAAAAATCCATGTATAATTTTTGACTCCCCCAAAACTTAACTACTAATAACCTGCATGGACCGGAAGCCCTACCAGTAGCATAAACAGTCAATTAATACATATTCTGTATGTTGTATGTATATATTATGCATTATATTATACATTCATGATGTACCTAATTTTATGCATTCATATATTATGTATTCATGCATTCATGATGTACCTAATTTTTATATATTATGCATTCATGATGCATTCATGAATGCACCTCTATATATTATGTATTCTCTATATATTATTATGCATTCTCTCTATATATTATGCATTCATGATGTACCTAATTTTTTCTTTTCTTGATATTTCTAGGCTGCATTGTTCATCGTGAGTTTTTTCAAATTGATGTAAATCTCCAGGAAAAATTCCAACATTTTTATTTTAAAAAATCTGCATGTAAGTGGGCCTTCACAGTTCAAACCCGTGTTGTTGAAGGGTCAACTGTTTATCTATCGCTATATATCTCAAACATGTTACATATATGTAATAGAAATCTATGTATCTGTGTATCTACGATCTATACATACTTCATGCTTGGAATGGAGGATGGAGAAGCAGGAACCAGGAAGGCTGCTAATGTGAACTGGGTTCCTTTTGGGGACATCGAAAACGTTCTAAAATTAGATCGTGGTGATCTAATTGAGTGTAACTGAATCAGTTTAAGTGTCGTGTCAAGTACAATTGCCTTTTTCAGCTGGGATTTTTGGAATGTCTGACCACGAACATTGCCTTGGAGATCATCTGGTAGCTTTCTGACTGGGAGGCCACGGGCTGAGAGAGCTGGCAACTCCGATGCTTGGCTCAGAAGATGAGGATGGAGGAGAGAAGCACTGGAGTTGGGAGAGCTAATCAGTTTTCAGGTTGTTCCCTCACAAAAGCAATTTAAACTCTGCATTTTCTCCAGCGTTGTCACTTCTCTGTATAGGCACGTGGATCAGAGGCGGACAAGGCCTTGCAGAAACAGCCACATAGCACGGTGAACAGCACCCAGCCTGCTGTTTACTAGGAATATGCTACCTTTGCTCTGGTTCCCAGTATCCTTCTAGATCGAACGCTTGAGCTGGTTGGTCCTCTTCGCTGTGTCAGCATGTTGGACTTAACATGATCAGGGAGCAGTCTGCTGTAACAAATATTTACTGAGCACCTACTATGTGTCAGATCCCACTCCAGGTACTGTGGATTGGTGGTGAACCGGTTTGATAATGCATTTTAAGGTCTTTAAAATTTTTTTTATTATTATTATTTTTTATATTTAGTTTATTTTATTTTGTGGTGGGGGGGATAGTTAAGTTTACTTGTTTATTTATTTTTAGAGGAGGTACTGGGGATGGAACCCAGGACCTTGTGTATGCTAAGCATGCGCTCTCCCACTCGAGCTACACCCTCCCCCTTGATAATGCATTTTAGATTCAACATTCACTCATCCAAAAACCATGTTTTGAGCACCCACTGTTTTTCATGGATTATGCTAGGTTCCAACTAGTGATGAAAACGCAAACATAAAATTGCAAGGATAGAGGAATCATGTTTTAATGGACTGTGGAGTTAAGGAAACCCAGGTGAGCAATCCCACCTTCACCCCCTACTAGTTGTTTGACTTTGGAAACAAATGTTTAAGCCAAGGAGCCTCGGTTTTCTCAGCTATGGAAGGGGTAGAGAGAGTGGGGGAACTATCCAAGACATTATAGCTTGTAAGAATTTATTGAGGTAACATACCTCATTGAACACCCAGCTCAATGTCTGGCTCTTCTTAGTATATAAAAATAAATATTAATTCCTTTCTAATTTTTAGCTCACTTCCATGGATTTGAATTATGATTTATGTAGAAAGCCATCTTCACAATCCTGTAATTCAACTTCCTCATCTGTAGGTGAAAAAACCCGGACCTTGGAGATGCTACATATCTTACCAGGTTTGTGTAACTAGTTAAATGTGAACTCAGCACTGAAAGCCAACTACCTCAATTCCACGTTCAGTGCTTTTCTACCATATCATAGCAACTTAAGAGATTTGTTTGATTTCTGTTTCTTTTATTTGCATTCTCAGTAGGGCTTTCGTGATCTTTAAAGCTTACACTGTGGAGTCTCCGAACATTTTAAGAAATGTCAGCCAAATCTTACCCAGAAATACCAATCCCAGAAAACCCCCAACTCTACCACTTCTCTGTCCCAAGAAGTGTTCATTTATTCTTCCTTTTCAGTCTTCAGTCAATTCTCAATCCCTGACAGATTATCCTATTTCCAAAAGAGGTTAATTTTTCAGTTGAAGTTTGGTGTTGAGAATGTCTAAACAAGATGGCAGGGCCACTTTCCAATAAAATACTTCCTTGGCTGCACTCAGTAGGTCACTTTGGAGCAGAGGATGCTGGATGTCACACATGGTGCTTGCTTCTCGTGGGGGACAGAGGGCATCCTCCAGACTATGCCACATTTAAGTTGCCCTCGGAGGAGCCAGGACATATCTGTGACGATGAATGCAGAACTGGCTACCTGCTAGAGGTGGGGAAGAGAATTTAAAAATTGCACTTGACTTAGTCTCTCAGGATATTACACAGCTACCTATAACATTTTAGGTAGGTTAAAAAAAAAAGGCTCTAAGGCCTAGGGATGAGTAACGACTGTAACACAAAAAGCGGTGCTGAGTTTGTGTCTTCTTCCTTTCCAAAAATGAGAAGAGCATGAAAGAGTTTCTCTCATTGCAGCAGGTGTTCAGGCCCTAGAGGAGCGAGGGCTCAGTGGCGGCAGAGGATAAGGTAGAGGACCATGGTCCCCAGGCATGGATGGAGTAGTGGTTTTAAATATACTTTTAGCAATAAAAATATACCTTACAAAAAAAAATACCTTTAGCAGGCACCTGGAGAGTGCTTGGAGAGGACACAGGTCTCCTTGGATACACGCACCAAATGGGTTCATGGCTCTGCTGAAGACCCAACACAAGTTGCTTCAATTGTTAAGACCTCGTAATAATTTGAACAACCGGTCACGCCCAAGACTGAGGCATAAGCAGGCTCACTCTAGCTGTGCAGAAGCAGATGGAAAGCCAAGTCGGAGCAGTGTGTATTCACGGAAGGTCTCAGAACTGGCCTGGCAGGAGTAGTAAGGCTAAAATGATCGTGCAAAAGAGGTGTTTAACTGGCTCAATAAAAGGAAACCTTGGCTATGATGTCTGAGCCCACGCCCACATCCCCACAGGAGATGTGAACTTACTTGTCCAACGTGAGCATCAGAGCCTGGAGGAGAACCCAGGTCTCTGACTTCTCCGCTCAGCACTCTTGCAGCCACCAGTACTTCTCCACATTCGCTGCACATTACAATCCCGTGGGGACCTTTAAAACAATGCTAGTGCCCTGGCACCCACCCAAACCCATCAGATCAAAATCTCCGAGGGAGTGGCTGGGGGGGTTAATATTTTTTTTTTTTTAAGTTCCCAGGTGATTCTAATGTGTAGCCAAGGTCCCAAACTGCTGTGCCACATGGAGCCATTGCCTCCCCTCTGCCAGCTACGTCCTTGACCTGCTGGGGTGATGTCACAGCTGCTCCCACAGCTTCATGAGCCCCCATCTAGCTGCTT
Organism: Camelus dromedarius; assembly: GCF_036321535.1. Lineage (NCBI taxonomy): Eukaryota > Metazoa > Chordata > Mammalia > Artiodactyla > Camelidae > Camelus > Camelus dromedarius. The sequence continues at coordinate 2,749,034 of NC_087445.1, read as the reverse complement.
GCTTTCTGGCTTGGTGCCCCTTCTTGTTTCTGAATGACTGCACCCCTGCTTCTCCCCAGGGGTGGAGGCCAAACACCCACCATTCATTGTGGGCTGTTACTGCCCCCAGAAGTGCTCCTTGGGTGGTTTGAATGGCCCCCGACCCCCCCTACCCAATATGTCATGTCCCGGAAGGTGACCTTACTTGTAAACAGAGTCTTTGCAGATGTAATGAAGTGAGGGTTCTCCAGAGGAGATCATCCTGGATTTAGGGTGGGCCCTGGGTCCATCCACAAGTGATCCTTCTAAGAGATACACAGGGAGAAGGAGGGGAAGGTCACACGAGGACGGAGGGAGAGCCTGGAACCACTAGACCTGGGTTCTCCTCCAGGTACCAGAAGCTGGAAAAGGATGGTCCCCGTGATCCTCCAGAGGGAGTATGGCCCTCCTGATACGTTGATTTCAGACCCCACAACTGTAAGAGAATACATCTCTTTTGTTATCATCCACCCAGTTTGTGGCAATTTGCCACGGCAGCTCGAGAAGACTAATAGAGATGCCATCTCAATACCTTGCTTTTTATTTATTTATTTACTTATAATTTTTAAAAATTGAAGTATAGTCAGCTTACAATGTTGTATCAGTGTCTGGTGTACAGCATAATGTTCTATATTTTTAAATTTTCTTTTTTTTTATTAAAGTGTATTCAGTTTACAATGTTGTGTGAATTTCTGGTGTACAACATAATGTTTCAGTCATACATATACATACATAGAATCCTTTTCATATTCTTTTTCATTATAGGTTACTATAATATATTGAATATAGTTCCCTGTGCTATACAGTATTAACTTGTTGTTTATCCATTTTATATATATAGTAGTTAGTATCTGCAAATCTCGAACTTCCAATTTATCCCTTCCCACACTCTTCCCCCTGGTAACCATGAGTTTGTTCTCTATGTCTGTGAGTCTGTTTCTGTTTTGTAAAGATGTTAATTTGTCTTTTTTTTAATTCCACATATAAGTAATATCATATGGTATTTTTCTTTCTCTTTCTGGTTTACTTCACTTAGAATGACAATCTCCAGGTCCATCCATGTTGCTGCAAATGGCATTATTTTAATATTTTTTTTATGGCTGAGTAGTATTCCACTGTATAAATATACCACAACTTCTTTATCCAGTCATCTGTTGATGGACATTTATGTTGTTTCCATGTTTTGGCTTTTTGCTTGGTTATATTTATAGGAGACAAGCATCCAGTTCAGTGTGATTCCTCTGGGCTTGCTTAACAAACTCACCAAGATTTACCTTATTACTGCACCTAGAAAGTTTTGGGGTATCCACTAGGGCAAAGCACCCCTCTTCCCCTCTCCCTTCCAGCTTTCTCCTTTCTGTGCAGACTAAACAGCACCTACCAAAAGCCATCTCAGAATGGTTACATCCCTGCATCTTCTAATAATTTTACAGGTTTTAATTTTTTCATATCATATTTCTTTTAAAATGAACATAATTTATGCCTGGTTATTGTGCACAATTGAAACAATTTAGAAGACTAAGTTCTGCCTTCACTGGTTATTCTCCTCCATCCAACTTCCATATGTACCCACGATAACCGCTGATAACCAGGAATGGTCTGCTGAATATGTCCCCAGTCCTTTTTTCCAGGCAGATCTTTTTCAAGTGATGACTGACTCAGACAGAAAATATAAGCTATGACACAGTTGCAAACAGCACTGCATTTGTTGAAGCAGGCAGGGATGGGGGTGTTTAAAGCCCACCGACTATTCCTCTTAGGATCCCTTTGAAGAACCCACAGACTGCAAGGAACAAAGACACATTGAAACTACTATCTTAGCCCTCTTGGGGTTCTGGCCTCAGAGCCAAGGTGGGGACCAGGGCGAGGCAAGCATGGAAGAATTGAAGGAGACACTCACTCTCCGGGCTATGTGCACCTCATGAAAGCTTCTGGTTGGGTGGTGAAGACCCCATCAGTGGATGAGGGGTCCTGACTCTCTCTCCTTGTGGCTTCTGGGTGTTTCCGAAGGAGGAAGGAGCTGCAGTACTTACTTCTGGCGACATCCATCAGTAAGTCAGATCAGGTCTCCCTCTACTTGAAAGCCTCCCATGTCTTCCCATCTCACCTACGGAGAAAGTCAAAGTCCTTGCTGGCCGCACGCAGTCCGCCCCCGACCCTGCCCTAGAGGCGGGTCCTCTCTGCTCACATCTCCCCATCAGAATTCCCTGCACTTACCCTATCCCAGTCACAACGGGCCTCCCGCCTTTTCTTCAAACACACCGAGCGTGGTCCGCGTCAGGGCCTTTGCAAACATGCCGTTCTCTCGGCCTGCAAGGCTCTTACCCCCGGGATGCAGGAGGCACAGTCCCTCACTTCCCCCACATCTCCGCTCCAGGCCAGCCCATCAGAAAGGACCCCCCCCAACCATTCCACAGTAACAGCGCCCCACCAACCCTACCACTCGCCGTCCCCCTGGCGCCGCTTCCCTTCCCTCTGGTTGAGAAAAGGCACCAAAGGAAGCCACATGCTTTGTCCCACTGACTTCACCGTGGGACGCCTGCTGAGTGCAGGAGCCACCCTGCAGTTTTTGTTCCCACAGGATGAGGTCCCCAGAGGTGCCTTTGGGAAGTCGGGCCCAGGCAACCACACATCCCTGAGACCACTGGCTTGTGTCTCTGTGAACTTTTCCATCCCAAGGTGCTGATTGAGTATCTGCAGGGCTCCCCTTTTCCCTTTGGTTTCCAGGAACTTTGGGCCCAAATTTGAGACTGAACTCTAACAACTCCGTGAGACTTGAACGTGTTTCTCTCCTTTTGGGATTTTTCCAGACTTATTTACATTTCCCCACCCCTGACAGCTTGTTCCTGTTAAGCTATGTTATATGATAGAGTTTGGGCCTTTTTCTAATCCAGGGATGGAGTGGGAGAGACATAAGCTAATCATTGAGGGCACAGATGATTATACCAGTGTCACTGAGTTCAAACTCGTTCTGTTCGCCGCACAACAGGCCAATAAATGGGGAGATGAGGTGTCAGGGCAAGAACTAACAACTGTACTCGGAAAGCAGGCAGACCGAGAAGATGGCAGATTAATGTCCTGGAGAACCATCTTCCCCAAGTCAGAATTCAGGCTCCTTTTTATACTAAAAAGGGGAGGGGGCGTGGTTGGTTGTTGCAAACTTCTTGGTGTCAAAATCCTTTGTTCTTGCCACTGTCCACATAGGTCAGGTCATGGTGTCCCTACAAACCTCCAACAAGACAAATGTAATTTTTCATTCTACAACTTTTAATCTTTATATGAATGGGAAAGAGTTATACCCTTAAAGGTCAGAGCCTTGAGAATGGGCTCTCCTGTCTATTTCAGGCTCTCGGCAGCATTCTTTTACAAAAGGTGCAGAACTGGCATGACTGAGCACTGGAAACAGAGCCCAGGGTTAGAGCCAAAGGAACCGATCTAACATGGAGTCAGATGTGTTCTTCCCTATTACACAAGCACGTTGAAGGCGAGACTCCTGGATTGACTGCACCACTGGGATGAGCGAGTGGGACTCTGGCCCAGCAGGCACTGTTGGAAATTTAATACTGCCTGGACAGAAAGGAAAAAGACGGGTGGAGACCGAGAGCACAGTCAAGTCCTGAGGTCAAGTTTTTGCTCACATAATCGTTACGTATAATAGAATGTGAATAATATGCATCCACAAGTTTATAGAATTTTTGGGCGGAGAGAAGTTGTTGGTAAATTCAAATATTTTCTTGTAGAAATGAGGAAACCAAAGACCAAACAATTTGCTGAAAACTCCAAACTATTTATTGGCAGAGACGAGATGAGAATCCTTTTCTTTTTCCTCCTGGCCCAGAGCTTTTTCCACAATACCACCCACAAAGTTACAGTTCTTCCCATTTTGTGTATTAAGAAATTTTCATCTGAGATCCTTAGAAAATGTGTTAAGAGGTGATGCCTGCATACGTGTAATTCTTTTTCCTCCATGGACTTTCCAAATTCAATAAAGCAATGGAAGGGAAGTGCCCCCTGATGGTTTTCCTCAAAGCCCACCCTGATTTTAATGCTCAGGCTCAGGAACACACTCGGTCCAGTGGTCTCCCTCCCTTTGCTTATGGGGCTGTGGATGGAGGGTGAAGGTTAAAACACAGAAGGAGCTGGTGGGAAACAGTAGCAGAAACAACAGGACTTGGGCAGGTCGGGGCTGCGGATTGGCGGTGGGTCGCTTGCAGGGGGCAGGTGGGATCAGCAGAGTAAGGGGTTGTTAGGGAAAGCTGCCTGCTGGGTCCAGGAAAAGAAAGATAGAAATTCCAGATGTGGCCCTAAGCAGTCTGGTTTCAGTCAACATTGGAGGAATCCTCAGTGTAGTGTCTCAAAAATTGCGGAGAGCAGGTTAAAAACGAGAGAAAGAGAAGGCCCTGCTGCCTGCAGAATCCCAAGTCTCCAGGAGAATCTGAACAACAGAACACAACACAGCCTTCCCCGGCGAGCAGCGTGAGGGATGGGGACCTAACTTGGAGAGGAAAATCGTTCTGAATGGGTCTATTTGGCTGGTTCCGGCTAAGTGGTTTTCAATGGTGACTTCAGCCTAGAGCGCTGCAAAGCTGAGCGGTAGCCTCCTGGTGTCCCAGCTGCGTTTTTACCGTCAGCCAAGCACAGAGCTCTGGAGGTGGGTGGAGGTGCGGGGGGCACCTGGGGGAAGTTTGGGGCCAGGGAGTTGCTGCTGCCCGGGAGAGAAATCTCTGCAAAGTTTACCGTCGAAAAGGCAAGAAACTATTGGGTCTGCTCATTCCATTCTCTTGCATCACGTGGGTGTGTCTCCCTAAAAAACCAGAGCCTTTTCAGCGCTTGCAGATTTAATGCCCGAGTCTGCACGGGGTCTAGTTTTCTATACTGTACGTTGCAGAATGATGCCTTTTAGGGCAGCAAATAACCAACAGTGATTCCCAACCATGACCAGAGATCTACTCTTTAAAAAGCTAGGAAAAGTGATCAAAGGTAGTTAAGAAACTTCGCAATGTTCAGTCTTCTCAAGAGACACACAGCTGTGAGCTCAGAGACACCGGAATGCAATTCTGAGCTTCCCCCTCAGTTTGCTTCCCCCTACCTACACTGTTGCTGGTTTTTGAGCTGTCTTGGCATCTCTGTTCCCTACAATGGGCACCATGTTTGGGTCAAAAGAGGGCTGGAAGGAATGAACCTCAGGACCCTCAGCTGATCATTCTAACGCACTCAACTGGGAATCAGGGTAAGCTTTCCCACCATCCGTTGAAACTTTCCAGCTAAGAGGTTGTCAATCTTATTCCCCCAAGCTGGGCCTGAGGACCACCATTAGAATCTCTCAAATTCTTTATTAAAAGCATAGATTCCTGGGCCTGAGTCATACTCACTGGATCAGATTATCTGGAATGTGGGCCCAAGAACTGGTACTTTCAATACATAATTCTTATGCATATTTAGTTTTCTAAAAAACAGTTTGATATTTACCTAAAGGTGAACACTTAGGTAGCTGTCACCCTGGTCAAGAAATAGAACTTTATCGGCAGAGACCCCCTTATGTTTCCTTCTTTCCCCAAAGGTACCTATTACCCCGATTTTATGACAATCACATTCTTGCTGTCCCTGAGGATGGATGCATTTACACTGAAGAATACGTTGGTTTTTCAAGTTCTATACAAATGAAATCATACAATGTATCGCTTTGGCATCTACTTTTTTTTTTTTTTTTTTTTTTTTTTTTGCCTTCTCCCCATTATGTTTGTGAAATTCATCCATGTTATGGCCTGTGGTTGTAGTCATGTTATATTGTATGTCTAAACCACAATTTATTTACCTTGTCAACTGGCTGGTGGACACGGGGTTGTTGCCAGTTTGGGGCTGTTATGAATGACGCTGCTAGTACACACTTCTGTTGTTTACACAGTAAGAGTGGGGTTGCTGGATATGCTTATCTCCAAAGTGAGCAGCTAATGCAAGCTGTTGTCCAAACTGCTTACTGCAAGTCCAATTTGAAGAACCTTTATCTACATTTTTGCAGACTGGTTGGTGGAAACAACCACAGAGTGAGCTTTATATGTAATTAGTTGTCCTTTCCTCCTTCCCAATTTTTGGACGTACTGCCTGGATTTGTTTTCAGCTGGAGTTCTGTGGGTGAATTGAATTTCTCCTTTGTGGATTACTGCTAAATCTTCCTGAATTAACTTATATCCTCAGCGAGATCTGGATCTGTCCAGAAATTAAAACAGATATGCATAAGAACCTGCTGCGTGCCAGGCATAGGGTTAGGTCCTAGAAACACAATGGTAAACAAAGTAGGAAAGGGCTTGGCCTCTGAGAAGCTTACAGTCTAGTGGGTGTGAGACATAAACAAGAAAATACACACATAAATATATGTGAGATGTTCTGTAGATGAAGAGTAGGGTGCTGGGTGAGAAGGAGGGACCGTGGGGAGTGGGGGATGGCACCGTCTAGATACGAAGGTGCAGGCAGGGAGTGGGAGAGACCCTGGCCTGAAAAATGACAGCTCAGAATGAGTGAATCTGAGAAGAGTCAGTGGAGGATGTTCCAGGCAGATAAGCGGTTCTCTTATGAGGGCTCTTAGGGACAGAGGAGCTTGATGCACTGAAGGACTGGAAGGATTATGATGGATTACTGCGGAGGAGGGTCTGCTGAGATGAGGCGAGTGAGGCAGGCAGGACCCAGGCGAGGGTGTGGGAGGCGAGGGTGTGGTCTACTGAGTGGTGGGGAAGGTTGGCTCCGGCTCCGGAGAGGAGAATGGGTTATAGGAGGCCATGCGAGGCAGCAGGGAGGCCGGTTAGGAGGCTACCGCAGTCCTCCAAGCCAGAGATGATGTTTAGCTGGACTAGGACGCTGCCAGGAGACTTGGAAGATGAGGATGGAATCAAGAAACACGCTAGAGCTGGAACTGAGAGGTCTGGCGATCAGCTATGAGGACCGAGGGAGGGATAAGGGTGATGGATGACTCCCAGGTCTGCCCTGTGGAACTGGGTGAGAGCAGTTTCCTAAGGTGGGGAAATCTCTTCCATGGACATCAAATTCCTTTTACAGCTCTTAAAACCTACCCCCATTCTCCTGGCGTCCTAATGTCTTTCTACGTTCAGTGTCAAAATGAAAGAACTCTTCTAGGTTTTGTTTTTTTAATTGAAGTATAGTCAGTTTACAGTGTGTCAATTTCTGATGTACAGCCTAATGCTTCAGTCACACAGATACATACATGTATTCCTTTTCATATTGTCTTCCATTATAGGTTACTACAAGATATTGAATATAGTTCCCTGTGCTGTACGGTAGGACCTTGTTGTTTATCTATTTTATATATAGTAGTTAGTATCTGCAAATCTCGAACTCCCAATTTATCCCTTCCCATCTCCTTTCCCCACTGGGTAACCATAAGTTTGTTTTCTATGTCTGTGAGTCTGTTTCTGTTTTGTAAATAAGTTCATTTGTGTATTTTTTTTTAAGATTCCATATATAACTTAAAAAAAAAAACCCTTTTATTTGCTTTTATTTTATGCTGAATTTACTCCGGCTGTAAGTTTTTGTTTCTTCTGGGATATCTGTGCAAACTCCTCTACTGGTTTAGGAACAAGGAGCATCTCAACGTGACAGGAGGAGCTCATGTCGGGGTTAATCTGACCACGAGATCTGTAATTTCAGCAGAGCACCCTGGGGCCTTTGTTCACCTGGATGTGCTCAATGACCAGAGAATCTACACCTAAACCCTCTCTGCACTTTTAAGCATGCGTAGCAAAAATTCCACAGCCTTTTTGGGTCGCTGGTCCCCATTGTTGGACCTGGCACACCGACCAACTCCACCATCGTAAGGAAGGACTGACACACATTGATTCTGTAAAGCGACATCTTTCAGATACTTGGTGACTTTGCAGGTACGCATAGCCTTGATGGCTTGGGCAGTTTCTTGAGTGTTCTTAAAGTGAACATAAAGGTTTGAACCTCTTGATTTGCGTGATTTGGTGGGGTTTTCTGAGTCAAGTGAATAGCAAACCATTTTCAGAGATTTTTGCTTATGGGAAGAGCTTAACAGGATTCCTTCTACCCTCTTCTGCCATTATGACTTATTTACTAAGTGTTTATTTGTATGCGCTCTGCTTAAAGCTTCTGGGCCATAGTTTTAATCTGTGAATTTGTAAATGAGTTCTTTTTTATTACATAAACATATAGATCCAGGTCAACCTCCAGATTTAAAATACAGGCACACTGCTCTGATAGGGAAAAAAACAGATCTAGACATGGTTCTCAGAACAAGTGGAATTACTTAAAAATTATCTCTTGAGGACTACCATTATGAAACATTGAAATGTGATGTAAAAACCCAATAAAGAGGTCTGAATTCAGAAATGTAAAAGAAGTGACAAGAAAAAACAAAAACCAACTTCAAACTCTTCTTTTCGCTAATGAATTGGACTAATAACAGTTACTGTTTCTTAAAAGAATTTTAACTATACTGAGGCCGTTGGAAGTGGGCTTCCTGTATAAAATACAAGATATAATCAGTTTCTTTGAGATCCGTTCTTTTGAACATAAAGATAGCAGAAGTGCTTTTGGTACAGAGTTTGTGGGGAAATTCCTAACTCTTCATCTAGTTGCTTTTCACTAGATTTGTTCATCTAGTGTATTTTAAAAATTAGCTTTTTAGCTGGTCCGTCAGAATCATCTTTCGTGCCCTGGAGTCTGATCGCCCGGGAGCACTGGGGAAGACAGAAGAGCGCGCACTGGCTGCGTGGCCATCCACCTGCTACTCTGTATTCTGCAAACCATGCAGGGGCCAGCTTTTCTCAGTTGTAAACCACAGAATCCAGCTAGTTTAAGCACAGTGAGTACAGAACTTCCATGAGTACCAGGGAACTAAACTTGGATACTTGTCAGGAATAAGCAACCAGAAGAAACACCAACCACACAATGAAATGTTTTTTAGCAGAAACCTCACTGTCCCCACTGCCAAGTACGCAGATCGTATGCTGCGGGGACCAGAGAAAGAAACTTGGCCGTGGCTGCCCCAGAAAAACTGCTTCCATCTCCAGGCTTCAGAAAATCCCACTTCCCCTCACTCCTCCACCTTCCGTTGCTCACTGCTGCCTCCCAAGTCTCTCACGAATGTATCCGTTGGTACAATCTAGGGCACTTGCCTACTCCCTTGGTTCCAACTGAGTCCAATAAGTGTTTCTTAAGACAGCCTGGGAAGGGAGGTGGTTCTCGTTTTAGACTCTACAGAGCAGGGATGCATTCTAGACAATGATGTTGAAATATTTTGCAGTACCTGCCCCAGATAATTAACAAAATCACCAAAAGAAACGAACTTCCCCAATCCCTGGTCTCCTCTTCCCAGCTCTAAGTGAGCATCTGTCTAAAGCCGGTGGACTTGAGAACCCTCCTTTCCCATGGAAGGCCATTGGACGCCAAACAGTCAAGCAGTCAGCTTCAGGTCAATGGCCTCACTTCCCCCTGATTTCTGTTAGGTTTTTTGAGTTAGGTCAAATCATGGATTAGAGGGGCTGTTCGGATTTTTAGAGTGTACTGTAAGAAACATAAAATGTGAATAGCAGTGACACTATTCACTTCCTTGTTTCATGGGATAATGGTGGGCACAAAAATGGTTTTAAAAAAATTCTTGGGACTTTCTGCTTCCAGTTCCACATGGAAGGAGCTTGGAAGTCGCCACTTTGTCCTGATAACAGGTGAAAAGCTGAACAGACTGAAAAATCAACAACTCTTCTAGGATCCGTAGAAGAAGTGAAGTCACAGGGGAAACTGCTGCCCTTAATACTGAAGAGACAGACAGATGGACGCAGGGAGCTGTGGCTTACAGGAGCGGAGATCCACAGGTGGCAACCACAGTGGGAAACAGTGGGGCAGGAAAACAGAGATGGTGACTGATGAACTGCAATTGATGAATTGCAATTGATGAACTGCAATTGAGGAACTGCTGGAGGCTTAGTGTGGGTGAGTGCGAGAGTTAAAAACTCCAGGGGTACCTAGTCATAGGGGTGCCCCCACGTAGCAGCTCTAGCCATCCTGTCCCACCTAATGGTGGGTGGGGGAGAAAAAAACCTGAGAAACACTTGTAAAGTTCACAGGCAGAGGCTCCTTAAATACTGAGACCTAATCACAGGACTGTAGAAGGCTTTTGTTCCTCACCACCTCCTTACAAAAGGTCTATTTACAGCGGTTCCTTTTACCCAGTACATTATGTCGAGCTATGAAGAAAAAATTACAAGGCAAACCAAAGGGCAAAAATCCCACAATTTGAAGAGACAGAGCAACCATCAGAGCCAGACATGGCAGGGATGTTGGAATTAGCAGCCTGGGGTTTAAAACAATTATGATTAATATACTGAGGTCTCCCATGGATAAAGTAGACAGCATGCAAAAACAGATGGGCAATGTAAGCAGAGAGATGGAAACCCTAAGAACCAAAAAGAAATGCTTAACAGATGCATTTCTTAATGTTAACAGAAATAAAAATAGTTCTTGGATCCAAGATGGTGGCTGAGGGAACAGTTCTTTGTTTCAGAGACCCCGGGGCTGCAGCTGTGGATAGAGTGGTTAAGAAGGGCTAGTATTTCCTCATCTGACAAGAAGAGAACAACATTATGTGGCTAATGATTGGTTTTAACTGGAGCCCAACTGGGAGCGAACTTGATGGTTGAAAATCGTAATACTTCCATGACTTCCTCAAGGATGAGTCTGACGTCTGGGAAGCAGCAGAGATACTTGGCTGGTTCTACCAACAAAAAGTGGTGGTAATTGGGCAGGAAGGATTTAGGAAAGCAGACAAATCACATATTATTGTTGGAGAAAGTTAAATTTGAAGGGGACAGTCTCACCATATATCCTCACACTGCACCAGACACTGCATTCTCGGAGGTTCATGGGACGACAGCAAATGTCTAACTGACCACTTCAAGCTTTTGAACCAGGAACCGGCTCAAGTTCACTGGCTCATCTCAAGGATCTGGGGCTGGCAGTGGAAATCCTGGATCTGATTTAGAAGCATAAAGAGTAAAGAAACCAGTGATGACCCAAGCTGTTGAGACAGAAAACAGAAAGCTTTGCTAAGTCCAGGTCCCTGTCTTTCTATGTCTTCCTCATCATTCAGCTTCGAATAAAGCCTGGGCTCTGACACACTCCCTCCCACCCTAGAGCTGTTTCACTGAAGAGCTGCAGCAGGTGCCGATGGGAAAAACAGAACTGCTGGTGGGATGTGCATGGAGGACACGGAGGGACACGATGGGGCTTCCTGGAAGTTGGAAGGCAACTTGCAGCCTCTCTCTGCTTGGGGGATGGGGAATTCTGGGGATACAGGATAGTTAAAAGTTTATGTGTAGCTCTTTTGGCTTCTAGAAATAGACTGTGGATGAAAGCTGCTTCCTATTAAGAAGAAGAAAGAGGGAGAGTGAGGCAGTCACAGAATGGCTTCCCTGATGCTAAGACGGCTTACAGCATTCACTGTGATGGATTAGCTTGTTTTCTCGGAGTTCTTTCTGACTAACCTGTTTCACTCCTTGCTACGGCTGAATGATTACGTGTTCAGCCACCCCAACCCTATGATTTACGCCTTACCCGAAATAACCTGTATCCAAAATCCAGAAGCTGTTTTCCAGAAAGAAGGTCACAGAACTGTAACATTGAAGGAACGGCCAGATTCCTCCGAGAGCCCCCATGACACTGGAGGGATCAGACCTGGTAACACCAAGGCTGCGGGCAACCACCTACTTAACAGGCCACCAGAAGTTCCCGTGACACAAAGTAAACTTTTGTAGAACACTCGATTGTTCATTATCACTGGTATGCTCCGGCCCATTTGCCTATATAATCACCAAGCCCCGACCCCAAAATGGAAGCACAGTTTCCAAGGCATTAGCCTGCCGTGACTCCCTTTGCCAGGCAAAGCAATAGATCAGCTCTCTTCTTTGCTCCCAAAACTCTGCCTCCGAGTTTGAATTCACTTTTTGGGGTGCAAAGGCTGATTTTTCGGCAACAAGAGGAAGAGGAAACAGAGAATGAAGAGGATGTCCTTAAGCAAACTATTAACACAATTACAGCCGCCTGGGAGAGACACTTGGCTGGTTCTACCAACAAAAAGTGGTGGTAATTGGGCAGGAAGAATTTAGGAAAGCAGACAAATCACATATTATTGTTGGAGAAAGTTAAATTTGAAGGGGACGATGCTCAAGGACCGAGGAGAAGGTTTATTTCTAGGTGCCTAATCCACCAACTTGATTGATGTGTTTGACTTTGAAGTCTTTCAAAGAACGGTTTTCACGTTGCGGCAACGGTGAAGAAAGTCAACTCTTATAAAAACATATTCTACCAGGAGCTCTTTGAATCTCCATGCCATTTTTAGAGAAGCCAATGGGCTTAATCTGCCACAAATGATTCTTCATAAGACATTCCTGGCTCTTACGACCACTTCCTTTCGTCTGATTTTTCTATCCTGGAATCCTGCACGACATCGAGTTAAAGTTCACAATGTGGTGGAACCCACCACCTGCCCACTTGCAGAAAACTCAGACAAAAATTTCCCACATCCATCTTTTTTGTCCCACACCTGTGATTCTCAGTTCCTCAGAAACCAGTAGCAGAGATTTGGTGAAAAATAGCCGCTTTCTTCCAGTCCCCTGGATGTGTGTTTTCCTCCAAGGGTCCCATATAGTCTTTGTGTTTCCCAGGCTCTTTGGATCCCAAGAATGGAGGCGCTCTCGGGCTGGCTCAGGAGGTGACGGGCAGTGAGCCCACCTCATCAGGTCAAGAGCCAGCCTCTCTGGGGGTGAAAGATTAGGAGCGGGGATACCTGGGGCCCCTTCCCTGATGCTACACAGCTCCCGAGAGCACCAACATCTTCTCTCCAATGTCCCACCCTCACCGTGGCTTTGCCTTTCTCCCAGCCTCACCCTCTTTTGTCTGTGTCCTCTTGCTTCTCTTGCTTTTACTAATCTGCTCCTCTCCATCCCGCTCAGAGCATCTTCTTCCTCATAACGTGGCTTCCTTACCTCTTCAGCTTGTTCACAGCCTCCTGTAGCTTCTACTGTACTTCACATGTCTCCTCTTTCTGCATCCCTCCAGCTTGTGTTCCCACAGCCTGATTCTCTCCTTTCTCAAGTCAAGTTCCAGAGAGCAAGAATCCCACTGGCCCAGCTCATTCCCGTCTGGCTAGTCCACGGAGTGGCTATACCTCGTCTAACCATTTAGGCGGAGTGGGGTCCCGCCACAGAACACAGAGCTGCCTAGGTGTGCAAAGACAGTGGGCCCCGAGGGAGCGCTGGTCTCTGGGATGCCTTAATCCATTGTCCCTTTCGAGCTGAATCTCTAACAATCCATGGATCATTCTTTGCGACAGAAAGGCAAACTAGATGGCAAGCAATAACTTTCCCACCTAATCAAAAAGGAAACAAGTGGTAAAGTATGAACATTGATCACCTTATTCTCTATTCCTGGAGACTTTCAGATAACATCTACCTCTTCCCTTTACCAGGCCTTGTAATCGAGCAGGACCCTATTGTCATCAGTGACCATAGGGTATTTGTAACTGTTTAACTATATAATGAGGGTTTTCTCATGCTTTTAGGGACCAGGATTGGGCTGGAGGGGAGGCGGGGAACTTGGGTGATCTGCCCGTCTCTCTCGTTTTGCTTCCAACACCTTAGAGACAGCAGTTGGGTGTTTTGTGCATCTTGTTCATAACTCACCCCAAATGCATCTGTCTGCAGTTACTTTTAGCCCCTTATGGTTTCTTTGTGTTCTGTTGTCCCCGCCTGGGCAGACACTGCAGCAAGAGGTCTCCGGTCTCAGCCTGCCTAAAATGCCAGAAGAATCTATCAGCCTGACTTTAAATTGCATGAGTTTTTCTCTGGAGCACTTTTCTGCAGACCCCTTTCCTGAGCACAGGAATATTAGAAGACTTCCAAGGCTGGAGGTGAACATCAGACCCAGCAGAAGAAAAGGGACTGCTGACACTGCCTCTTCTACTTCATCTAAAACCCTGTCCCCTAGTCTCAATTTGGTAACTGGGGTAGGGGGGCAAAGTTTTGGCAACAGCTTTGTTCTAGTACCAGGAATTCACCCACCTCCTTGTCCATCTGGCCAAGCTCAAAGCGTAGGTCTATTTTTGCCCCAATGAAGAGCCTGGCAGATCCACTGTGGAAAGGAGCTGGAAGCTTTCCTTGTGAAAGTGTCACCTTGGCACTTGGCTACTGCATCGGCCCAGCTGAGGACACTGCATCAGAAAACCCCTTGACTTGCAAGTGTCTATAAAGGGAGAGCATCATGGGAGTTGTTGTTACCTTCTCCGGCCTGGGGCTTGTGCAGTGAGGTTCATGAACACTTGGTGGTGTTTAGCTGTGGGCATTAACTTTGCCCCACTACCCCCCAGCTCTGGCCTGCCCTTTTGGTGTCCTAAAGTACCCCCAACCTGACGGTGCGATGAGCCAGGCTGCTGTGTTCAGCACAGCTGGGGCAAGCTATTATGGGGTGTGTGATGTGACAGGGGAGGATGATTTTTAGGCACTTCTGGGCACTGCCTTTTGTCTGGGATACGTCCTAATTCTTCTTGCCTTTTCCGGTCTGAGATGCTGCTTCCTCCAAGAAGCCTGACCGGATTCCCTCTCCCCACGATGGGACTGGACTCTCTGACACCCACACCCACACCCACGTGCTCCCAGGGCAACTAGTTCTTTTCTTCTTTGTTGTAATTGCTGCCAACTTGTTTGAGTGGAGACTCCTGGAGTGCAGTGCCCTCCGTGTTTGGCACATAGAAATTGCTTAGTAACTTCTTGTCCATTGTTGAATGTGTGAGCTTAAGACTCGATGCCAGCAGGTGGGATCTTCTCCCGCACTGTGGATTTAGGGTGATGCTGTGCATTCTGCTCAGAATTCCTAGTGGTGTTTCATTAATAACAAAAGCCAATATTTCTACAGCAATGATTGTCTCTCAGTGCCCGTTAAGTGCTTAAGTACATCACTTTTTTCCAACAGTGAGGTAGATAATACTTTTAATTCTGTTCTACAGACCAGGAAACTGAGGCTTAGTGAGGCCAAGGGAATGGCCTAGACCCCCGGCAGGTAAGTGGCCAGGGCAGAGTTGGAACGTGGACAATCTGGTCCCACCCGTTCTGCCTGCTCTGCACAGGAGCCCATGAGGGGCCTGCAAGAGACTTAAAATGCAGCTCTCAGAGTCTTCAACAGTGTTTTCTACTAGTAATCTTGAAAGTGTCTTCAGCTTAAAAAAAAACCAAACCCCAAAACCAAGGTGCCCGGCCAGCTGAGGCATGGCATTGAAAAAAAATTGCAATTCTTACTTACGAGTGTAAATCCAATCTCTTTTTTCCCCTCTTCTGTTATTTTCTATTGCTTTTTTCATTATGCGAGGCATACCAAAGTGTGTTCTTGTGTCTCAGAGATTCAGATGACCGAGGAGGACACAGAGTGAAATGTGGACGGCCTCTTCACCGCCTGCGTCTCCTCGCTGGGCAAGTCGGCTTTCTCAGAGATGACAATTGTTAACAGTTTGGAGTGGACCCTTCAAGTCCCTTTTCTAAGCATTCACCCACAGGTATGTGGCCGGGCAATAAAGTTCTCTTTCCACCTAAGTGGCGTCATCCTCTGGTTCTTTCACGTGATTTTTTTTTCTACTGGACACTCCATCTCGGAGACCAGCCTCGCTCCATTTAAGAGCTGTCCAGTCGTTACCATCCTGTGACCCTTCTGGTACTGATGGGGCTGTGGGGCGCACCCAGAAAAATGCCAGGTCACAGCTGGCTTCTGCTTTTAAAAAAATGTTTATTTATTTTCTTTAAAAAAATGCCCAAGGGTGCTTAGGTCACGCTGAGGTTCACCGTTCCTCTTCACAAACTCATACAGTCAGTGCCGCTCACACTTTCTAGAATGTGGAACGTGGTCCATTTTGTTCTGGCAAAATCAGTGACTCCCAGGGTCCCCCTCCCTGCAACCCCCCCTCCCCCCCACGCTGGGAGAGGCCCGGCCTATTGTGCATTTGGAAGGGGCACAGGGCGCTGTTACACTTGGCTACCCGCTCACACAGTGGCCTCGGAAATTAGGCCCGGCGCTGGTTAAGCCCTTGTTTGCCCCTCAGACACTGACCGCGGACGGGCTCAGTGGGATGGCTACCTGCGCGGCCCAGGCTTAGTGTTGTGTGTGTGTGTGTGTGTGTGTGTGTGTGTGTCTGTGATCGATCTGTGTGTATTGTTGTGTGGGTGGTGTGTATGTGTTGCATGGTCTGTGTGTGTGTTGGCAGTGTGTGGGATGCGTTTTGTATGTGTGGTGTGTGTGTGGAGAGTGTGTTGTGTGTGTTGTGTGTATATGTGTAGTGTGTGTGGTGTGTTGTGTGTGTGTATGTGTGTTGTGTGTGGTATGTGTGTATGTGTGTGGTGTTTGTGTATGTGTAGGGTGTGTGTGTAGTGTGTGCGTTGTGTTGCATGTGTGTGTGTTGTGTTGCATGTGTGTGTGTTGTGTGTATGTGTGGAGTGTGTTGTGTATGGTGTGTGGTGTCTTGTGTGTGTATGTGTGGGGTGTGTTGTGTGTATGTGTAGGGTGTGTGTATGATGTGTGGTGTGTTGTGTGTGTATGTGTGGGGTGTGAGTGGAGAGTGTATTGTGTGTGTTGTGTGTGTGTATGTGTGGTGTGTGTGTGGAGGGTGTTGTGTGTTGTGTATGGTGTGTGTATGGTGTGTGTATGTGTTGCGTGTGTATGTGGGGGGGGTGTGTGGAGAGTGTATTGTGTGCGTGTTGTGCGTGTGTGATGTGTGTGTTGAGTGTGTGTGTGCGGGATGTGCCGGTGTACCTGTGTGTAGACACCAGCCTGCTCCCGTGCGCTGGCCTGCTCATGCGATGGTAGGATTTCCAGGAGAAGGAGGTTTAGCCAAGGCGTGACTCTGCTCCTTGACTCACTCCATTTCATCGCTCTCGTACCAAATATTTCCAAGTCCGGAATGTACACAGAACATAATGAACAAGGGCAGGGCGTTCTGCAAGGACAATGAGTATCACCTGGCAAATCTGCAAATACAGACTCTCCCCGCGGGGGAAGCTTGGGAGAAACGTCTTGCCAGGAGTTATCCTTTGAGGAAACGCTACTTCACATGTAGTTTGTGAATGAGTCTTAGTGATTGGTTTTACTCCAACCTATTGCTTGGACATTAGGCTTCAAAGTCTACTGCACAGCACAGAGCATTATAGTCCATATCTTGTAGTAAGCTATAATGAAAAAATATGAAAAGGAATATATGTATGTTCATGTAAGACCGAAGCATTGTGCTGTGCACCAGAAATTGACACAGCATTGCAAACAGACTATAATTAAAAACCAAAGTCGTCTTGGCTGCACTGTTTCCTTTAAAATTTTTTTAAACTTTATTTTTTGTTAGTTTGCATGCTTTTTAAACAATCTTTAAATAGATTTATTTACTTTATTTTTTAACTTAATTTATTTTTGAAGAGGGGGAAGTAATTAGGTTTCTTTCTTTCTTTACTTATTTTTTTAATGGAGACACTGGGGATTGAACCCAGGACCTCATGTGTGCTAAGCATGCATTCTGCCACTGAGCTATGCCCTCTTCCTGGCTGCACTGTTTTCTGTGATCCAAGGGATCTATTCCATGGATGGAACTAGTACAATGTTGATTTTTTTTTTCCACTTTGGTTCAGAGTTACAATATTCTCTTCTGTTAGCACCTTGAGTTTTCTATTAGGTAATTTTCTCTCCACTGGTTTCCAGAGATGTCCACATGCTTGTTCCACTAACATTTAGTGTGTGAGGCTGTGGCTAAGTCCACGGCTGTGGCAGAGCAGTAACTTAAAGATGCTACCATCTTGGGCTCTTAGGATTGTGACTCTGGGGTCGTGTCCACTATGATACCAGAATGATCTGTCTTTACAGTGAAAAACTATTAAGAATTGTACTTTGGGATTATGGTCATGCAATTTTTAAACTTTCAGTTCTTCCTTCCTCCCTAACTTTGGAATAGTCTTTCTTTCCCCCGAGAATTTAATTTTTTAAAAGTTCATGTACTGCCTTTTCCCTTTCTTTAAAACAATTTTTTTTCCTATTACATAAATTCAACTTACTGTTTTAAAAAAAATTGTAGACACACATACTAGAGAAAGTGAAAATGCCTGTATCTTTCAGGTAAGAGTTTGTCATTCCTGGGTCCTTCTCTACTTTGATTTCTCTCAGAAAATGAAATTTGAAAATAACCCATAAAAGTACAGAGGTAAATTCATGTATGAATTTAAATATTCACAACCTTCAGTGCAAGTGAAGCAATTATTGAGAGAAAAAAATTGCATAATGAGGTTAATTTCAATTTTTAGTAAAGAAGGACGTAAGATTCCCTTGATCATGAATTGAGGAAATTCAAATCTTTTATTCTGTTTTCCCTTTGGGGGTGGTGATCGAGTGACAATAGACACCAGAAATCAGCTGAAGATGAAAGGACGGTGTTAGCTTTAGTCCTCAAAACACAGGGCTTCCAGATCCCTCTCTTCCTTCTCCAAAATGTGGATCTTGGTGGGGAATCTCCATCTGCAGGGCAGACCCCGGCCACGGTAACCCTGCCTCCGTAGTGGAGGATCTCTGCCCGCGTCCAGCCTGTCCCATCAAGACCCAGCGATCTGCCAGGGCCTCGGCTCCGCCCAGCTTCCTTCCCACCTGGGAGCACACAGCCGGGTCTACTGACTCCTCTGCTGTCACCAGTCACGCAAGCCAGGTCTTCGGGATGGGTGCTTCCAATGGCCTTTTCCAGAGAGCCGTGCCCTCCCTGGAACGGCCCCAGGAGCCAGGCACGCCCGAGCCCCCAGAGGTATGGTCTAGGTTATCGGCTGAGTCAGAAGCAATCAACTTTTATAACCCAGGATCTGATGCCAGTCTCAGGTTCCTCCAGCTTGGCTGCGGGGCTGAGAGGGTAGCTCGCTCCTCCCAGAGCGCCTGCATTTTTTGAGGATGGAGTGAATGTTTGTGTTTTCATGAGGCCATGCGAAAGGAATGTGAATATTAGAAAAGAGCCCTATTTGTTAAAATGATAATTGCTAGAAGGCTCTGCAGCCATCCATATTTGCTTTTCTACTTCTCAGGAAAGCCTGCAGAACGGGGCAACGTCGGACCCTGACGACTTGGACTCACCAGGGCCCTTCCAGATGACAGACATTTGCTGTCATTTTGGTTATAATTTTCACTAACGACTTGGATTTCCCTTTGGCCACCAAATGTTTCAAAGCAACTGGTTTTTTACAGCATCCAAGAGCTGACTAGCCCCGTGGCAGCTGCCCAGGCTAACTTCATGGAGCGAGCGTGTGAATAAAATAATAAACGAGTATATAAACATGCATAATTTATTTGAATCAATATTCATGCCTGATTGCCCCGTGGGCCGTTTCAGATGTTTGAAAGTCAGGCCTGGCCGGACCCCGCAGACACCCCCTGCAGTAATTCCCTCAGGAAGTGAGCTCACCTCCCCTCCTGGAATACGGTTTATAAAATGCTTGTGTTCCTCCTGGTGCCAACTCTGCCGGGCTGGGGTCAACTAACGCGAGTTGCAATTACTCCATGTAACAACTGGGAGAGTCCTTGGAAACAAGCTCGCCCTCTCATACCTTTCCATCTGCTTCCTCCCGTGCGGTGCCTGGGTTTTCCAGTTCAGAGGTGCGGTGGGAAAAGGGAAGAGGGAAAAGGAAGGAAGGAGGAACCACAGCCCGTGAGAACTTGGTCTCTTTTTGCGCTCTCTGCAGCCAAGCGAAGGGTCAGTGCCACGGTTTAAGGGAGATGCCCAGCGGACGCAAGCACCTGCACGAATCCACCTTAACCATCTAAAGGTGTCAGCCTCCGTGAACCGAGGTCCCCGTGCTGAGCAGCTCATGGCCTGGTGGCCAAGTGTCAAGGCAGGTCAGGTCAGACAGACCTGATGTGACTCCTGCTTCTGCACGTCACCAGCTGTAAAGCCACTGGCTATTTACTCAGCCTCTCGGTGCTTTACACGTCTCGCCTGTAAAACAAAGATGGCAGCAGAACCTTCCCCGCTGTGTGCTGAAAAAATCTTAGAAGTCCTGCTCCTAGAAGAGTAAAGGGGAAATGATCAGGGAATCCGTGAATTCTTGGCTCCACAAGGCTGTTGCGGACATTTTGTGCAAATCCACCCCTGGAGGAGAAGTCAAACCCCTTATTTTCACTGGGACTTGTTCAGAGGTTTAGAAAAAGCTGTCTTCTTTTATGCCCTGGCCACCCCTTCACCCCCCAGTTTTGCATTTCTTCAGGTGGCCCTTCAGGGATGCAGACAAGCTCTCATCTTTCAACAAGTCATGGATTCTGGCAAGGCTTGGCACCCAGACAATCAGAGGCATGGATTTTGCTGCCTCTCCCAAGTCGTCCTGACCATCCAGCCCTTCACCTTATTGCAACAATATAATAAAAAGATCTCCCAAAAATTCAAGTGGGGATTATGTGTCCAGTCACAGACTGCTTTCTCCTAGTTGTCCAACAGGCTTCTAGACTGCCTCATCTTTCACTCCTATCTCTTCTGCCTTCAGGCCTCCCCTGTCCCAGCACCAGTGGAAAAAGAAATTCTCTAAGCTCAGAGTGTCTCAACCTGGGCACTGTTGACATTTTGCATCAGATAACTCCTTGCTATGGGGGCTGACCTGTGCGTTACAGGATGGTCAGCAGAGTGCCTGGTCTACTCCCTAGGTGCTAGTGGCATGCTTAGCCCCGCTGTGACAACTGAAAATGTCCCCAGTTGTTGCAAATATCCTCTTGGGAGGAGGAAGCAAAATCATTCCTGGTTGAGAACCACTGTCCTAAAGGAATGCGACCTGCTTTGGTGGTGGTGTGTGTGTGTGTGCGCGTGCAGAGGGACGGGTACCACACAAACACCCGTGTATGATGCCTTCCAATGCCAGCCGGTTAGAAGTTCTCTGATTTCTAGGGTGAGCCCAAGGCCCCCTTCTCTTCCCTCCTTCCATCTAGCTCCACATTCAAGTAAGAGGCGTTCTGAACACAGGTCAAGGGCAAAGTAGAGTCCGTGAAAAATGGGACCGCGGTAGCGGAAGTGGAGTTTTGAGTTGCAACTTTGGAAAGATTAAGATGGTGGTTTCTTTGTTCTCTTACTTCCCTCTTCTGTCTTTCCTCTCAGTGTGGCTGGCGAGGTAAGACTCTGGAGAGAGCTTCAGCCTAAAAAGCCATTAGGGGCTGGGGTGGGGCTCTGCGGAGGCGGGTCCCTCTCTTCTTTCTCCTGCCTGGCGCTGGTTCTGACAAGGGGACCCCCCCCCACCCCCCACGGTGCTGGAGAGAAGGCTCCACCTCAAAGAGGTGCCATATACTGGGGCCACTTGGTCTGATCCCATCACCTGGGGCCTGGGGTGGGAAAAAGCAGCTGGTGGAGAGTTGCAGAATCAGACACACACCTGGAAAGAAGACAAGAAGAAGCCACGTGGCAGCAGAAGCCATGAGGTACAGGGGTGGAGAAGAGGGTAGAAGGAAGCAGGGACTCAGGAGCTGAGTAAGGTGACCAGGAGCCTTGAGAGGCCCCCTTGACCGCTAGGGCTACTGTGAATGCTGACTGGCCAGGAAGAGCATTCTATTTCTCAACGAGCTTTGATGAGATAGGTTCTCCTCCCTCCCTTCCCTGTTTATCCTTACAGCAAACTCCCATCAGACACACAATCTGATAACGTGGGAAATGCCTAACTCGGTGCTTCTCCAGTTTTAATCTACAGATCT